>NC_052050.1:91427230-91761741 GCF_903992535.2 Arvicola amphibius
GATGTTTGTAAGGACAACGGCCCCAGCAACAAGAGGAACGCAACAGTTTCTCCGACATGCTCACCATTCTTCCAACTGACCCGTGTCTCACACGAGAAGGAAAACATCTTTTGCCATTGCACCTTGGCCAGCAGGAAATAAGAGCCCCTCCCCCAATTAATAAAAGCCTGCCCCTCTCTTTATTCAAAGTAACACCCCAGTCCCAGCTAACCTGTATGTTAATAGCTTTTGGCTGAATGCCATGCAGCTTTCTCTTGCTCCACTCATTCACGGCCAGACCTGCTCCCGTGTCCCTCCGACCCTCTGGTGGAACTGGTTGCTTTATGGGTTGGTGCCCACAAACTGTTGAAGTAAAAAGAACATAACTTGGAGTCTGAGGAACTGGGTGAGGCAGCTGTAAGTTGGGGTTCCTGGGGAGGCAGGAAAGGTGTGAACTCATGGGCTGTTGACAGGGGCTACTGCCCCTCCTCCCGGGACAAAAGTCTCCCCTTGCAAACCGTGGGAGCTGGCACCGTGGTAACACTGACCTCACTATATCTTGCTTCAGTGTCGAAACGAACACCTGGCCATTTCTTGTGCCTTACCTCACATCTCCTTTTGACTGGATGACTCAGAGGCTGGGTGTTTCCACTCTGAGGATTTTTGTTTTGTTGTTTTTAAAGTCACACTTTATTTATTATTTAGGCGTGCCTCGAATTCTCTGTGTAACAAATGACATTAAACTCCTGGTCTTCCTGTCTGTTCCTTCCAGATGCTGAGATTACAAACTGGCACCACCATGGCTAGTTCATGGGGGGTAGAATCCGGACCCTCATCCTTATGGTTGCTGGACAAACACTCTCCAGAGTGAACTACATCCACCAGTCCCTTACTCTGGGTTTTTGAAATTTTGTTTTTCATTTTTATGTGTAAAATGGATGAACAGAATGAAAAGGTCCATCCATAGTCTTCTTCGTTTTTGAGAGGGAGAGGGCACATGTGCACACAGGTTAAACAGGATCTCTCCCTAAACCTAGAGCTAGGCTGGCAGCAAACCTAGGATCCTCTTATCTGCATACCCCCATGCCAACTTTACAGGCAGGTGTGGCCATGCCTGGCTCGTGTGTGTGTGAGTGTGTGTGTTGTGAGGAGTGTAGGCACATGTGTGTCACCATGGCACTCGTGTTAAGATCAGAGGTCAACCTTTGTGGGTTGGTTCTTGCCTGTGCTTGTTTGAAGCCAGGCTTGCAGACTTTTATGGCTCCGAAGCCTCCGGGTCTCCATCTCCCATTTTCCAGTAGGGAACCCTATGATCAGTTGTGTGAGAGTGAGCTGAGGTCCTCGTGTCTGCACAGCTAATGCTCATCCACTGGGAGAAGCTCACACACCCTTCTACCAGGATGCTCTGTCTGCACAGGCTGAATCCAATAGAGCCGGTTTCCTGAAGTCCTGAACTTGAGGGGAGTCCTCTGTGACCTTTACAGACCTATAGAGAGACATGGCTCACAGGAGGTGAGAAGTCAGTTCAGTCCAGCACTGCTCAGTAGCTGGCACTGGCTACACTTTGAGAGTCTGACCCTAAGTAGTTTATTTTAGTGTTTTTTTTTTATTTTATTTTATTTTTCTCATGGTTTATTTTTTATATTTAAAAAAATTTCCATCTCCTCCCCTCCTCCTCCCCCTTCCCTCCCCTCCTCCTCCCCCTTCCCTCCCCTCCCCTCCACCCATACCTCCCCTCCCTCCCTCTCAAGGCCAAGGAGCCATCAGGGTTCCCTACTCTATGCTAAGACCAAGGTCCTCCCAACTTCCCCCAGGTCCAGGAAGGTGATCGACCAAGCTGAGAAGGCTCCCACAGAGCCCGTCCATGCAGAAGAATCAGAGCCCAGCGCCACTGTCCTTTGCTTCTCAGTCAGCCCCCGCTGTTGGCCACATTCAGAGAGACGGGTTTGGTCGCATGATCCATCAGTCCCATTCCAACTGGAGTTGGTGATCTCCCATTAGTTCTGTCCCACTGTCTCCATGAGTGAACGCACCCCTCATGTTCCTGACTTTCTTTCTCATGTTCTCTCTCCTTCTGCTCCTCATCAGGACCTTGGGAGCTCAGTCCAGTGCTCCAATGTGGGGCTCAGTCATTTTCTTCATCTATCGCCAGATGGAGGTTCCCTCACGGTCCTGACTTTCTTTCTCATGTTCTCTCTCCTTCTGCTCCTCCTCAGGACCTTGGGAGCTCAGTCCGGTGCTCCAAGGTGGGGCTCTGTCATTTTCTTCATCTATCGTCAGGTGGAGGTTCTATGGTGATATGCAAGAAATTCATCAGTATGGCTATAGGAACTGGCCTTTTCAGGCTCCCTCTCCTCAGCTGCCCAAGGAGCTAACTGGGGGGCGTCTCCCTGGAAACCTGGGAACCCCTCTAGGTGTCAAGTCTCTTGACAACCCTCAGGTGGCTCCCTAATTAAGATATATGCTTCCCTGCTCCCATATCCACCCTTCCTGTATCCCAAGCATCCCATTCCTCTGAGCTCCCCCCATTCTCCCCTTCACACTTTTCTCTCCCCATCTTCCCTTGGCCCAGTCTCGCCCAACCCTCAAGTTCCCAATTTTGCCTGGCGATCGTGTCTACTTCCAATATCCAGGAGGATTACTATATCTTTTTTTGGGAGTTCACCTTCTTATTATCTTCTCAAGGATCCCAAATTTATAGGCTCAATGTCCTTTAATTATGGCTAGAAACCGATTATGAGTGAGTACATCCCATGTTCATCTTTTTGGGCCTGGGTTACCTCACTCAGAATAGTGTTTTCTATTTCCATCCATTTGCCTGCAAATTCAAGATGTCATTGTTTTTATTACCGCTGAGTAGTATTCTAGCATGTATATATTCCACAGTTTCTTCATCCATTCTTCCACTGAAGGGCATCTAGGTTGTTTCCAGGATCTGGCTATTACAAATAATGCTGCTATGAACATAGATGAGCATATGCTTTTGTAGTATGATTGGGCATCTCTTGGGTAGATTCCCAATAGTGGAATTGCTGGGTCCTGGGGTAGGTTGATCCCGAATTTCCTGAGAAACCGCCACACTGCTTTCCAAAGTGGTTGCACAAGTGTGCATTCCCACCAGCAATGGATGAGTGTACCCCTTACTCCACAACCTCTCCAGCAAAGGTTATTATTGGTGTTTTGGATTTTAGCCAATCTGACATAAAAACAGAGAAGTTGACCAATGGAATCGTATAGAAGACCCGGATCTTAAACCACAAACCTACGAACACCTGATTTTTGATAAAGGAGCCAAAAGTACACAATGGAAGAAAGAGGGCATCTTCAACAAATGGTGCTGGCATAACTGGATGTCAACCTGTAGAAGAATGAAAGTAGATCCATATCTATCACCATGCACAAAACACAAGTCCAAATGGATTAAAGACCTCAATATTAATCTGAACACATTGAGCTTTATAGAGGAGAAAGTGGGAAGTACTCTACAACAAATGGGCACAGGGAAACGTTTCCTACGCATAACCCCAGCTGCACAGACATTAAGGGCAACATTGAATAAATGGGACCTCCTGAAGTTGAGCAGCTTCTGTAAAGCAAAGGACATTGTCACTAAGACACAAAGGCAGCCTACTGACTGGGAAAAGATCTTCACCAACCCTGCAACTGACAAAGGTCTGATCTCTAAAATATATAAGGAACTCAAGAGACTAGACGGTAAAATGCCAATTAACCCAATTAAAAAATGGGGCGCTGAACTGAACAGAGAATTCTCAACAGAAGAAGTTCGAATGGCCAAAGGACAATTAAGGTCATGCTCAACCTCCCTAGCTATCAGGGAAATGCAAATCAAAACAATTTTGTTTTGTTTTTTGACAAGGATTTTTTTCTATAGCCCTGACTGTCCTGGAACTTTCTCTGTAGACTTGGGTTGGCCTCGAACTAAGAGAAATCCACCTGCCTCTGTGCTCCAAGTGCTGGAATTAAAGACAGTGCCACCACTGCCTGGTTTATTTTAGGCATATGTAAGCACAGAGCAATTTGGTGAAGACTTTTCTGGCGATAGCTAATTAAATCCCACGAGTATGACAAAGCATACATGAATCTCCACGAGGAACAAAGTAAGCTAACTACAGCTCAGACATAGCTACCGAGAGGGCTAAGGTTTTGTTTTAGGTTTAGATCATGGTGCTTAGGACACCTACAAAACAAAGATGCCTCTGAGCCCCACTTGCCCAAGGATACTTAACTTCCTGAGTGCTGGGGCTGTTCATGTAAGATAATAAACCACATGTCATTTCTATAAACAAGGTTGGTTGCCCCAACTGCACAGGATGTGCTCGGTCACATGTAGATGGGAGGTACGTAGGCAGGAAGTACATCAAGATGTATACTTGCTCCTGATTGGACCAAGGCAGGAAGTATGTAGCTGTAGCCTTGTGGGTTTTGCTTTTCTGGGCATTCTCTGGGAGTCCTGGGTTTGGACCTGGCCAGCGTCCTTCTTCCTGGCCAGTATTTAATAAAGTTAGCTCTAAATTTGGCTCAAAAATTGTGGTAGCGTCTTAGTCTTAGCCAGTGGGGTTAGCACAACATTGAAACTCTTTGTAAATGGGACATGGTGGTGTACTTATTTAATCCCAGGCAGAAGCAGGGAGATCTCTGTGAGTTCGAGGCCAGCCTGGTCTACATAGTAAGTTAGAGCTATGTAGTGAGACCCTGTCTCAAAAAAGCAAGCAAGCAAACAAACAAAAACCCACTTCTTTGTAAAGCCCATAAAGATAGGTTCTACAGATTGACTCAGAAAAACAAATTTATGCCAAGGGTCTGCACCTGACAGACAGAATTCCTCCCAAAGGAGACAACTTTATTATTTGACTAGCCTCGATGAGTTATTTCCCTAACATGGTACAAGCAAGACGAATCAGGTCTATTTTTGTAGTATCATTAGGAACTCATTGCTTCATATGTTATTTGATATATTTGATCACGAGGCACAAAATGAGGCTCCTGTCTTGGGCTCCTAGGTGGAAACACTCATTTCACAGTTGAGCACCTAAGGGCGGAGGTGGAGAACTTCCCAACAAGTAGGACCCCATCCCTGCTTCAGACCCAGGTGTGACTAGCAGGGGTCACAAGGTCACAGAAACCCTGTGCTGTATGAACAATGAGCATTTTCGGCAAAGAAAATCAGCTTGGCTAAAGCTAAGTAGATACCTGAAAAGACAAAAAGATTTGAACTGTTTGGGAGTTAACAACAGCTTAGAGGAGAATAGATAGTGCTTGGACCCGGTAACATTTAGAGAGGCAAAAGGGGCCTCATGGAGCAGAATCCTGAGGTCTGAGAAGCCGATGAACACGAAGGGGAACACGTTTGTTTGAGGTACTAGGCTCCTGTCTCTGTATCTGAGGTGAGGCGGGCCAAGTTTGCCCTGGAAGTTTTAGAAAACCTGCAACGGGGGGTGGGGGAGAGGGGGGTGGAGACCATGGCCATCAGGGGTCAGAGGGCCAGAGCCTCATGAGGGCAGTCAGAGCAAGAAGACACTTCAGAAGTGGAAATTCATGATCCGAGTACAAGGTTAAATCCCACTGAGGGTTCATTGGAATCCTGGCTTGAGGCCGTGTGAGGTGCCAAGGTCAGAACAGCATCCTCAGCAAGCTGGAGACTGACCTGAGCGTACCCTCTTGCCCCTAGAGTGGGAGTCAGAGATTTGAGAACCCATAGAGATGCAGGAAATAACTTCCTGGAAAACACTGAGTAATTTCTGAGTTGAATACGTCCTGATCTGGAGGGCAAACCCTGGCTACATTTGTTTCCATAATGAGCAACCAGGCCTTCCATGGGCTCCTATTTCTTAATAGGGTTGGCCAAGAGAGGGCTGTGAGCCACAGTAGCTAGAGGGGGGCTCCCGAGCTCGGTGTTTCTTCTGGCTCATCTCTGTGAGTCTCTGGGAGGGGGTAGTGGGGGGTCCCCTCTCCTTCCTGAAGGGCATGTGAGACTTCCCTATGCTAGCCTCACAGGTGGACTGACACCCGGCTCCTGTCGCCTCTGGCTCCTGGTGGCTCGTGAGTACCTTGACCTTCCCCAAACCACATCCCTGGGACTGCAGGACAGGAGCCTGAATGGGCAGGTCCTGGCAAGTAGTTAGGTTACAGTTTGATTGCCTCTAAACTCTGTAATGCAGCCCTCTTCCGGACTGAGCCAAGGACTCTGACCCCACTGCGCTGTGGACCGGCGAGGAACCATGGAGTTCTGGGCAAGGTGCATTTTTCTTCTGCTGCTGCAGCTGCTGCCAGGTGAGGGGTGTTCTTCCTGCAGTCATCCTCAGCCCCTTCCTCCATGATGACCTCCACCATCCTGCTTCCTCGGGATCCTCAGCCGCTCTCCCTAGACAACCAGGAGAGGGCTGAGAGTAGGAGGTCAAACCCCATGTGTTCACTGACCCTCTGAGGGAGGCAGGAGGAGGAAGAACCACAGAGGAAAGTGGATGGCTGTTCCTGAGTGGGGCAATGTCCCTGAACCATGTCTCATGGGGGTGATAACTTTGTGGATGGAATGTGACCCTAGGCCCCTCCTCTTGTTTTCTCTTTTAAAAATTTGATGAGAATTTCATGTGCATACAATTTGTTTTGATCATATCTGTCTTCTACTCACCTCTCTTCATTCCCCTAGGCCCTTCCCAGAAGTAATTCTTCCAACTTCATCCACCATCTCTTCCTTCCTCCCCTCTTCTTCTGCTGCTGTAACTCACGGAGTCCAGATACTGCTGTCTATGTGTCCACAGGCATGGGGGCCGTCCTCGTGTCCACAGGCATGGGGCCGTCCTCGTGTCCACAGGCATGGGGCCGTCCTCGTGTCCACAGGCATGGGGCCGTCCTTGTGTCCATGGGCATGGGGCCGTCCTCGTGTCCACGGGCATGGGGCCGTCCTTGTGTCCACGGGCATGGGGCCGTCCTCGTATCCACGGGCAACCCACCAGTGGCCACAGCCCCCAAAGAAAAATTGCTCTCCCTCACTATCAGCCAATAACTGCTCAGCTAGAGGTGGCCTTGGGAGCCACTCCCCATGCAACACACTCCGAGTGTTGTCTGCCTGGACAGGTCTTCTGTGTGTTACCACAGCTGCTAGGGGTAGCAATATGAAGGCAACAGCCGTGCTATGTCCGGAGGACAGCTTTCCCCATCCTGCAACTTGCATTCCCCCCCCTGCCTCCTCTTCTGTCCTGTTCTGGAGCTTGGAGGTGTGACATAGATACTGATGTCCCACTGAGACTGAGTCGCTTATTCTCAGTGTTTTGGCCAGTTAATGAGTGTCTGCATGGACCAGTCCATTAGAAACTTTCTCTTGTTTTCTAGAGGCTGTGGGGATGTGTGGCCTTCAGGGTAATGACTCCGGCCCTGAGCGTCCCAGGGAAGAGACCTCAGGCAGGGGGGTGGAAGGAGATTTGGAGATGGTGGGTCTGGGTGGGGACTGGCTTCCTGAGAAGACCCTTTTGCAGTGTGTGGCCATTCCAGAGATGCTGGGAAAATCGTGGGTGGCCAAAATGCTCAGGAAGGACGGTGGGCCATTGGCAGTGGTCAGCCTGTGGATAGCTGGAGAGGGCCACGTATGTGGGGGCGTCCCCTCATCCACCCGGGATGGGTGCTCACGGCTGCCCACTGCTTCCGCAGGTAAGCGAAGGGTGCAGCGTGGCCGCCATTCTTGTTACCATCTTCATCTCTGGCAGAGGCCTCAACAGACTGGGCCTGTCTCTCTTTCTAGGTTTAAGGACCCTAGCTTCTACCAGGTGAAGGTTGGAGGACTGACACTCTCCCTTCTGGAGTCCCCCACAACCCTAGTGACTGTGAGGAGCATCTTTGTGCACCCCAGCTACCTCTGGGAAGACCGTCTAGTGGAGAATTTGCTTTGGTGCAGCTGGGCATGCTTCTGAAACCCTCTCAGTTCGCTCCCGTCTGCCTCCCGGAAGCCCAAGCTCCTCTCACCCCTGGGACTGTCTGCTGGGTAACGGGCTGGGGCTCTACCCAAGAAAGAGGTGAGAGGATCCGTCCACACCCAGTCCCTATTCCTGTCCATGGGAAGGCTTGGCCGGGAGGGGATGCACTGCCAAATTGTGTGGTTTGTCTTGACCAAGGTGCCCGCTCGGGGCAGATTTGAGGAATCCCACCCAGTGGGCAGGGTTCTGCTTTCTGCAGAAATGGGTAAAGCTGAGGCCCAGCAGCCAGGAGATTATGGAAGCTGGCACAGCTCACAGGGGCGGGCTGTCCTTGAACTCTGCTTCCTGACTCTGTTTCCTGGTTTTGGAACGTGGAGAGGGACTAGAGAACAAAGAAATGGCAGGAGGCTCGTGTTGTCTGCATGGTGGGAGGTTCCAGCGGGTCAGGGTATACTCAGGCCAGCACTCTCTCTTTTCCAGACCTGGCAAACATCCTCCAGGAGTTAGCTGTGCCTCTGTTGGACTCGGAGGAGTGTGAGAAGATGTACCACATGCCGCAGGGCAGCCAGTCAGGGAAGCGATTCATCCAGTCAGACATGCTCTGTGCGGGCTTCGAAGAGGGCCAGAAAGACTCCTGCCAGGTGCCAGCAGTCCCACCTTGTAGTCCATACCCGTGCCCCACACCCTAGGGACACTGAGGAGGACCAGGGCACTCACCCAGTCCCTGTGGCCTCGGCAGAGGGTGTTTTAAAATTTTTTTTCTTGACTGGGCTCTCCTCCTTTTTCCTCAGGGTGACTCTGGGGGACCACTGGTCTGTCTCATCAACAGTTCCTGGATCCAGGTGGGAATCACCAGCTGGGGATTTGGCTGTGCTAGGCCGCTCAGGCCTGGCGTCTACACACGGGTGCCATTTTATGTAGACTGGATTCAGAGAACCTTGGCAGAGAACCATTCTGAAGCCTCTGGGGCACATCCACTACTGATGCTGGCGTTGCTGGCTGTAGCCTTGCTGGCGGCTCTGTGAACTGTGAGCTCTGGAGTCCAGGATCCCCCCCTGGTGGGGTGGGAGACCTGGAAGCTTAGAGCAGACACTCAGAAATGGTGGGTTTAAGGGGCTGGCGAGATGGCTCAGAGGTTAAGAGCATTGCCTGCCCTTCCAAAGGTCCTGAGTTCAATTCCCAGCAACCACATGGTGGCTCACAGCCATCTGTAATGAGATCTGGTGCCCCCATCTGGCATGCAGGTCAACATGGAAGGAATGTTGTATACATAATAAATAAATAAATCTTAAAAAAAGAAAAAAAAAGAAATGGTGGGTTTACAGGCGACAGCCTGGGAGGTGTTGGAGGCTGAAGGGACCTGAGTTTTAAGGACACAGTAATCTGGAACGCAGGGACACATCCTATCAAACACAGGTAGCCACTCACAAGTCACCACAGGCCTGGTCTTGATTCAGCTCTACGGGTGCTAACTCCTTCAGTGACACACAGTGCCGCAGCGGGAGTAGGAAAGCCCAGAGAGGGCCGTGAACTTTCCAAGGTCACACAGTTAGCCAGCTGGGTCAGAATCTCCATCAAACAAGTGCGGATTGGAACCTGTGCATCTGCCCCAAAGGGTACCCACGCTGACACACACCACCGTACCTTGTTTGGTTCCCAGCACCCACATGGTAGGGCTCACAACTGCAGGAGGTCCTGCTTCTGGCCTGAGGGGGTACACAAACACATAAAATAAATCATTGTTAAAAAGACGTGTTTATTTTATGTGGATGGGTGTTTTGTATGTGCAGTACCCATTCAGATCTCTCTCTCTCTCTCTCTCTCTCTCTCTCTCTCTCTCTCTCTCTCTCTCTCTCTCGTCTTTGGAGACAGGGTTTCTCTGTGTAGCCTTGGCTGTCCTAGAAATTGCTCTATAGACCAGACTGGGCTTGAACTCAGAGATCCACCTGTCTCTGCCTCCCGAGCGCTGGCATTAAAGGCGTGCGCCACCACCTCCCAGCTCCGTTCAGATCTCTTGAAACTAGAGTCACAGACTAGGATTCCAGACAGTTGTGAGCTGTCATATGGTTGCCGGGAATTGAACCTGGGTTCTTTGGAGGAACAGCCTGTGTTCTTAGCCACGGAGCCATCTCTCCAGCCCCCAAAATAAGGCAAATATTTTTAAGAAATCCTTTGACAGAGCAGCTTTTCCTCTGCTGGGTCTGATCACAAAATGCAGGGGTGTGTCTCAGATGAAACTGCTTTTTCTCAGTTTCTCTAGCAATTCATTTGCATTGTGTTTTCCAAACACATCTGGCCATGGGCAATGTATTGGTAAGTTGTTATGTGCTGTTTGAGCTTGCTGAGAAGCTGGGAATAGGGTTGCCCCAACCCCATTTCAGACCCAAGCACATTTAAATGTCCTCCAAGACCCCTTGTCTAGGAATGGACTGGCCTCTCTAACTCCGTGACAGGAAGGATAGCATAGCCAACAGTGGAGGAGTGGAAACCGTGCCCGTGAGGACAGCTAGACAGTGGAGCATTTCCAGCAGTGGTTTCTCTTGCTGATCCGATGATAGAAAAGCGCCTGCCATGGGAAGAACAGCGGGAAGTTCAGCCGTGGAGGAGAGCACACCTGGGGATCCAGGGGACGCCTGAACTGGAGAGATGGCTCAGGGGCTCAGAGCACTGACTGCTCTTTCAGAGGACCAGAGTTCAGTTCCCAGCAACCACGGTGTAGCTCACAATGGTCTGTAATTACGGCTTCAGAGGATCTGACATCCTCTTCAGATCTCCACTGTCACTGCATGTATGTAGTGCATTTACATACATGCAGGCAAAGCACCAGTATTTACAAAAGTCTTTATTTATAAAGTCTTTACAAATAAAAAAAAGTCCATTGCCCAAGAAGGCTTTTGAAGTTCAGGTCTAGGCAATTTGCCTGCATCTCCCGCGTCTTCACGGTTAGAGCCACTGTTGTCTGTCAACTCTCCTGTGTGGTTACTAGCAAAACTCCCATTCTTTCTCAAAAGTACACACACACACACATATATGTACATACACACACATGCATTTGCAGGAGCATGTGTGCACACGTGCACACACACACACACAAATGTTTTACACACACACACACACACACACACACACACACACACACATTTTCTTTGCAAGTCAGTCAAACTAAGAGCCAGGACCCTTTGATGCTTTTGGTGTCAGCCTCAGCATGAAGTTGCCATGGTCACTAACTGGCCAATAAGAGTCTTTGTTTTGCAGTCCTGGCCATCTCTCCAGTCTAGGAGGACTATTTTTAAATCTACTACAGTCTTTATGCTGTGGAGAATGATCTATGACAGCCATGCTTTTAGCTTTGATTAAGTTAGATTATTAGGGGATAGCAAGCCAAAGTAAACGAATAAACAGCAAGCAATAGAAAGCAAAACATCATGGAATCGGGTGTTCAGCGCATCCCATCTGCAGACTGGCGGAGCCCTGCTGAGGGCTGGAGTCCCCAGCAGAGTGAGTTCAGGCAGAGCAGAGCATTCCCTCTGGCGAGACCACCAAGAAAAAGAACAAACAGCAACCGAAAGAGATGATGTCATAAAATAGGTCTTCACAGCCTCCAATAGGAACTGGGAAAGTTCAGGCGTCTCCTGGATTCCCAGGTGTGCTCTCCCTCCATGGCTAAACTTCCCGCTGAGCGTCTACCACATGCCCCCAACCTGCTGGAGACTGCAGGTGCTGTCCATAACAGCATGGGTGCCGTCACCTGCTGGGTGGTGAGTGCCCTTAGCTGGGTTTTAGCAAATGAACCAAAGGGCACCTGACAGAACAGGTAATCATTTTCAGGGAGAGAGAAACAGGTGAAAACGCCACTCTTTCCTTGGAGGTCTGAGAAACTTCCACTGTCTAAGATGAGGTAGTTGGGCTGCCAGGATCATGGAAGAGATGGCTACCCTCTTTGAGAAAACCGGCCATGCTCCCCAGGGCCAATCCTCTGTTTCCTGAAACACTGCCCACCCAGGTGGCCGCCTGGAATGCTCTACAGAAAGGACAGTAAAGCCAGCCTGGGGCAAAGCCAAGGGCGGGAGGCAGAGGAGTGGCTTAGTTGATAAAGCGTTCACTGCACACGCATGAGGACCAGAGCTTGAACCCCAGCACCCATGTGAAGATGCCATGTGTAGCAGCGAGCGCAGTAATCTGAGTGCTGGGGAGGAGGAGATGAGGCCCTCTGCGGCTCCCTGGCCAATCAGACTGGCCTAAGAGGTAAGCTCCAGGCCCGTGAGAGACCCTGTCTCAAAAAAACAAAGGGTTGCTAGCCCTGGAGTAAAACACTTGAGGTTGGCTTCCGTCCTCACACATGCACATGTGCATATGTACATTGAACTCACACAGACATACACAGAGACACACACACAGATAGACACACACAGACGTACACAGACACACACACATAGACACACACACAGACACACACAGATAGACACACACACAGACATACACAGACACACACACATAGACACACACACAGAAACACACAGACACACTCATACACATACAGACAGACAGACAGACAGACAGACAGACAGACAGACAGACACACACACACACACACACACACACACAGAGCTGACTGCCCGGTGCAGAGGGAGAAATCAGGTGAGCAAGACACCTTCCAGCCCTAGACCCTCTGCCATTTCAGGGGACAGGCACCATTGGCAACCTCGGTTACACCTGGGCAGAGGTGTCTATCGTTCTGATGCTTCTGAGTCTGGGTGCCACGGAGTCCCTTGTTCTGTCTGTCCCCACGGAGCCCCTTACAGACCTTCCTGGGTGCCCCTTTCTGCACTCTGCCGTGTCACATTTGTCCTTCCAGAAGGCAGAACTCAAGCCTGGCGAGGGACTTGGTCTTTCAGAGCCGACTCGGCCCTCTCCTTTTCTAGTAAAGTTCAAGTGCCGAGCTGATAAATTCTGTTGCTTTGTGTCTCCGGATAACTAACATCCAGAAGTCAGCAAGACGATGTGGAGTAGAACCAAAGAAAAGGCCTCAATTTTGTCTTCCAGATTTTTTTTTGGAGGGGGTTTATTTTCTGAGCAGACTCTCTCATATAACTCATACTGGACCTGGCTCACTGTGTAGCTGCTGATGACTTTGAACTTCAGATCACCCCACTTTCTCCTCTGGGATTTCAGGGGTGTGCCACTAAGCCCTGTTTCAATTCTGCATTCCATGTACCAGATATGGGTAAACCTACCCCTGTATCTATCAACCCTCAGGAAGTCTCCAAACAAGAGCCTTCTTAGATAGCAGCCTTATCTCTTCAAATGACCGCACAGACTGTTTCTAAGATCCCCTCTGACCCAGGCTATGTGTGTCTCTGAACATCTATGCATGCCTATGTGTGTCTCCATGTACATGAGTTCTATAGACCAACCTTCATTCCCACCCCACCCTCCAGGGCTGCTTGCCATCCTTATCCACCTGCCCCCAACAACGGGTTACAGGAAAGAGCCAGAAACAGCACAGAAAAACCCAGTTCTGCAGACTGGTATTAGCCGCATGCAAACATGGTCCCCTTTGTCTTCTGTTAGTCTGGTTACCCTCCCACGATGATACTACCAATGGGTTTTGAAAATGGGCATTTCTGCTTATGGTAGCAGGCAAGGAGGTGCAGGGTTAGGATGGAGGTCAAGGATGTAATAGCTGGGGATCGGTGGGTGCCCCTGGGGGAGTTGGGCTATGTGTGGCACCCAGGTGACTGTACCTGTCCTTGTCTACACAGGGACTCCTCTCAGGCACCCAGCTAGCTGCACTGTCTGTATAATCTAGGTGGCCTTCCTCAGATGCAGATCTAGTGACAGGTTCCTTCTTGGACAGGTTGAAACAGAACTGCCCAGTTCTGTGTTGTGCAAGAGGAGGCCGTTCATGGCCACAGAGACAACAGACAGACGCACCCTCTAGGGTCAGGTCAAAACAAGGATAAGGAAATGGTTACAATTTATTCAAATGATCAGGAAAACCCACAGTTGATTTCTGTTCAAAGGTCAAGTCGGGGAATGATTGGCTGAGATGAAGGACTGAACCAGGAACCAAGTGAGGAACAATGGGGTTTCCCCAGCAGCAGCCCAGGGCTGAGGCTGTTGTGGCCTCCTCTCTGGACTGGGAGTGTGTTGGTGAGAGGTGACTCTCAAGGACACTGCTGGGGAGTCGGTGCCTGCTGCAGGATCTGGGAATCTGTGCAAGACTGCTGGGGAGCCAGTGCCATTGGCACCATGTGTGGCTGGCTCCATGTCTCCAGGATGGAGGTGCTGAGGCCACTGGCACAGGGATATGGAAGGCTTCACAACGTCCATTCCCTCATGGTTTGGGGCTAGGCTGGTACCCACACAGGAGGCGATAGAAGGGAAGGATTTGGATTTCAGTAGCATGCTCTCTTGGCCTTAGAATTCTCATTTGTAAAATAAGAATTAACCTCCCCAACAAAGTGCTTATGATGATTAAATGAGTAATAATTGTGAAGTATGTAATATTATGTGTGCGCTGTGGTACATGCTGAATTCTGGTCTGTTCTTCCATCCATCCTTCCATCTACCCATCATCCAGCTATCTATCTGCTCACTGTCATGTCTGTCCATCCATCCATTCATCCATTCATCCATCCATCCATCCCCCACTCACCTATATGTCTATGCATCCATCTATTTATCAATCTGTTCATTCATCTTACTATTTATTTGTTTGTCCATTCACCTATCCATCTATCTACCTACATACACATCCACTTAGCCACCTACCCATCGATCCCCTCATTCAAAAAATAACAATTCATGCAAGACAATTTCTTGCATGAATTCCCAGACTCTGCAGCAACACCAGCTCCCCAGCAGTCTTGCATGGATTCCCAGGCCCTGCAGCAGCACCGACTCCCCAGCAGCAGTCTTGCATGGATTCCCAGCCCCTGCAGCAGCACCAATTCCCCAGCAGTCTTGCATGGATTCCCATCCCCTGCAGCAGCACTGGCTCCCAGCAGCAGTCTTGCAGGGATTCACAGACCCTGGAGCCGCACCAACTCCCCAGCAGTCTTTTTTTTTTTTTTTTTTTTTTTTTTTTTTTTGGTTTTTCAAGACAGGGTTTCCCTGTAGTTTCTAGAGCCTGTCCTGGAACTAGCTCTTGTAGACCAGGCTGGCCTCGAACTCAGAGATCCGCCTGCCTCTGCCTCCCGAGTGCTGGGATTAAAGGCGTGCGCCACCACTGCCCAGCTCCCCAGCAGTCTTGCATGGATTCCCAGGCCCTGTAGCTGGCACTGGCTCTCCAGCAGTCTTGCATGGATTCCCAGCCCCTGCAGCAGCACAGACCCCCCCCAGCAGCAGTCTTGCATGGATTCCCAGCCCCTGCAGCAGCACCGACTCCCCAGCAGCAGTCTTGCATGGATTCCCAGCCCCTGCAGCAGCACAGACCCCCCCAGCAGCAGTCTTGCATGGATTCCCAGCCCCTGCAGCAGCACAGACCCCCCCAGCAGCAGTCTTGCATGGATTCCCAGCCCCTGCAGCAGCACCGACTCCCCAGCAGCAGTCTTGCATGGATTCCCAGCCCCTGCAGCAGCACCGACTCCCCAGCAGCAGTCTTGCATGGATTCCCAGCCCCTGCAGCAGCACAGACCCCCCCCAGCAGCAGTCTTGCATGGATTCCCAGCCCCTGCAGCAGCACAGACCCCCCCAGCAGCAGTCTTGCATGGATTCCCAGCCCCTGCAGCAGCACAGACCCCCCCCAGCAGCAGTCTTGCATGGATTCCCAGCCCCTGCAGCAGCACCGACCCCCCCCCAGCAGCAGTCTTGCATGGATTCCCAGCCCCTGCAGCAGCACCGACTCCCCAGCAGTCTTGCATGGATTCCCAGCCTCTGCAGCAGCACTGACTCCCCAGCAGCAGTCTTGCATGGATTCCCAGCCCCTGCAGCAGCACCGACTCCCCAGCAGTCTTGCATGGATTCCCAGCCCCTGCAGCAGCACCGACTCCCCAGCAGCAGTCTTGCATGGATTCCCAGCCCCTGCAGCAGCACAGACCCCCCCCCCAGCAGCAGTCTTGCATGGATTCCCAGCCCCTGCAGCAGCACAGACCCCCCCAGCAGCAGTCTTGCATGGATTCCCAGCCCCTGCAGCAGCACCGACTCCCCCCCAGCAGCAGTCTTGCATGGATTCCCAGCCCCTGCAGCAGCACCGACTCCCCCCCAGCAGCAGTCTTGCATGGATTCCCAGCCCCTGCAGCAGCACCGACTCCCCAGCAGTCTTGCATGGATTCCCAGCCTCTGCAGCAGCACTGACTCCCCAGCAGCAGTCTTGCATGGATTCCCAGCCCCTGCAGCAGCACCGACTCCCCAGCAGTCTTGCATGGATTCCCAGCCCCTGCAGCAGCACCGACTCCCCAGCAGCAGTCTTGCATGGATTCCCAGCCCCTGCAGCAGCACCGACTCCCCAGCAGCAGTCTTGCATGGATTCCCAGCCCCTGCAGCAGCACCGACTCCCCAGCAGCATTTCTTCAGTACGGTTTTCCTCACCACTGTCTCAGCCTCCTTCCTCCTTACCACTCACTGCTACTGGCTCAGCTCTCCCAGCTCTAGGATCTTTTGCTCAAAGAGAGACAAAAATCACAAAAGGCCCACAACAGCATTGGAAGGAGGCCGTTGAGGGCTGGTGTTCAAGCACACGATGGCTCGTAGACAACCTGGGTCTACTCTCCCAGGAAGACAGGCTCCTCTGTTGTCTGTCTGGTGGTTTGTGTAGGTGGTTGTGGCTATTGCAGAAGGCAATAAATGCACCAGAACTTTAATCTTGGCATGAGGAGAGAGCACAGCATGAAGGTCAACTCATGCTCGGAGTCTGTCTGCCCTGGGACTGACCTAACATACTTAATATTGGTACATTTACGCTTGACAAGGAAGGTCAGGGAGCGGTCAAAGCCAGATACTCTGAGCACAATACTGTAGGAAAGTCCCTTCGCAGGCTTTGGAGGAAGCAGGAGGCATCAATAGAGCAGAAATCATCCTCAGTAAGAAACATGGGAAACATGGCTAGGGAGTTGGAAACATGGCTTGGGAGTCGGGCCTTCTTGTTCCCATCCCAGCCACCAGAGACACATATTTGTTGGGAGCTGTGACCCCTCAGATCCTGAACATAAACAACGTGTTATACTTGCAGCTGCTCTAGCACGAGACCCTCAGGAGCTCCTGATGGCACGGGAGTGGTTTCTGGTACATTTGGCTGGGGCATGGCTATCAGTTAAGGATGCCTATATAAGCTGCCCCTGGACACAATAAAGGATGCTTCAAGGATGACCCGTGTCTCTGTCTGCGTGTCTTTGCGTGTTCAAATCTCCAGGCCCTTGCCCGGCTCGCGAATGGTCCTGTAATGCAGGCTCCACACTACAGTAGTACCTTATTGTCACGCAGTACAGGCAGGTGCTACACATGTTCCTGGTTTTTCTTGTGTCTTTCAAATTCCACGAGCATGGTAACTTATACCTGTAGTCCCAGCACTCAGGAGACTGAGACAGGAGGATTGTCTTGTACACAATGCCAGCCTATGCTATGAATTGAGAACCCAGACTAAAAACAAAATAGGTGTTAGGGAGATGGCTCAGTCAATAAAGTTCTTGCCTTGCATGCACAAGGACCCGAGTTCAATCCCCAGAATCCATGTTTAAATAACATAAAAACAAAACAAACAAATAAAATAACCAGACAAGGAAGCCTGCACCTGTAATCCCAGCTCTGGGAAAGCAGAAGAAGCAGGAAGACCCTGGCCAGACAAGCTCCAGGCCAATGAGAGACAGTATCAAAGAGCAAGATAGATAGCTCCTAGGGTTGTCCTCTGGCTTCCACTGGACTTTACGCACACCCACACAAGCACCCACACCAACCCTCCGACACACACACACACACACTAGTGACTGCATGCGCACCCACATAAGCACCCACACCAACCCCCCGACACACACACACACACACCAGTGACTTCACGTGCACCCACATAAGCACCCACACCAACCCCCAGAGACACACACACACACTAATGACTGCATGCGCACCCACATAAGCACCCACACCAACCCCCCGACACACACACACACACACCAGTGACTGCACACACACCCACATAAATACCCACACCAACCCCTGACACACACACACACACACACACAAACACACACACACACACCAGTGACTGCACACACACCCACATAAGCACCCACACCAACCCCCCACACACAAGTGACTTGGACGCTAATGGAACTTATTTATTCAATTTTGAGACAGTGTCTCATTTTGTAGCCCAGTTTGGCCTTGAACTTGTGGCAATCCTCCTGTTGCAGAATACTGGGGTTACAGGTATAAACCATTGCTTCCTGCTGAACCTTACTTATTTATTCATTATGAGATAGAGTCTTTTCTATCTCAGGCTGACCTTGAACTTGCTATGCAGCATAGGATGATCTTGAACTTCTGGTCCTTCTGGTCCTCCACCTTCCAATGCTGGAATTACAAGGTGTTTCTAGCCAGATCTGATTTATGTAGTGTTAGAAATTGAACCCACGGTTCCTTGCACAGTAGGCAGAACTCCACCGGTTGATTACATCCCCGGGCCTTGACTTTTCATAGGAGTTTCTGTTCCAACTCCCTTTGCTCATTGCCAAAATGTCCTTTTCTGGTTTCCCAAACTTTTCTTTTTGTTATATGTTTATTTATTTATCTTTGTTTCTTTGAGACAGAGTCTCTCTATTTAGCCCTGGCTGTCCTGGAACTCACTCTGTAGACCAGGCTGCCCTTGAACTCACAGAGATCCGCCTGCCTCTACCCCCTGAGTGCTGGGATTAAAGGTGTGTGCCACCACAGCCCAACACTGTTGTGTGTATTTTTACGTATGTGCACGTGTGTGTAGATATGCTTGGGAGAGCAATGGGTAGAAGCAGGCAGAACCTGAAAGGGAAAATCTCCTCTTGTCCCCTCTCCTTTTTTTCCCTTTAGTTCTTTAAAATTGCTTGTTTATTTATTGTGTGCATGCACGTTTGTTCACTAGTCCCCAGTGTGCATGTTTGGAAGTGAGAGGAAAAGTTCTGGGATCCGATTCTTGCCCTCCACCATGTGGGTCCTGGGGATCGAACTCAGGCTGTTCAGGCTGCTACCAAGTGCCTTTGCCTACTGAGTCACCTTACTGGTCCTCTTCTCATGTGTTCCAGTCACTATGGAAAATGACTAAAGCATCCAAATGAAAGAGACTAACGACACGGACTGTTAGCAAGGATGGCGGGTGGAAAACTTACACTCTTTGAGAGCTGGTTGGCATTTTCTTTTCTTCATGTACCTAGGCTGGCCTTGAAACTGCCACATAGCTGAGGCTGACCTGTAGCCTCTCCCTCCAGTGTTGGTATTACAGGTGTGAAGCATCATGCCTCCCTGGCAGTTTGTTTTAAATGTTTCCACTCACACCATGAGCTGATGTGGGGTTCCCCTCTGTGTGCTGTGAATACCATTGGTTAACAAACAAACTGTCTTAGGCCTGCACGGGGCAGAATATAGGTAGGTGGGGAAAACTAAACTGAATGCTGGGAGAAAGAAGGTGGAGTCAGTGAGAAACCATGTAGCCGCTGCCAGGAGCAGACACGACAGAACACTACCTGGTAAACCACAACCACGTGGCTTTACACAGATTAATAGAAATGGGTTAAATTAAGATGTAAGGGTTAGCCAATAAGCGAGAGCTAATGGACCAAGCGGCGATTTAATTAATACAGTTTCTGTATGGTTATTTTGAGTCTGGGCAGCTGGAGATAAACAAGTGGCCTTCCTACAACAATGACACATCAAGAACAAAAACTTCTGCCCCCCAGGAGTTTAACAGCCCCCCAACAGACAGCCCAAATGTTCATCACTTGGTAAATGAACTAAAAAGTGGGTCGAAAATAAAAAAGCACACGGATTACAAACATCCTCAGGGGACACGCGGGTGGAGTCCAGAGTCACCAGGGAGACGGGAGACAAGCCTCTGATGATCTTCATCATGCTAGCTTATATGGGAAGATTTGCCCACTGTGGGTGGTACCATTCCCTGGACAGGGCTTTTTCAGACTGAATAAAACAGAGACAGGAAACTGAGGAGCATCTTGTGTTGATAGCGCTCTGCTTCCTTGTTGTGGATGGGATTTGACCAACTGATTCAAATCCCTGGTGCCTTGACTGTCCCACAACAGACTTTGATCTGTGAGCGAGAACAAACCCTTTCTTCCATGTTGCATCTGTCAGAATGTTTTGGTTCAGCGGCAGGGAAGGTAGGTAGGGCACTCCTGAATACAAAACAGAAGAATTCGGGAAACTCATCATCAAGTGAAGGAATCCAGATGCAAGTCTGCCTCCTGGTGACTTCTTTTACACACACACACACACACACACACACACACACACACACGACTTAGAGGTGGCAAAACTAGTCAGCGGTGACAGAAAACTTGTTGGTGGCTCCTTGGAACTCAGGATGGGGACATTGAATGTCAGGAGAAGCTTTGAGAAGTTGACTTTCCACTTTTATGGGGTGTAGCGGTTTACTAAAAGCTGTCTAACTGCACTGTGGTCACAGCTATGTTTTTTTTGTTTTGTTTTGTTTTTTGAGACAGGGTTTTTCTGTGTAGCTTTGGAGCCTGTCCTGAAACTTACTCTGTAGACCAGGCTGGTCTTGAATTCACAGAGATCCACCTGCCTCTGCCTCCCTAGTGCTAGGTTTAAAGGCGTGTGCCACCACCACCAATTTGTTTGTTTTTTGACCCAGGGTCTCACTCTGTAGTCCAGGCCCATCTTGAGCTTGGACCCTCCCACCTTGGCCCACTGAGTGCTGGGATTACGTGTGTGCTCACCACACCTGCCTCACACAAGCCTTTTATAGTTATAACCTGAATAAAGTTGACAAACCCTGAACAGGAAGATACAGTTGAATAATGAGGTCTAAAGAAGGTAGGGCAATCAGGTCCCAAGGAGCTAGACAAAGCCACGAGCCAAACACGAACAGCAGCATGCAACAAGGCAGAAGACATCCCTGTGTAAAGGTCAGACGGATAAGAACTCAAACACTCATAAAATAAAAATGCCCCATTAAACAGAAATGCAATGGAGTGTTGAGGGCGGCGACTGAGCTCCACGTGGGATAATGAAAAGTCCCAGCGTCAGTCGAAGGCTGCACAGCACAGCACAGCACAGCGGTGCACAGCACAGCACAGCGGTGCACACTTAAGATGTTTTAAATGATCCAGACATGGGGCTTCGCACCTGTAATCCAGTATTGGGAAGTCGAGGCAGAACAATTGCCATAAGTTTTAGGCTAGCCTGGGCTACATGGTGACACTGTTTCAAAAAAGGATAAATGAATAGAATCAATTAAATAGGGGCTGGAGCTATGACCCATTGGTTGAGAGTACTTACTGCTCTTGCAGGACCGAGTTTCCAGCACCCACACTCACAACCATCTGTAACTCCAGAGCATCTGAGAACCTCTTCTGATATCTAACCACACAAGGCATGCACATGATGTAAAATAAAAATATATTTTTAAGTTAATTAAATACAAAATAAGATGGGTTAAGTAGTAAATTATCTTTTTTTTAAAATAAAGAATTTACTGGTATGTTTCTACAATAGAAATGTATTTGCTAAACTCTTACAATGTATAAGTGGATTTGGATGACCCCAGAGTGACTGGGGGCCAGGGTCATTAAGTCTATGGGAAGAACAATCTGATGGGTCTTAGGTTTGGAGCCCTAGGACACAGCTAGCTTTCCCCTGGGTTCCTGAGCGGATGGGAGAGGATTTGGGCTCAAGAGCCCCAGTCATACTCTGCAGAGCCACATTTTTACTAAATCCAGTGCTATCTTGGTTCTGTGCCCGCCTCTTTCCTAGTCCACCCTTTAGGTCAGGGATTCTTGTCCTTGGCTTAAAGATGTGAGACAAGAGGTTCTCCTTTGTGTTGAGAATGGGTCTGAGCCTGGCACAGCCGCGTGTATTCCTGCATCTCTGACTCTTCCCACTAGAGGACAGCAAAATCCCATAGTATCACGGCTCAAACGCCATCTAGGCCAAAGTCTCATGCTCTGTGAAAGCTCCAATTCCCTGGACAAGTTCAAATTCAGATTCCCTCTCCTACATGAGGCCTCCCGGGGTTCATTGGTCTGCACACGGGTCCTCCAAGCCTGGCTTGCAGGAGTTGGCTCTTCCTTAAAGGGCACGGCAAGTATTCACCACTATCCTGCGGCCCTGGGAGAAGTCCTTCAGACTAGTTCTCTGGGGCTGACCAGGGTCTGCAGTCCTTGGGAAACACAACCGAGCCCTTTGATGACGACAGAGGCCCAATCCAGCCAGTGGAGACCAGGTGGCTGCTGGGTTCTAATTCTTCAAAACCAAGCTGGAAGAAGGTATTAGTGCAGCCTGGTGTCCATGGAAGAACTGAGTCCACGCCTCCCTTCAGTGGGGTTTGTTTGCGCATCTGTTCAATGAAATAAATGTCTCCTCTTTGTTTGGATCCACGATGGGCAAATAATACCGTCTCCCTCCTTGATCCACCCAAATCCCCAGACCAGCTCCCTGTAGCCTCAGCCCTTCCTCTTCTTCCCAGGAAGCTGCCCTGGCCAAACAAAGATGGACTCAGTGATAGCAAACCTGAAGGTGAGGCTTCCTGGCCTGGCTCCGACCCAGCCCATGCCACCAGCCCTCTACTCTTTCCTGGTTTCTTTCCCTGGGCTCCTGTGCTGCTCTCTCCTAAGGGACATTTTCATAGAATGACCCCCCTGCATTATAAGTACATGAAGCGTCTCAATGATGACCCAACTTGGCCACTGTGACAGCTACCAAGGCTAAGCTACTTGGCATCTCAGTGTCAGTTATGGGTCCCGTGGAGGACTAACGCTGTGCTGGGCACCCTGGCCAGCCAGTGGGAGCTGGCACGAGGAGCTATTGGGAGGGGGAGGCGATTGCACAACAGAACTCAGACAACACCCAGTGGAGGGGGGAGAGGGTTGTAAGTGTCCTTCATGCATGGTCTCCAATCCTTGAGGAAGTCAACACAGAAGGGCTTGGGCCTGTGACTCTGCACATCTCATGTGCTTGGGACAAACATGGGATCCCTTGAGCTTGGACCCTTGCTTTGCCTGGTTTGTGAACTCACCAAGTATGATCTCTTCTCTCCTCCAGTTCTGAAGCCTTCTTATGCCCTGGCTGAGGTTCTCTAGGGCACAGCATATTGACAGGACATGGATTGGAATATGGGCTCAATTATTCAGAGACTGTGGACAGGAGTTCTGTGACCCCAGTGTCCTGGATACACCCCCACTTTCCTCCCATGGTAGAACCAACATCCCACAAAATATACATATGGTTGAGTGGCATCAGGGTATAAAGGGACGAGCCAAGGGGCTCAGACCACACAGCACAGGTAAGGAAGGAGCAGCAGCCCAGCCTGGTGCAGGAGGAGAGGCCAGAAGGGAAGGGCAGATGGGTTGAGCCAGACAGAGACTGAACCATGAGGAATGGATGGAGAGGTTAGGAACATGGGGCTTCTCCAGGAGCAGCTTTAGACTTTGGGGAGCCCAGGGTAAGGTGACATCATGGGACCTCTTGCTAAGAGCTTAGTTAGAATGCTAGCGCACTGACATTGGGGGCTCTCAGTGTGGGCACGTGGGTGAAGCCGTCCCTGGCTTTTCTGAAGCCTTTTGCGACTATGGAAAAAGAGAGTTCCCAAATGTTCCCTGTCTCAGTATAGGGCCCGGGGACCTCTTATACCCCTAGTCTTTTCCTCAGAGCTTCTCCCTGTGGCACCTGCATCCTCGGGAGCCCTGCTGCTGTTGCTGACCTTGGCTGTCCTTGCTGGCTCCATCTGCAGACCTCAGGGTGAATTCTCACATTTGGTGTGCAACCCCGACTTCCCATGTCCTGATCTAGGCAAAGCGACTTCTGGAGGTGAAGGATTGACTCTGAGCTCTCTTAATGCCTTGGCTTCTGTCTTTCTTTCTTCAGAGATGCAGGGCAACCAGAGGAGAAGAGAGGGGTGTAAATCCAGGCCATCCATGTCTTCCTGGGTTATGAGGACATCATGGCAAGGGGCGGCAGTGAGCAGGGTTATAGCACCTGGGCTTCTGTAGCATGGCCTGGCTGTGCCCATCTTTTGTGCCTCATCTACTTACAAGATTCTCTCAGACTCCCAGCTTGACCCAGTGTTTCTTGGTCTTCAATTCTTCAGTCAGGCCTGAGCTAGCCCACTATCTTCAGGGAGGCAGGTGGGGAAGGACTTCTGGTTCAGGAGAGATCACAGAATCTGGAAGGTCCTCTTTCAGATAGTTCTGGCAGCTTTAGAGTCTTTTGGTAGTGACAGAAATTGCTCATACGAGCGGAGAGCAATGCAGACCCCATGTGTGCAGACCCCAGTTTCCTGTTTCCTCTGGACCTTTACTCTGCTCCAGAAAGGGCAGCCAGTCCCCTGGAACAGGCCAGGTTTTGGCTGTTGTCACCAGTGTCTGCCTCTAGGGCTTAGCCTTTCTCCTACAGCATCCTAAGGGTCTTGGGTTTCTGCTGTCAAGTTTGGCAAATACGAGCAAGGTCCCCCCAGGTTAATCAAACTGCAGATAAACAATGAACTCACTTTAAAGGTGTCTGGGCCTGTACAAATTTAGCATATCCTCATCCTTTAAAAAGTGAATGTCGGGGGTACCGCGGAGACAGCTCAGTGAGAAAATTGCTTGCTGTGTAAATGTGAGGCCCTAAGTTTGGATGCCCAGCACCCACATGTGGCTTTGCTTCTTCTTCAGGGCTGTGTCTGTCTTGATCCATGAGGATGGAGGGAGTAGAAGCAGGGAACAGGGTTTAGATGGCTGTTGGTAGGAAGGAGACAGCCCTCTGAGAGACAGATGTCAGTGAACCAGCCTAACTTTATTCTAGAGTACAGACTGGGAAGCCTGGGGACAAACCCTAGTCTGCATTGTGTGACATGCTCCTATCTCAAGACTTCCTATATGGCAGCAGGGCCTACAGCAGATCTCCTAGGGCAAGTCTTCTAGCAGAAATCTGTGCCAAGGGTCAAGCTGAAGACAAATCAGGCATCCACCCAGAGACATCCTTCAGGCAAGGTCAGTCTTCAGGCCCAGGGATGTTCTCCAGGTAAGGGCAGGCAGAGCGCAGGAAATATCGCTGGGGAGGGAGGGAGTCTCTATGTCACTGAGCTTTTGGAAAAAAATTCCTGGCCATGATAGACTGCAATGTCTCTTGTCTTCCAACACCCACATAAAAGATGGGTACAGCAGGAACCACAACACCATGGGGGCAGAGGCAGATAGATCCTATGGGTTTGCTGGTCAGATTCTAGCCGAAATAGAAAGCCCCAGGTTCAGTGACCCTGCCTTAAAAAAGAAGGCAGGGGTGGGGTTTTGGTGAGAAGGGCCCATGAGTAAGAGAAGTTCCTCCACTAACCTGGAACCTGAGCTGGGACCCAGCACTTGGGTTAACAAATTCCTGAATGGCTATGGGTGTCTGTAACCTTAGTAGGCAGACAGATCCCGAGAGCGCTCTGGACAGTCAGCCCAGGTGCTGGATGCTCAGAGACACATCATCAGGCAATAAGGAGAATACAGATAAAGGAAGACACTAGGTGTCCTGCTACAATCTCTACAGAGATGCATATGTAACATGCATGTGCTCACACACATGCTCACACACGTGCATGCATACACACACTTCAGTAATGGCAACAAAGGAATATTTTAATTTTGTGTTATGTTTACAATCTTCTTACAGGGTCTCACTATGTAACCCAGGCTAGCCTTAATCTTGGAACTGTTCCATTTCATCATCACAAGTGCTGGCGGTTACAGGCAGGCAACATAGCTATACTTTAAAAATGCAAGGTTTGGAGTTTGGCTTGTAGTCTAGTCCTCTTGTGCCCCAGAAGACTGGGACAAGAGGATCACAAATCAATACCAACTTGGCTACAGAGTCACTTCAAGATCAACCTGGAAAGTTAAAAGAGGATTGGGGCCTGGCATAGTGGCTCATGCCAGCACTCAGGGGGCTGAGGCAGGAGGATTTCCACCATGAAGAAGTTCAAGTCCAATTTGGATTTTAGAGTGAGATCCTGTTTAAAAGACAAACAGACAGACAGATAGGTGGGTAAGTAGGTAGACAGACAGACAGATAGATAGATAGATAGATAGATAGATAGATAGATAGATAGATAGATAGATAGGTAGGTAGGTAGGTAGATAGGTAGGTAGGTAGATAGATAGATAGATAGATAGATAGATAGATAGATAGATAGATAGATAGATAGATAGATAGATAGAAACAGACAGACAGGTAGATAGATAGCATGTGTTGGGCTCTATACAACTCCCAGAACTTCAGAATAAGTAGGCGATTGCCTGGAAAGGCTCAGCGGGTAAGGGCTCGCTGCCAAGCTTGGCAGTCTGAGTTGATACCTGAGCTTACATAATGGAAAGGAGAACTGACTTCAGGAAGTTGTCCTCTGACCTCTGCAAGCATACCATGGCACAATGTACCCCCATACAATTAACAATGTGCAAAACATAAGTAAATAGGTAAATGATTGGGCTATGCTCACACAGAAGAATTATGCATTGTTTATCTAAAATTCAATTGAATTGGATATCCTTCCTACATTTCATGAGGAGGCCAATTTAGGATACATCTGAGCTAGCAAGAACAACAAAACTTGGGGGTAGGAAACGTCTAGAAGGCGTGGAGAGGAAACCTCTTTCTTTGCTTGGTAGACCAGGTGCCAGAGCCCTCCAGCTCCCACCAGACAGCATCAGGCAGAATGGATTCTGTCTTGCTGGTCCCACAGAATGACCTGCCCACTTAGGTCAAGGACCATCTCTAGTCTACTGACCTGAGCAGAGGGGTCTCAGTGTGGCTGTGACCTCATTTGGGGTGAAAGGGGAAGAGCCTCCAAAGGGGAAATTATGAGCTGGACAGACCCTGCCAAAGATTCAGGCTCAGGATGGGTTGCCATGGCAGAGATGGCCACCCTGACACAGCTGCCCAACCTGAGACCAGACTTTCTGGGAACCTAGGGGACGAGGCTTGTGTTCCAGAGAAGTGGAGGCCGAAAAAATCTGTGGGTACCGAGGTGAGGCTGACACACCGCTTGGTACCTCGTTGTCTCAGCTATAAAATGGGACTGTAGTGATGCAGGCCGAGGAGCTGCGGAGAACCAAGGCTGTGCTGAGAACGTGAGCTGCTCAGCTGGCGGGAGATGCCATGAGTATTGTTTGGAAGGAGCATGCGTGCAACAAGTATTTTAAGTGAAGACTCTGATAAGGTCGCAGGCAACAACCCATGAAAGGAAGGGAGCTGGGACCTAGGATGCATAGTCTCCAGACCTGGACCCATCCTTCTCTGGAAAGTCATGGGCAGGACGAATCTGCTCTCCCCCATGTGTGCTCAGGACTCTACACATCTCATTTGCTCGAGAAAAATGTATTTTGTGGCTTTGGGCAGCTAGTTGGCCGGGATTTATAAAAATTACCAAGTGTGACCTCATAACTCCTCTCTCAGCTGTAAAACCTCCCTGTGCCCTGGTGAGATCCAACAGGCCATCCCCTGCATTTGCAGAGGACAGCACGGACTCTGGGGTTCATTTGCTCAAAAGCAGTGAAGGGGAACACAAATAGTGTCCCAGGATGTCTTGGATAGATCCCCACATTCTGCAGGAAACCCTGACAAGGGCGGGACTATGGAGGGCCCACAGCCACTATGACTGAGTGGCATCAGGGTATAAAGGGACGAGCCAAGGGGCTCAGACCACATAGCACAGGTAAGGAAGGAGCAGCAGCCCAGCCTGGTGCAGGAGGAGAGGCCAGAGGGGAAGGGCGGATGGGTTGAGCCAGACAGAGACTGAACCATGAGGAACGGATGAAGAGGTTAGGAATATGGGGCTTCTCCAGATGCAGCTTTAGACTTTGGGGAGCCCAGGGTAAGATGACATCATGGGACCTCTTGCTAAGAGCTTAGTCAGAATGCTAGTGTACTGACATTGGGGGCTCTCAGTGTGGGCACGTGGGTGAAACCGTCTTCGGGTTCTTCTGAAACCTTTTGGACCTATGGGAAAAGAGGGTTCCCAAATGTTCCATTGTCTCAATCTGGGTATTGGGATCCCATAAATCTGATGTCTTTTCCTCAGAGCCTTTTTGAAGACTTGCCATCTCCCTGTGACTTCCAAGCACCAGGCATGTGCCCCAAACCCTCAGGAGCCATGTTGATGCTGCTGGTCTTGGCCCTCCTTGCTGGTCCTACCTGCAGAGCCCAGAGTGAGTACCTGAGCTTCCTTTGTGGCCTTGACCTCCTGCATCCTGTCCTAGGCGTAAGGGCCTCTGGGTGAGGGAGTGACCCTGCGTGTTTTTATGCCTCATTTTCTCCAGACATACTGGACAATAAACTCGGCATCTATTTTTATGTTCGTGGTGAAGATCAGGGAGAACTCAAGGGCATCCGGGTCTTCTCGAGTTTTTATGGATTTGTCGGGTGAGTAGCGCTCTAGCTCCTAGTGTCCCTGCAGCACTCCCAGGTGGTACCCTCCTCCGTGGCTGATTGGCTGGAGCTCTTAGAGGATTCCCTGGATACATAACCACTTTATTTCCCAGCATCCTCTTGGCCTCTGCTTCTCCAGCTTGACCTGGACTAACCTACTCAGAGCTGGAATGCTCAGGCTTGGGTTAGACTGGACAGTCATCAGGGAGGCAGGCAGAGAGGAACCTCCACCTTTCTGGTTCAGAAAGAATCACAGAGGCTGAAGGGTCCCTTCTCCACAGAGTGCTGGTGGCCTTACTGCTCCTTGGTGGTGACACAAACTGATCCCATGGTCTAAGAGATGTCCCTGTGTCCACAGGACATGAATGTGCAGGTCACTCTGCCACTCTAGACCTCTGCTCTGCTCCAGAGAGCCCAGCCACTCCCCAGGGACACGCCAGATCTTGACTGTCCTCACCAGTGTCTGCCTCACGAGATCTGTTGTTCTCCTAGAGGGCCGCCATGGCCTTGCGTTCCTGGTGCCAAGCTTGGTAAATGCAAGCACAGTGCCCAAGGTTAACAATTTCAGATGAAGAATGAATATTCTTTTAGTATGTCTCCTGTGCAATATTGAGGTCATCTTAATCCTTAAGAAATCCATGTTGGAGCCGGGCGGTGGTGGCGCACGCCTTTAATCCCAGTACGCGGGAGGCAGAGGCAGGCGGATCTCTGTGAGTTTGAGACCAGCCTGGTCTACAAGAGCTAGCTCCAGGACAGGCTCTAAAGCTGCAGAGAAACCCTGTCTCTAAAAACAAAAAAAAAAACAAAAAAAACAAAAAAAAAAAAAAGAAATCCATGTTGGGTAACATGGAGAAGGCTGGGTAGATAAATTGTTTGCTGAGCATGTATGAGACCCCCGGTTTGGGTCCCCAGAAGCCACATGGAAGCTGAGAGCAGCAGCATGTGCATTGCAGACATACAGCAGACAGACACACACACACACACGCATAAGGACAAGCTCACATACACCCCTCACTTACATATACAATTCAGTTGGGAAAGTATCTATAAACGGTGCTAGGGACTGAACCTGAGACAACACTATGCTCATCTGCAGCCATCACTTTCACGAGACAGGACCGCACTCTGTATCCCAGGCTGGCCTTAAGCTTAGAGTCCTCCAACCTCGTCCTCACAACTGCTGGAGAGCATATGGCTTTCCTTTTAAAATGCAATATTGGAGCCTGGCCTGGTTTTCCAATCCTGTGATCCCAGCTCCCAGGATGCTGATGCTAGGGAATATCAAATGTGAGGGCAGAGCAACCTTGGGTTCAACCTGGACGACTTCGTAAACCCTGTCAGAATAGAAAGCAAAGAGAGGGTTGGAGCCCAGCATGGTGGCTCACTCATGTCAGTAACGTCAGAACTCAGGACGCTGAGGCAGGAGGATTTCCACTGTGAAGAAGTTTAAGGAAATCCTGGCTACACAGTGAGACCATGTTTTAAATAAAACAAAAGAAAGGTCAAACAAACCGTGAAGGCGAGAGACAGAGTCAGGGTACGGAGGTGAGACTGTGCATATCTGTGTGGCTTGTCTAGCACGTGTGAACCCCAGCTTTGATCCCCACTCCCACTACAATAGTGAAGGGTGGCAGTATGGCTCCGTAGGTGACAGTGCTGGCCGTCCTTCCTGACCACCTGAATTTGATCCACCTAACCCATACGGAAGAAGGAGAGAATAAATTCCCAAAAGTTCCCTTTAGACCTCCATAAGGCCCATGGGACACATGCACCTACATGGAACAACACGAAAGTGTGTGTGTGTTTGTGTGTATGTGTGTGTGTGTGTGTTTGCGTGGGTGTATGTGTGCGTGTGTGCACATATATAAACACACAAACAGAAAATACATGTCAAAATATGCATAAATAAACTATTCAGTGCTTGGGGTGTGCTTACCCTGAAATTACTAACTAATTATCTGAAATTCTAATAGAATTGAATATCATTTCTGGGGGCCTATTTGAGAATCATCTTTGCAAGCAAGGGAAAAAAGGAACCGGGTTAGGAAGAGTCCAGAAGACTTTGGGGGGACCTCTCTGCTTGGTAGAACAGCTGCTGGAGCCCTGACAGCACCAAGGATGCAGTCCCAGTCACTGGTTTCTGTCCCCCAGGGCCACCTGCGCCTCAGGTCAAGGTCCATCCCTGGTCTACTGGCCTGAGCAGAGAGGTCTCAGTGGTCGTTGCTGACTCCTTTGAGGCTGACAAGAGAGGATGTTCAGAGGGAAAATTGAGTTGGGCGGACACTGAAAGATTCAGGCTCAGGATGGGCCAGACTCACTGGTTACTCATGGGGAGAGAGGCGTCCTCAAGAGGCAGAGGTGGGAAGGTACCACAGGTTACACAACAGGCTGACAAGACAGAATACCAAGTGATATGTCATCTGGAGACTGACGTATAGGCTGGGAACCACTACAGTGCACGGCCTTAGCTGTGTGCGCGCTTTGACTGGGTCTCTCTCCCCAGCATCCAGCTGCTGTTTGGTGAACAGTGGAGTCCCGTCTACGGAGCTCAGTCTTCACATGAGCAGAAGTTCCTGCTGAGGAAGGGTGAGCGTGTGATTGCTGCAGACACTAATGATGGCGTCTGTGTGCATTACCTGCATTTGGTGACCAGCAATGGGTGCGAAGCCACTTTGGGTACTGAGAGAGACTATTTGCCCCTCAGAGTTGTTCGTGGCTCAGGCAAGCCCGCCCTGACGATCGAGGGCAAGTACTTGTCTGGTACTTGCATCACTGCGCTGAACTTCAAGTGGGGACACAGCCCTGAAGGTTCAGTCTCGGGGAAGCCAGAAGACCGGACGGTCAGTTTGTGCGGTGCCAAAGAGGACGGTGGGGGCAGTGATGAAGATGAAAGCAATGACAGAGAAAACGCTCATAACAGCAACGATAAGCATAGCGATGACAATGGTGACTCTACGGCCAATAGCGAAGACAGCAAGGGAGCCTGCAAAGATGGCAGTGTGGACAAAGGGAACTAAGGTCCAGACAGGGAAGACCATTGCCCTAGGCTGCTCAGAGCTCAGTCCTGCATCCTCAGCCAAGCTCACCCACCTGGAGGGACCAGTATACCAGGTGACCCTGGGCAGGAGGAAGCAAAGTCCACATGGCCCTGTATCTCTGTGTCCAATAAACTCTGTGCATCTATGTGAGCCTGAGTGGTCCTTGTCACCAAATGGGATGGGTTTGAGGTCCCCCAAAGCCTCCTTTTCCTCCCCCACGTTTTGGACCTACACCTGTGCACCGAGTTAGGGTTTGCACAGGAAGCCTCTTTGTCAACACAGCAGGACTGAGGTCCCGAGATGAGGGCAGCATCCAGCCACTGCACTGGGTCTGCAAGGAGAGCACAGAGTGTGCTGACCAGATGTCAGGGACTGGCTTTGTAGTGCTCCCATTTAACTATATTTGAGCAGGTGCTCCTCTCCAGATCACTCCATTCTCCAGCTGCCTCCCCCTCTTCCTTCTCCGGTCCTGCTCACTATCCTCCCTTTAAAGCTTGGCTGCTTGGAAGGCCTTTCCCTTGCAGTCAGGGATTAATCCTAGACTTCATGAATGCTAGGCAAGTCCTCTACCACTAAAGCCACATTCTTATTTGGCTTTATTTATTTATTTATTTATTCTTCATTAATGTAGGAATGAATGAGACAGGGTCTCACATAGCCTTAACTGTTCCACAAGGAAGAATTGCAAGTGTGTTTAGCCTAGAAAACGAGGCTCATCAAGCCACACTCTGGAAATCATAAAGAACGTCTGGTCAGCAGCTCAGTGGACCAGCCTAGGTCAGGAGAGGTCTCCAGCCAATTCCCATGGCTTCCTCTCTCCCTGCACGTGGTAGGTGCACATTTTTCAGAAGTTAAAAAAAAATAAATGAGTCTCAAAGATACTCCAATTTGATTATAATACCTCCCATGGCAAATTGATGAAAAAAAAATCACGTGTTTCAGGTCAATTAGTGTAAACTTCAAGATGCCTGTGTAACTGTGACCGATTGGCAACTTTCCAAAGTGTGCTACATGGCTACTTTCAAGGGAAGCTTTCAGAAAGGGTGATACAAATAGGAGGAATATTTTTCCAACTCAGTTAAGAGTATTCTCTGACTTTTGTTCACAAACCCCAGGCTACTAGAACCTTCGAATGGCATTTAAAATTAAATAAACTGGGCTAGGTGTCTCAGGCCTGTAATCCAATCTACTTGAGAGAGTGAGGAGGCAGAACTCAGAGTTCATAACCAGGGTAAGCAACTTGGCCTCAAAAAGTTTGTAAAACATTTTCATGTTTTGCAGTTTAAAAAATACTTGTTAATTTTTATTTTTTGCATTCATGTGTATATTTCCTGGGTATATTTTGACAGTTTCAAAATTCTAATTTTTTTAAAGAGAGAGAGAGAAAGAAAGAAAGAAAGGAAGAAAGAAAGAAAGAGAGAAAGAAAGAGGAAGGAATAAGGAAGGAAAAAAGAAAGAAAAGAGAAAAGAGAGGGGCTGGAGAGTTGGCTCAGGGGTTAAGAGCACTGGCTGCTCTTCCAGAGGACCTGGTTTGGTTCCCAGCACCCATGGAAGGCAGCTCACGGCCCTCTGTAACTCCAGCTCCAGCTGATCTGAATCTTCTTTTGGCCTCTTCTGACATCAAGCATGAATGTGTTATACATATGCAAAAGCCAACAAATATTCTTAAACATTAAAAAAATAAAGGAAGCTTAGACAGCTGGGCATGTTGACCTATGACTATAATGCCAGGTAGAGGTGAGTAGATCACGGGTTCAACGCTATTGCATTAGTCAGGGTTCTCAAGAGTAGCAGAATCTATAGAATGAATCTCTCATTCCGTGTGTGTGTGTGTGTGTGTGTGTGTGTGTGTGTGTATGTGTGTGATTTATTAGAATGACTTAGAGGTTTTGGACTAGCTAATCCAATAATGGCTTGCTATGAACAGAAAGTTCAAGAATTCATAAATTGCTCAGCTAGTGAGACTAGATGTCTCATGGTCTCAAACTGGAGCTGGAGTCCCAGCGAGTTCCAGGACAGGCTCCATAGCTATTGAAAAACTCTGAAGAAGAAGAAGAAGAAGAAGAAGAAGAAGAAGAAGAAGAAGAAGAAGAAGAAGAAGAAGAAGAAGAAGAAGAAGAAGAAGAAGAAGGCAAGGAAGGAAGGAAGGAAGGAAGGAAGGAAGGAAGGAAGGAAGGAAGGAAGGAAGGAAGGAAAGAAGTTCTCCAATCGGGGAAGCAATGCCTCAGCATCAGGACAGACGACCTTGTCAGCAAGAGTGAGGGTAAGGAGGCAAAAGCAAGAGCTTCCTTTTTCCATGTCCTTTTATGTGGGCTGCCACCAGAAGGATGTGGCCCAAACTTAGGGTAGGTCTCTCCACATCAAATTATATAATCAAGAAAACCTGCCACAGGCATGCCCAGCTGCTTCCGTATATAGTCATGTTGGCAGCCAGGATTAGCCAACACATCAGCTTACACTTCTGCATTGATAAATAGTTAAACACTGAGGGAAGTCAAGGCAGGAGTCACGGAGGAAAACTGCTTAGTAGCTTGCGCTCTTTACCTACTCTTAGAGAGAGAGAGAGAGAGAGAGAGAGACAGAGACACACACACAGAGAGAGAGAGACACAGAGACAGACAGACACACACACACAGACACACAGAGAGAGAGAAGTCTAAAAATAAATTTAGTGACATCTTATTTATGGCCTAACAAATAAAGCTTGCTTGAAGATCAGAGTGCAGAGCTAAGCCAATAGAGTTAGCCATAGAGGCCAAACAGTGGTGGCACACACCTTTAATCCCTGCACTTGGGAGACAGGTGGACAGATCTCTGTGAGTTCAAGGCCACTCTGGGTTACATGAGATTGAATCTGTCTAAAAGAGAAACATGGCTAACACAAAGGTGATCCCAGTATTTGAGATCACATGCCTTTAATCCCAGCACTAGGGAGGTAGAGACAGGAGCGATATGGCTGACCAGAGAGAGGACTATAAGGCGAGAGGAGACAGGAGCTAGGGGCAGTCTGAGGATTCGTAGGGACAGGATCGCCCCTTTGGTCTGAGCATTGGCAGAGATAAGAACCTAGTGGCTGACCACTCTTCTCTGATCCTTCAGTTTTCACCCCCGATAGCTGACTCCAAGTTGTCCTTTTTAAGATCAATTAGAATTCATGCTACACTTTCTACTTCAGGGAAGAGCCACTGCATAGGAACGATCATATTAAAAGCAAAAGCAAGGGCCTGGAGATATGGTTCAGAGGTGAAGATCACTTGCTTCTCTGGCAGAAGCCCTCGGTACAGTTCCCAGCCCCTCCATGGAGGGCCTCCGCCCTGTGGCTACAGTGCCAGGAGCCCCGACACCCTCCACTGGCCTCCTCAGCTACTAGGCACGCATGTGGAACACAGAAATCCACACAGGCAGAACACATATACATAAATAAAAAATATACATAAAAATAAATCTTTTTTAAAAGAGCAAAACCCTAATCCAGTAGTGTAAGCCCGAATTTTGAAGTGCTGTGGCCAATATCTGGGACTCACTCAAGATCTTCTCTGCTCCCAAGAGGCTACGTAGCCCTGCTTCTTCTGCTCTGCTGCCTGCAGTGCATACGGCTCACACCCGCTTCTGTCCTTGGCAGTCAGCCCACGGCCCTGGCAGCTCCAATATCCAGGGCTTTCCACTGTAACCAATGGCCTCCCTTAAGGACGTCTGAACCTGCCGTATGCTTCCAAGCCTCGATCACGCTTGATGACTCATTCAATCTTGTCTCTCATGCCTTTAAAGCCAGTATCAAATGGAGAGTCTTTTACATTGCCAATTTTGGTTGCCAGCTTGAAGCAGCCTGTGCCCCCCACATCCAACTAAACAAAAGATTCTGTGTGCTGACCCTGGTTTCATCCCAAAAGGTTTTGTTTCAATGATGCTGGTCTCTTTTTAATCATGGTGTGTTCTCAGCCCTGGTCAGCCAGCATTCATGTCCCAATAAAGCAAAAGTTATGCTTCCAGAGTCTAAAGTGAAATACATTAAAAATGGCCTGTGCAGAGTATTTGAAGAGCTCTCGGCCTTCTCTCTGAAACTCATAAGCCTGCATTGTCTGTATTTCTCTCAGTTCTTATCCCCCAAGGCTCCCACAGGACAGCTCCATTCAACCCAAGCACCCAATGGCTTTTACGGGCCAAAAGTTCCAAACACTTCTACAATCCTCAACAGCAGCATGGTTAAGGCCACTGTACGTATGCCCCCACGCTCTGTTCTGAGTTTTGTTCTAGTTTGGTTTCTGCCTCAAGCTCCTTAGCTTCCCTTCGTGATGGAGCATAACCTGTAAGATGAAGAAAGCCTCTCCTCTCTGGGTTTCTTTGGATCATCGTGTTTACAAAACCAGCAAACTATAACAGAGGGTCTTACTACGGAGCACTGGCTGGCCTAGAACTTGCTGTGTGTACTGGGATGACCTTGCGCTCACAGAGATCCACCTTCTCTGCCTCCCAAGTGCTAGAGAGATCACTTACAGTTCTTCCTCTGGAGGACCCAAGTTCAGCTCCCAATACCAAGTCAGGTGGCTCAGTTCCAGGTGCACATACCAACATACAAATACACACCTACACATATTAAAATGTTGAAAAAATAAATCTTCAAATACATTCCAACACTTGAAGTGAAGCAGAGGCAAGATAGAAGCATTTCTGGGTTTCTGGATCCTGAGTTCCCTAGGCCAGAAGTAAGTTGGGGACAGTAGTGGACGCTCCAAACACACTTCAATATAGAGCCACACCCAGACCTTGAGTCTTTTTTAAAAGATCTATCTACCTAGATATGTATGTATGTATGTATGTATGTATGTATGTATGTATTATTATGCAGGTCTTCTGCCTGCATGGATGCCTGCAGGCCAGAAGAGGGCACCAGATCTCACTCTAGATAGTTGTGAGCCACCCTGTGGTTGCTGGGAATTGAACTTAGGACCTCCGGAAGAGCAGACAGTGCTCCTAACTGCTGAGCTATCTCTCCAGCCCCAAAACCTTGAGTCTTAGCCACAAGACTCAACCCAAACAGGGAACAAGTTGAGACTTGGTTTATTTCCAGCACCAATATGGTGGCCCACAACCATCTAGACCTGCAGTTCTGGGGCTCCTGACACCTTCTTCTGGCTGCTGCAGGCACCAGGCACACATATGGAGCACATAAATACATGAAAGCAAAACACTCACACATATAAACCAATAAAAGCTTTAAAAATTTAAGCAAACTCTTTGTCTTAGGGTTTCTAGTACTCTGAAGAGACACCATGGCCTAACCCTTAAAAGGAAAACATTTGGGGGCTGGAGAGATGGCTCAGTGGTTTATATATATAAAAGGTGGGGCTGACTTACAGTCTCAGAGCTTTAGTCCCTTGTTGTCATGGCAGGAAACAAGGCAGCGTGCAGGCAGACATGGTGCTGGAGAAGGAGCCTAGAGTCTACATCTTGATGAGCAGGCAGCAGGAGTGACACTGAGCCAGGCTTGAGCTTTGGAAACCCCAAATCTCACCCCCAGTGACCTGCTTCTTCCAACAAGGCCGTTTTCACTCAAACCACCACATTCTTATTTTGTTATGGCTCAATTTGCCCAAGTGGTTAAAGTCTAATATAGTTAAGAAAAACCATGGCCAGGCATTGGGGCACACACTTCAATCTCAGCACTCAGGAAGCAGAGGCAGGTGGATCTCTGTGAATTCCAGGCCAAACTGGTCTATATAGTGAGTTTCAGGACAGCCAGGGCTATAGAGGGAGAACTTGTATCAACAAAACAAAATAAAAGGATTAACAAAATGCAAGGTATTATGTTGATTAGGCATACATTCTTTGTCTTTTAAGTCTCTGTCACTGGGCGGTGGTGGCTCACACCTTTAATCCCGTGCTCACAGAGACAGGTAGATCTCTGTGTTTGAGACCAGCCTGGTCTACAGAGTGAGTTCCAGGACAGCCAAGGCTAAACAGAGAAACCCTGTATTAGACCATTTTCCAGAAACCTGGCACAACTCACTCAGACCTTCTGAGCTTTGAGCTTTAAACTGTTTTTACTTTTGTTTTCATCTTTCATTTTTAGTCTCCGAAAAAAATCTTATTTTATTATATAAAATTTATCTTTATTTTTTAAAAAATATAATTTACCTATATCCGAAAATTTTCTATTTCATTTATTATTTGTATTATTGCTATTGCTATTTAATTTCTGTAAACAAACATTGACTCCAAATTATATACATTGTACTTTTTCTTCATTCTTTTGAGACAGGGTTTCTCTGTGCAGTCCTGGCTGTCCTGGAACTCACTCTGAAGACCAGGCTGGCCTCGAACTCACATAGATCCACCTACTTCTGCCTCCTGAGTGTGGGATTAAAGGCATGAGCCACCACCACCTGGCTACATGGTACATTTTAACAAAGTATGATCACCTATGTACATGATGTCAAGCTTTCAAAATCTTCTCTCAGCCGGGCGGTGGTGGCGCACGCCTTTAATCCCAGCACTCGGGAGGCAGAGGCAAGCGGATCTCTGAGTTCGAGGCCAGCCTGGTCTACAAGAGCTAGTTCCAGGACAGGCTCTAGAAACCACAGGGAAACCCTGTCTCGAAAAACCAAAAAAAAAAAAAAAAAAAAACCTTCTCTCATACATTACACCCTTACCACAGTGTCCCATCCCTCCATGCCTCCTTGTCCCTGCCCCCAACCCCTGTACCCAGGATCCAATGCTCCTTCTGTTTTCCTTCAGAAAAGAGCAGACCCCACAGGATATCAGTCAAACAGCATAGCAAGTTACAATACAACTAGGTACAAACCCCCATAGCAAGGCTGGACAAGGCAACCTAGTAGGAAGGGGTCCCAAGTGCAGGCAAAAGAGTCAAAGACAGCCCCACTCACACTGTTACAGGTCCCACAAGAACACCAAGAAGCTTCACAACCATAACATATATACAGAGAACCTAGCTCAGACCCATACAGGGTGTGTGAGTGTTGCTTCAGTCTCTGTGAGCCCCTATGAGCCCAGCTTAGTTGATTCTGTGGGCTGTGTTCTCCTACAATCCTTCAATCCTTCCTTCCCTCTTCCATGGCATTCCTAAATGGCTGAGAAACGCTTAAAGAAGTGTTCAACACCCCTAGCTGTCAGGGAAATGCAAATTAAAACTATTTCGTTACTCCATCTTCCATTTGTTAGAATGTCTAAGATCAAAAACCCAAGTGGCATTTCGTGCTGTGAACACTTCTTCATTGCTGGTGGGAGTGCAAACTGTACAACCACTATGGAAATCAATATGGCAGTTCCTCAAAAAACTGGGAACCAATCTACCTCAAGACCCTGTTATACCACTCCTGGGCATATACCCAAAGGACGCTCCATTCTACAAAAGAACACTTGCTCAACTTTGTCCATTGTGGCTTTATTAATAATAGCTAGAAACAGGAGGCAACATAGATGTCTGACAAGCAAAGACTGGGTAAGAAAATGTGGTAATTTGCACAATGGACTATTACTCAGGTGTTAAAACGTGACATCAAGAAATTTGCAGATGAGCCGGGCAGTGGTGGCGCACGCCTTTAATCCCAGCACTCGGGAGGCAGAGGCAGGCGGATCTCTGTGAGTTCGAGGCCAGCCTGGTCTACAAGAGCTAGGTCCAGGACAGGCTCTAAAAAAAAGCTGCAGAGAAACCCTGTCTTGAAAAACCAAAAAAAAAAAAAAAAAAAAAAAAAAAGAAAAGAAAAGAAATTTGCAGATGGATGGAACTAGAAAAAATCATCCTGGGTGAGGTAACCCAGAGCCAGAAAGATAAACATGGCATGTACTCAGTTATAGGTGGATATTAGCTATAAGGTATAGTTAATAATAAGAATAACCATGCAACAATCCACAGACCCAGAGAGGCTAAATTACAGGAAGGGCCCACAGGATACATGGGTCTCCCTGGGAGGAGGAAATGAATAGATTTTGTAGGTGGACTGGGGCTGTGGAGATGGGAACAAGTGGGATCAAGCCAGGGGCGGGGTGGAGGGGGAGAATACAGGGGAAGACGGCCGGAATTGAGGGGTTACGGAATATGGAATATGGAAACCTATGCGGTGGAAACTCCCTTGGTTCGAGGAGGGTGACCCTAGGAAAGACTCCTAGCAATGGGGGATATGGAGCCTGACCAGTTATCTTCTGTAGCCAGGCAAGGATTTCAGTGGTGGGACACCAACCCAACCACAAAACCTTCAACTTGCACTTTGTCCTGCCTGCAAGGACAATGGTTCTTCAAATCCCCCAATCTTGAGAAATTCCTGTCCTCTTGTCCCATTCCCAGTTCCCTGCGCTACTGGTTTAGGACACAGAGCCTCATTTGATGGATAATTTGGGACTTGAGATGGCCCCTTTGCTGACCCTGGGCTCAGTCATATGGCAGACTGTAACTTTCCAACAGACCTGCCAACAGCTAGGGAGAGGGGGGCTCAGTGTCCCCACTTGTCTGACTCTGATGAACTCCCAGTGACCTCATATAAAAATGAATGGACATGACCACAGTCCAGCAGGCCTTGGTGAGCTCCCATTAGATCAGTCACACTGTCTCAGTGGGTGGACACACCCCTCGCGGTCCTGACTTCCTTGCTCATATTTTCTCTCCTTCTGCTCTTCATCAGGACCTTGGGAGCTCAGTCAAGTGCTCCAATGTGGTTCTCTGTCTCTATCTCCATCCATCGCCGGATGAAGGTTCTATGGTGATATGCAAGATATTCATCAGTGTGGCTATGGGATAAGGCCAGTTCAGGCACCCTCTCCTCTGCTGCCCAAGGACCTAGCTGGGGACATCTCTCTGGACAACTGGGAGCTGCTCTAGAGCCAAGTCTCTTGTCAACCCTAAAATGGCTCCCTTAATTAAGATATCTTCTTTTTTTTTTTTTTTTTTTTTTTTTTTTTTTTTTTTTTTTTTTTTTTTTTTTTGGTTTTTCGAGACAGAGTTTCTCTGTGGCTTTGGAGCCTGTTCTGGAACTAGCTCTTGTAGACCAGGCTGGCCTCGAACTCACAGAGATCCGTCTGCCTCTGCCTCCCGAGTGCTGGGATTAAAGGCGTGCACCACCACCGCCCGGCCTTAAGATATCTTCTTCCCTGGTCCCATATCCACTCTTCCTCCATCAGACTGGACTCTCTGAATGTGGCTGACAATGAGGGCTGAGTGAGAAGCCGATGATAATGGCACTGGGTTTTGATTCTACTGCATGTACTGGCTTCCGGGGAGCCTAGTCTGTTTGGATGCTCACCTTCCTAGATCTGGATGGAGGGAGGAGGGCTTTGAACGTCCCACAGGGCAGGGCACCCTGACTTCTCTTAGGACTGGAGAGGTGGGGTGAAGTGGGGGAGAGTGAAAGAGAAATGGGAGGAGGTGGAAATTTTTAATAAATAAATAAATAAATGGATAATGAATGAATGAATGAATGATAACAACTTACTGCTTACACAGGCAGCTAGCTTTGTAAGGGAGGATAGTGAGCAGGACCAGAGAAGGGAGAGGAGGAGGCAGCTGGAGAATGGAGTGATCTGGAGAGGAGCACCTGCTCAAATATAGTTAAATGGGAGCACTACAAAGCCAGTCCCTGACATCTGGTCAGCACACTCTGTGCTCTCCTTGCAGACCCAGTGCAGTGGCTGGATGCTGCCCTCATCTGGGGACCTCAGTCCTGCTGTGTTGACAAAGAGGCTTCCTGTGCAAACCCTAACTCAGTGCACAGGTGTAGGTCCAAAACGTGGGGGAGGAAAAGGAGGCTTTGGGGGACCTCAAACCCATCCCATTTGGTGACAAGGACCACTCAGGCTCACATAGATGCACAGAGTTTATTGGACACAGAGATACAGGGCCATGTGGACTTTGCTTCCTCCTGCCCAGGGTCACCTGGTATACTGGTCCCTCCAGGTGGGTGAGCTTGGCTGAGGATGCAGGACTGAGCTCTGAGCATCCTACTCCTCCTGCTCATCTTCCTCCTCCTCCTCCTCCTCCTCGTCGTCGTCGTCGTCGTCTTTGTCCTTATCTTTTTCGGCTTTCTTCTTTTTGGAAGTGTTAAGGCTGGTCGTTGGTTTCCCTGGAAGTTGCGTGGAGCCCACATCCTGGGGGCCATGTGTCCATTTGAAGCCCATCCCCCGGATGCAGATAAATGGTGTATACATGCCATTGACGGTCACTAGATGCTTGTCTGGACCTCCACTGTCATCAAATGGTTTGCCTCTCTTAAAACCAAAGGTAAACTCGGTCCCCTGGTTGGTAGTGAAGGTCAGGGAACACAGGCAGTTTGCCTCTTTGCCATGCACCTTTATCACGTGCTCTCCATCCTTCAGCTGAAAGTCTTTATAATCCACTGAGTTGGCACCGTAGACATCACTCCAATGATTGCCGAACTGCAACTGGATGCTGGAGGGAAAGCAATCAGCACAACCTCAGGAATGCCTGCTCTTCCTCAAAACCAGCCCTGTCCTGGTTCCGTCTCCAGAAGTGCCCGGCTCTGATATGGCAGCCTGGAGTTCTTCCTACCGTCTCTTCCAGACTCATCCCTCCTCCCAGGGCCTCAGGTCAGGCATCTGTGCCAGGGCAGCTAGCTCTAACCCTGCAGCCCATTCTAAGCCTGACTCTTTTGCAGGCTCTGCCCAACTCACAGTTTCCCCTCTGGAGCCTTCTCCCCTGTCTGCCCCAAATGAGGCAGCAGTCACGGTGAGAACCCCTCCGCTAAGGTCAGCACAGCAGGGATGGACTCATAGGACCTCAGAGACCAGAGAGGCAGGTCTCTCCTTGTGTTGTCAGGTGGGATGCTCTGTGATGCAAAGCAGAAAGATGACCCCTCCCCAAGTCTTCTAGACTATTGCTAATGCCAGCTTCTTCCTTTTCTTGCAAGATGAAATGTGTATCAAATCAGACCCCATATAAAATGCTAGAAGGAACTGGCAGTGGCGGCGCACGCCTTTAATCCCAGCACTTGGGAGGCAGAGGCAGGTGGATCTCTGTGAGTTCAAGACCAGCCTGGTCTACAAGATCAAGTTCCAAAACAGGCTCCAAAGCTACAGAGAAACCCTGTCTTAAAAAATAAAAAAATAAAATAAAAAAAGCAGGAAGGCTATCCAGTTCAATCAGAATTTCTGATAGTCGTGAGTACTTTTCAGTGTGAGTATATTTTATGCTACATGGTTTATTTGCTTATTTTTGACATTGATTTGCTATTCATTTTGTGTATACATGTGTATGTGTGTATTTATGTGTGTGTATACTTGTAGGCCCACATATGCCAAGGCTTTAGTGAAGGGAGAGGAGAACCATTGGGATTTTGTTCTCTCCTTCCACTATGTGGGTTCCATGACTCAAACTCAGGCCAGCTTGGCCAGCCCGCACCTTTACCTGCCAGAGCCATCTTGCCAGCCCTTCCTGCTTTAGTGATACTGGAGACTGAATCCAGGGTCACACATGTGCTAGGCAAGCCACTAAGCTTGATTACTTTCTTGCCTTTTTATTTTATCTGAAACAGAACCTCACTGTGTAGCCAGAATTTCCTTAAACTTCTTCAGAGTGGAAATCCTCCTGCCTCAGCCTCCTGAGTTCTGACATTACTGACATGAGCCACCATGCTGGGATCCAACCCTCTCTTTGCTTTCTATTCTAGACAGGGTTTACAAAGTCGTCCAGGTTGAGCCCGAGGTGACTCTGTAGTACCGCCTGCCCTCACGTTTGATATTCTCTAGCATCAGCATCCTGGGTGCTGGGATCAATGGATTGGAAAACCAGGCCAGGCTCCAATATTGCATTTTAAAAGGAAAGCCATATGCTCTCCAGCAGTTGTGAGGACGATGTTGGAGGACTCTAAGCTTAAGGCCAGCCTGGGATACAGAGTGAGATCCTGTCTCGTGAAAGTGATGGCTGCAGATGAGCATAGATAGTGTTGTCTCAGGTTCAGTCCCTAGCACCGTTTATAGATACTTTCCCAACTGAATTGTATATGTAAGTGAGGGGTGCATGTGAGCTTGTCCCTATGCGTGTGTGTGTCTGTCTGTCTGCTGTATGTCTACAATGCACATGCTGCTGCTCTCAGCTTCCATGTGGCTTCTGGGGACCCAAACCGGGGGTCTCATATGTGCACAGCAAACAATTTATCTACCCAGCCTTCTCCATGTTACCCAACATGGATTTCTTAAGGATTAAGATGACCTCAATATTGCACAGGAGACATACTAAAAGAATATTCATTCTTCATCTGAAATTGTTAACCTTGGGCACTGTGCTTGCATTTACCAAGCTTGGCACCAGGAACACAAGGCCATGACGGCCCTCTGGGAGAACAACAGATCTCGTGAGGCAGACACTGGTGAGGACAGTCAAGATCTGGCGTGTCCCTGGGGAGTGGCTGGGCTCTCTGGAGCAGAGCAGAGGTCTAGAGTGGCAGAGTGACCTGCACATTCATGTCCTGTGGACACAGGAACATCTCTTAGACCATGGGATCAGTTTGTGTCACCACCAAGGAGCAGTAAGGCCACCAGCACTCTGTGGAGAAGGGACCCTTCAGCCTCTGTGATTCTTTCTGAACCAGAAAGGTGGAAGTTCCTCTCTGCCTGCCTCCCGATGACTGTTTAATCTAACCCAAGCCTGAGCATCCCAGCTCTGAGTAGGCTAGTTCAGGTTAGGGATCTAGACCATCCACAGGAGCAGGCACAGCTGGGGAGTGTGGGAACCAGGAGTCGGAAGCTACTCACCCCTTGATGCACTTTGCTATTGTTAAGTAGACCCGGATGACCTTGATTTCACCCTGATCTTCACCATGAACGTAGAAATAGGTGCCGACTTTTCTGCCCAGTATGCCTGGAGAAAGCAAGGCAGAAGAACACTCAGAGTCACTCCCTCACTCAGAGGCCCTTACGCCTAGGACAGGATGCAGGAGGTCAAGGCCACAAAGGAGGCTCAGGTACTCACTCTGGGCTCTGCAGGTAGGAACAGCAAGGAGGGCCAAGACCAACAGCAGCAGCATGGCTCCTGGAGGTTTGGGGCACACGCCTGGTGCTTGGATGTCACAGGGAGATGGCAAGTCTTCAAAAAGGCTCTGAGGAAAAGACATCAGATTTATGGGATCCCAATACCCAGATTGAGACAATGGAACATTTGGGAACCCTCTTTTCCCATAGGTCCAAAAGGTTTCAGAAGAACCCGAAGACGGTTTCACCCACGTGCCCACACTGAGAGCCCCCAATGTCAGTGCGCTAGCATTCTAACTAAGCTCTTAGCAAGAGGTCCCATGATGTCACCTTACACTGGGCTCCCCAAAGTCTAAAGCTGCTCCTGGAGAAGCCCCATGTTCCTAACCTCTCCATCCGTTCCTCATGGTTCAGTCTCTGTCTGGCTCAACCCATCCGTCCTTCCCCTCTGGCCTCTCCTCCTGCACCAAGCTGGGCTGCTGCTCCTTCCTTACCTGTGCTGTGTGGTCTGAGCCCCTTGGCTCGTCCCTTTATACCCTGATGCCACTCAGTCATAGTGGCTGTGGGAATGGTTTCTGGAAATGCTTTGTCAGCTGGCCTTCGGAAACTGGACTTATGCCAAACCCTGTAAGCAAGATGTTCATGTGCTTTGCAACCATTTAAAACTATGTACGCAATATGCTTTCCTACTGTGTACCCAACATGTTTAAATTTATTTTGACTTTAAGAAAACAATGTAACCAATCTTACCATGTCTGGGACTCCCATATAATCAAGTTTTACAAGCTAAACTGAGCAAATAGTTTTAAAAGGCTAGGTCAGACACAGCAAGGGAACTAAGAAGGAGCGCATACAGGTTAGGAATTGTCAATCAGCAGAGGAGAGTGTTTATCAGAGGAAAATAAAAGAGAGGAGGGCCAGGATGATGGAGAAGAGTTTCTTCCTCCTCCTCTTCCTCCTCATCCTCCTGATGAGACAGACTTAGAATAAAGGGGAAGTTGGGGAAGCGACCACCAACACAAAAGCTGTCTTTAGAGCCAGGCAAGTTCCTCACACAAGAGCCACGGATCTGATCTATGTGTGTCTTGAAGGAATGCGTCGCCTTTGCAGTCTCGGCCCTTATTGTGCACTGTTTGCGCCACTCGATAATTCAAGACATCCTGGTTTGGCAAGAACGAGTTGTGACCAAAGTCAGGCTGTAGAAGGCCGTCAGAAGAAAAGCTCTGCGTATGGCAGGAACAATCCCTGTCTTCTGCAGTGACCCCTCCAAAATCAGCTGCTTCATTCTGATGCTCACACCAGGTACTCAGTTTCCAATATGCCGTTTCATCGCCTGACCCAGAACGATGTATGTGTGTTTGTCTGTGTCCTAACCTGCTGAGAGCAGCAGATTGAAGGCAACCCAGAAGATAACAAATCTCCACCATAAATGTTGGAGGCAACATTTGCACCCATGTTGCTAACATCTGTTTGCTGCTTTTGTTTGTTTGTTTTTTATTCTCTTCTGGGTCAGTGGGGCCAGTAGAGAAATTTCTTCCCTTGTTAAAATAAAAGTCTGGTAACAAATATTTTTTGTTTGTTTGTTTGTTTTTCGAAAAAGGGTTTTTTTCGTATAGCCCTCTCTGTCCTGGAACTTGGTCTATATAGTCCAGCATGGTCTCAAACTCAGAGATTTGCCTGTCTCTGCCTTTCAAGTGCTGGGATCAAAGGAGTGCGCCACCACCACATGACATGGTATTAAGATAAAATTTCGCCGGGCGGTGGTGGCGCACGCCTTTAATCCCAGCACTCGGGAGGCAGAGGCAGGCGGATCTCTGTGAGTTTGAGACCAGCCTGGTCTACAAGAGCTAGCTCCAGGACAGGCTCTAAAGCTGCAGAGAAACCCTGTCTCGAAAAACCAAAAAAAAAAAAAAAGATAAAATTTCACCTGCCTTTTCCCTCCCTTGTTTCAATCTGCTCTGCAGTAAGCAGCAAAGGTGGCCTTCTGCTCAACGGGGAGGGATCCATGAGGCCTATCTTGTTTGCTCTTGCTTTAAATGACTGTGCTAGAAATAAGTTCAGGGTTTCAAAAAGCCACTCAACATGACCAAACTTCCCTTCTGACAGAGGTAGAAAGAGCAAGTCCTCAAGCAGGAAATTCAACTGGCTTCATCCAAGTCCAAGGGACTGTGTCTTTTACCCATTGGCTGGGGCAAAAGACTTCACAGTTTGTTGGTTGTTTAGTTTGAAAGGAATTGGTGCAAAGGAAATGAAGGAAAGCAGGAAGGGGAGAGCTGCTCAAGTTCTGGGAACGTAGCAACCTTTGGATAGAGGAGAATCTAATTGGTTCTGCATAAGGGCTGGACGCACAGGGGTTAACTGCGTGTGTTCCTCTAGAGGACCAGGGTTCAGTTCCCAGGACCTAGATGATGGCTCACATCCATCTGTAGCTCCAGTTTCCTGATAGCCAGTGCCCTCTTCTGACCTCTGTGGGGACCAGTCACACATGTGATACACATCCATACATTCAGGCAAAATACTTATACTTATAAAATAAAATAAAGCTCAAAGTATTTTTAAGCTTTCCATACATTTTACTGAATGGTGAAGATTTTAAAATTTGCATAAATCTTACAAGGTAGGAGTCCTTAAAAGATTTACATAAACTTTACAATGTCGAGGAGATTGCATGATGTAAAATTGTAGAAAATAAATGTTCTATTGTGTTTGATAGAAAAGACTAATTTAACATTTCTTATAAATCCATCCTCTAATATCTAAACATCCTTTTCTTCAGACTCAATTAACAAGGCATTGGCTCTTTTATTTTTCTGTCATATCATGAAATAAGAAGCATGTGTGGCTGGGTGGTGGTGGCACACGCCTTAAATCTCTGCACTGGGGAGGCAGAGGCAGGCAGATCTCTGAGTTCAAGGCCAGTCTGGTCTGCAGAGGGAGTTCCAGGACAGCCAGGGCTACACACACACAAAAAAAAACATTGTCTCAGAATCAAAAAGAATGTGTGTGTGTGGGGGGGGTATCCTGAGCAGATACTGATCCCTTCAATAAACTTCATGGATTTACCTGTGTGCCCCCAACCCCTGGTTTTGGGCTTATAGCAGCAGGCTTCCCTGAGCAGCTTTTATGTGGGAATTCAAAATTGGGTCCTCCTGCTTGCACAGCAGACTTTTTCCCAAAGAGGCAAATTTCCTAAGGATCTTCATGTAACAACACAAGCAACCCCCATGGCTGCCTAAGCCTCCAATAGCAGTGATAATTTATCTCATATCAGCTTATATTCCAGAAGGGTGAATCCAGATGAGCTTGATACAATAAATGTAGAGATAACTATTAAACCAAAATGCCAAACCAGGTGTACCGAAGAGCAAACAGAATGCATGCTCTGCCAAGCAAAATCTGGACATCCTGGCAACATAGCAAACAACCATTGCAACGGCTCAGTGGAGCCGTCACTCAAAATGATGAGCATCTCAAATGTCCCTTCTTTAACAATTGTCACCAGTCGTGGAACAGAAGTCAAGTTCACCAGCAACTGTGCAAACTAGAAAGTGAACAATTAGTATTGTACATGGGCAAAACCAAAAGTTCTTCTTCACGAATACATCAGTATGCATTTATAGCCAACCAAAACTGATGAACGTGAGACCCCAGATGCAGGAGTCAGTGAGCCACTTGTTTTATTCCCTGAGGTTAATTTTATTCAAACTGGGAAGTTGATTTTAGCCGAGTTGCTGGAGGGAGCAAGGAGTTAGATCCACAAACCTGCTGTACCATAAAAAAAGGATTAGAAGACAAATCAATAAATCATACACACATGCATAGCCCACACATACACACTAGCCAGGACAAATAGACAAAATAAAAAAGTGGAGAGTGACTGGGAGAGACACCCGATGCTTTGTGCACACCCATAAGCACACGTGTACAAACACAGGAACACGTTAACTCACTGAAAACATGGCCGCTCTCATTCTCTCCTGCTGGAGCCAGCTAAGCCCTAACTACCTCCCATGGACCATGTGTCAATGTCACAGTAGGCGGCTGGTTGACTTCCCCTGGGAGCTTAGGAGTTCAAGGTGGAGTCTGTGCTGTGGGTAACGAGATTGGATACACTTTAGTCAACAAAGCAGAATTGCAGGTTGACCTTCAGGGGACTGCTCCTTCATTAAAGGCCACAAAATCTCTTTAAATGGGGCTCATCCCTTTGTTTTCTAGATCACTTGGTCTCTCATGAAGTCTCTGGGGATTAGACATTATTGTCATTCTTTTTGGAGACCCAGTCCTCTGGATAGACCAAACATACTAATAACAACCTAAAATTATCCATTAAAAGGCTTTGCTAGGGTGAAGGATATTACTACATGAGAGCAATATTACCTGGAGAGAGCAATATTACCACCATCCCTCCTTACACTTCATATTGGCCCTAGTTCTTCTTGCAGACAAGAACCCCTTGCATTTCTGAAGTGCTTTATGAGTTCCCTTTTTCTTCTCTTAAAATATATATATATATATACATATATATGTATATATATATATTATACACATACACACATATATGGCTTAGGAGATGACTTAGAAGTTAGAGGGCTTGTTGACAACTATGAGGACCAGAGTTCAGATCCCCAGCAACCCACATAAATGCCAGATGGCTCTAATGGGTCTGTCTGTAATTTCAGTCCCATCAGACAGACAGGATGCCCAGAACAAGCCAGTCATATCAGCAGTGACCTCTGGGTTTGATTGAAAGTTCTGCCTCAATGAAAAAGGAGGAAGAACAATCAATGATGATCCCCAGCATCCATCTTGGGCTCCCTCATGCACACAAACACGCATGCATGCACACCCAAACATACATATGTCCCCCCAACACATGGAAAAGCATGTATATGGGACTGGAGAGAAGACTCAGTGTTTAAGAGCATTGGCTGCTCTTCTAGCCTTAGTTAGGTTCTCAGCACCCACAGAGTGGCTCACAACCATCTGTAAAGCCAGTTCCAGGGGATCCAATGCCCTCTCCCAGCTTCTACAAGCCCCGGGCACATATATGATGCACATACATACATGTATACATTATATATATATACATATTTTAAAACATGCACACCTTTAATCCCAACACTCTGGAGACAGAGGCAGGCAGATCTCTGTGAGTTTGAGGCCATCCTGGCTACATAGTGAACTCCAGGCCAACCAGAACAACACAGTGAAACCTTGTCTCAAGAAACAAAACAGCAATAAATAAATAAGGCACTCATACACATGAACACCACACACACAGTAAACGTAAAACAAAGAGTACACTATTGCATGTCTGTTCAATATATGTGTGAAGGATGTATGCCATATTGTACCTGTGGAGGTCAGAGGCCAGCTTTACAGAGCTGGTTCTCCCCTTCCACCTTTACATGGGTTTGGGAGATTGAACTCAGGTTGCCAGGCTTCTGTGGCAAGCGCTGTGACCCACTGAGTGTTCTCACTGGCCCAAGGAGTCCCTTTCCTGTATCCACAGCAGTTACTATATGACACAGGAGTTCTTCAAGTCAAGTTGTCTCTAGACTCTAGATTCTGACAAGAACATGGGTTACAGAGATCTCCCTGCAGATAAAGAAAACAAACTTCACTCTCCACCAGAACAGGTGCACACTAACAGTTATAGAGAGGACCCTCAGGGCCAGCTCCTCTTCAGACGACCCTTTCTCTGTACTTTTGTGTGGAAAGAACTTTTCAATGGTCGCGAGAGACAGCCTTCGGGGTGGGCCAAGCCCTCCCTTTCCAATAGTACTCTCCCAACTATTAGAGAGGCGGTTCTGGCAATCAGTATAAATACCTTCAAATCCAGAATGAATACGGATAGATGATGGCCACAAAAGCCCGTTCGAGTCAGCCAACCTCCTTACACAAGGAGCAACAAACCCCACTCAGTCCATGCCTCCCAGATGTGTTCAGTACCCAACGTGGCTCTCTCCTGGATTACATCAAACAGGACTTTCCCTCAGAAGGGTTTGCTGCTCGTTCTTGGGCTGAGAATAATTCGGACGGCACCCAATGGGAGCAAACGGCTCTGTGGTACTAACCCTTGGCCTTGGTTACCTCCAGAGTGGATTGACAGATGTCATCTGGAGTTGCCTGGATGCAAGGGGCAACAGGAAAAAGTCCAACTCTTGTCCCAAGTTACCATACCCCTTCTTTCCAGGTTGAGTTTTCCATGGGTACAATCACTTAGCTCCCATCTTTATTATATCTACAGGACTAGAGGATATCATTTGGTATGTTGAGACTCTCTGAATATACTGAGAGAGCTTGAAGTGACTTTGATGCTATCTGTTCCAAAAAACTATGCCAACCATTCTTAATATGTCAATCAAAGCAAAAAGTAATATTGAAGACCAGAGAAGAGAGATGTAATCAGTATGGTCACATTGAGATGAATAACAGAAGGAGGGCACCCCAACCCCTAAGTCCATCTTCAGGATCCTGCCATGAGTTTTAGGTATAAACAGAGGGCAGGCTGTGTGCATAATCAAAGTGTTAGTCAGAGTTAGTCCTATCCATTAAAGACTATGTCTCGTATGTTATCAGAATAGTGTGAAATTATTTTCTGGTAGGTAAGTTCTAACTCTGGCTAGCATTAGGGTTTCAATCAGTCCATTCTCGCAGCCTGGGATTCCTGGGGTGCCATTAGGAGTTACCCAAGACAGCTCTTCTTCATGGCCCACTTGGTAGCAAACGATTCTGGCGTGCAATGTTTGAGGGAAGTCATGAGAGATCCATCCTAGACAGCAAGCATCTCTGGAACACACTGAATAGAATGCTGTTTCCGTCAGAAGGGAGCTGGCTGTCTTTGGGGTCAATTCTTTCAGTGGTCTCACAGCTGAAGGGAAGGCATAGCACCTCTCTCCAGAACTCTTCCCCACCTGCTTGTCAGCTACAACACAATCCAACCTCTCTCTTCCTGATCCTGAAGTCATGCAATAATGGGAAAATATGACGAGAAAAGCAGTCATACAAAACTGTACACTCTAGATACTCTTGGGGCATCAGTGGAGGCCCTTGTACTGTTATCAAGATTGAATGCTGTGTCTTTAGCCCTGACAACTCCACTCTCATCTGCTTTACATGGCCTACAAAACCAGATTCAAACCAACCCAGACACCACCATATGTTTTGGTAAGCAGCCTCGAAATTAGCTCTACAGATTTCATAGTGGAAATAGCTTAGACTTGTTATGATCTTAGCACCAATCCTATTAGTCTCTAGACTTTGTGCATTGTATTGCTGCATCAATTCTATCGATTCTCCCTTACAGCTGACCCAACCTCAGATGGTTCTGTGCCAACCTAGCCCTGGGCATCTGGATACCTTGATTGTACACTGAGGCCGGAAAGTAGACAAGAGTGAAGACAGTATACCCCGTCTCCGCATGAGGTAACCAGACTAACTCAACACCTCCTGGATGACTTTAGGGCCTCAGCTCTCGAGGGGGAGATTGTTAGATTGCTAGTGATATGTTGGCAGGAATGGAAGACATTTGGGCTGGACTCGGCTCTCATAGTCAACAGCTTGTAAAACCAACAGTTTATAAAACTGGAACTACAGGACCCTGGTCACACAAGTCCTATCTCTGGCCACGGGAGGAGCTGAGACATCCTGAACTCGTCAGAGCTTCATAGCTAGATAATTATCTAGACCAGGTTTCAGGGAACCATTCCTGATTACTATACAAGGATATACCATCATCCCTCCTAATGCCATCATCCATATAGGCCTGTCAACCATCCGCACAGGAAAAAGCCCCTTGGGAAAGACATTTTAGAAATTGTGTGGAGCCTGACCAAGACAACAATCCATTTGGCCATTGTCCACTCTTCCCTCTACTTTACACTGTAATAAACCCTAGCTGTCTCCTCTCCAGTGTGCTCTGGGTGTCTTGTCTGAATTCTTTTGACGATCACAAGGACAAAGGAGTCTAGCGTGCACTCTCAGTTACATCTCTGTACAGCTGTGTGTGCCTGTGGCTCTCTCTCTCTCCCTCCCTCTCTCTCTCTGATCATCTCTGTGCAGCTGTGTGTGCCTGTGGCTCTCTCTCCCTCCCTCTCTCTCTCTGATCATCTCTGTGCAGCTGTGTGTGCCTGTGGCTCTCTCTCTCTCCCTCCCTCCCTCTCTCTGATCATCTCTGTGCAGCTGTGTGTGCCTGTGGCTCTCTCTCTCCCTCCCTCCCTCTCTCTGATCATCTCTGTGCAGCTGTGTGTGCCTGTGGCTCTCTCTCTCTCCCTCCCTCCCTCTCTCTGATCATCTCTGTGCAGCTGTGTGTGCCTGTGGCTCTCTCTTTCTCCCTCCCTCTCTCTCTCTCTCTCTGATCATCTCTGTGCAGCTGTGTGTGCCTGTGGCTCTCTCTCTCTCCCTCCCTCTCTCTCTCTCTGATCGGTGGGTGGTTTGAGACAGGGCTTCTCTGTGTAGCCATGGCTGTCCTAGAACTTGCTCTGTAGACCAGGCTGGCCTTGAACTCACAGAGCTGACGCGCACCACCACTGTCTCGCTTGTGGGTCTCTTTTATGTGAGTTCCTTGGTCTCATCACTGGTTTCCCAGCAGAAGCCAGAACCCTAGACCCCACTCGCCAGCAGGCAACCCCTCATTCACTTCTCTCCTCTGTCACCAAAGCTTCCAGCAAAAGCCGGATTCAGTCCAGAAAGCTCCAGAATTTTTCCAGCCTGATGCTGACAATGCACAAAGATAGCCTGCTGTCTCCTCTTTCTCGATTTTCCCTCCACAGATGGTAATTGTGGAGGAGCGGGAAGATGGAGAGTGCTCATCCAGTCTATAAGCCCCCAGGTTTAATGTGGTCGACCAAGGAAGGCTCTCTGGTGCTGGTGTGGGGGTTGAGGTCATAGTAGCCAGGGTGGCTCTGGGTCCGGGAGAGATGGTGTGGCATTGCATCCACAGCTCTGGTAGCCAATGTCTGCACTCGTCCTGTTGAAGCAGTCTCTTACAAGTTGCTCTTGCTAAGAAGTGTCCTCGCTTCTGTCTTCACATCACCTAAAAGCAAGATGAAAGTCTGACATCTCTGCTTTCATTTTATGCCCGTCACCTTGGCGTCTAGTCACCTGCTAACTTCTGCACTTTGACACATGAACCAGTCGGTGAGTTTCTATCTAGAAGCCAGTGGTACCCAGCTTTCTCCAAGGATACAGGAACAAGAGTAAGTGGGCCTCTTCTCCGTTTTTACAGGGTCCCGTCGCTGGCAAAGCTCCTCGGGTTCTCTACTCATCGTCCTAAATGTGAAATCACCTTGGATTACAGTGTTCTCTGAAGTTTTGGTCTCACTGGAATCAAGAGAGGGGCCATGATGATGTTGCACCCTGAGACATAATTTTCTCTGAGAACTAGTTTCTTTCTTCAAGCAATAAGAACTTCTTCCCAGCACCTTGCAGCATACAGCTGAGGTAACAGCAGGCAAGACCACACCTAGACCAGGGCTGCTCAATTATGCATTCCTCTTGCCCTTTGCTTCCATTCTTATGTGTGTGCGTGTATGTTTCATGTATGTGGTCCGTGCATACATGTGTGTGCCTGCAGAGGCCAGACAAAGGCATCAGGTACCCTCCTCTGTCATTCGCCTTTATCCAGTGAGGCAGAACCTGTCCTTGAACCTGAAGCTCCAGTGTGTCCAGCTAAATTGGCAGCCAACAAGTCCCAATTATTCTCCTGTGTCTGCCTCCAATAGCACTGGGGTTGCAGACACTGTGAGACCATGCCCAGCTTGTTATATATAAGCTCATGTCCTCACTTTTAACCATTGACCCATCTCTTCAGTTCCCCATTTCTTCTCTATTTAAACCCAAAAACTCTTGTCAGTACCCTGAAGATGGAACTGGGGTCACAGATGTCATTAATATGCTAGGTCACAAGTACAAATATGTTTGTGTGTTTCCACAGTGTCAATATTTATTGAATAACAAAAAATTCACAAGGGACAGTGGTTTCATTGTCAGCAATTAGATGCTAGATGTCCATCTCTTTACATGAGGGAATCGTACCCTTTCCTTGGTCTCGTGTGTCTCATAAATTCTTGGGGCTGATTCTCCTGATATAATTTTAATATACTGTACTGGCTGGTTTTGTGTGTCAACTTGACACAAGCTAGAGTCATCAGAGGAAGGAGCCCCAGTTGAGGAAATGCCTCAATGAGATCCAACTGTAAGGCATTTTCTCATTTAGTGATTAGCTGGGGAAGGCCCGGGCCATGGTGGTTGGTGTCATCCCTGGGCTGCTGGTCCTGGGTTCTATAAGAAGGTGGGCTGAGCAAGCCAGAAGAAACAAGCTAGTAAGCAGCCCTCTCCGTGCCCTCTGCATCAGCTCCTGCCTCTGGGATCTTGCCCTGTGTGAGTTCCTGTCCTGACTTCCTTCAGTGATGAACAGCGGTGCTGAAGTGTGAGCCTGATAAACCCTTTCCTCCCCAGCTTGCTTTTTTGCCATGGTGTTCCATCTCAGCAACAGAAACCTGAACTAAGACACATGCCAATGTGCTTCTACAGTCTCAATGAATGTATGGGGTGGTACCTTTCCTGCTTCTGTGAACAGGTCGTTTGTAAGTCTCTGTACATGAGCAGCACCAGACACATGGCGCCATTCAGGTGCAAGAGTCATCTTGTATGCTCAGGTGTCAGAAGCTATTTTGACAACTATGAACTAATCAGGAAATCCTCTGCTGTCTAACTTTCAAAGTCCTGGAGGGTACGCTGTGGGCTTTGGGAAAGTAAACCACAGACTCCGAGGGAGTTTGACAGCTATTAAAACCAGGGCTCCACAATTGGGAGGTAGCTTTGCAGTTTGGGGAGGACTCCTTTCCATGACTGACTGTAGTATGGTTCAGATAAGAGGCAAAGAAGATCCCTGGAACTCCATCACTAGCGGTGCCTTAACCGGAGCCATCCTGGCAGCAAGAAATGGACCAGTCGCCATGGTAGGGTTGGCTGCCATGGGAGGCATTCTCCTAGCTTTAATTGAAGGAGCTGGTATCTTGTTGACAAGGTTTGCCTCTGCACAGTTTCCCAATGGTCCTCAGTTTGCGGAAGACCACTCGCAGTTGTCGTCAAGCCAGCTGCCACCGTCACCCTTCAGAGACTACCGACAGTATCAATAGGACATCCTTCCCGGGAGTCCTGTGCCTGAGTGGACTGTAGTTCAGTAGGGTTTCAGAAGATCAAGTTACAGTCTCTTTAAAGCTGTAGGTGGGGCAGCGGTAGCCAAGCGGGTCATGAAGAGACATTTAGCACATTTTTCTATTTAAAAGAGACTCAGAGGGGAGAGAAGATACTGAGTTTATTTATTCACACATGGATTGCACTAGTGATCAAAATAAATGTCTAAAGCATTTAAAGAGCACATATATACACATGCTTAGAAGATAAAGGACCAATGGGCAAATAACAGTGAAACTCGGCCATCATTTCCTCCAGGACTCCTGCCTGGCATTTTGTGTACAGTTATTCAGACAATAAAAGATTCCTGGGACTTAAAAAAAAAAAGAGTTGCCATGGTCATAGTGTCTCCTCACAGTAACAGACTAAGACGAATTCCTACGTGCTAGGCAAGCTGTGCTCACTGGTGCAATCGTGGCATAGGTTACAGGGCTAACCAATCGTCTTCTGATTAGATTTGAAGCCTGTTCCACTGGAGGGACTTTATATGTGGTACTCTAAGCTTGGTTAGAATCCCATGACTGAAGAGATCATAGTCTGTTGGGGGAAACAACTGGTGTTTTGCTAAATGACACCGCTTTTTATTTTATTTTTGGACAAGGTCTTACTATGAAGTTCTCATTGACTTGGAACTTACTATGTATATCAGCCAGCCTTGGACTCACAGAGATCTTCCTGCCTGTACGTACTAAGTGCTGAGATTAAAAATGTATGCCACCATAACCAGGAAACTACCTTCTAAATATTTATGTTTATTTCCATAGATTTGTGTGGCTCTCAACCTTGGTCAGAAAAGTTTCTTTTTGCAATGGGTAAAATACTGGTCAAAATGCTAAGAACTGGTGGTTGTGAGTGCTTGGTCACCTACAGCCACCTCCTCCCCACCCAAGACTCAGGGACCGTCACAGAAGAGCAGTACAGAAGAAGGGAAGAACTGTGAAGTACTGCATCGTAAACAGGATGTGATGGTTGCACAGACTATTTTATAGCAGCTGCGGTTGCCTGCACAAGATGTCTACAAGATCAAGACGATCAACATTTTATCATGAATGGGAGAGCGGCTCCCAGCACCCCACCCCTAGCTGAAGAGCTTTTGGCAGTTGGTAAAAGTTGAGGGAGTGAGAATCATTTTTCTTTAGGAGTGTGGCCATTGGGAGGTTATAACTACAGCATAGAATCCGCCTGGAGAGCTGGGTCCAAGCTTGACTGTGCTGGCTTTTAACAGGTAAGATTTATACTTGTGGAAGAAAGAAGAAAGCCGCTTCAATAGAAGCTTAACGGAAGAATTGACAATAGTGGAGAACAGCTTAATATGCTTTAAAGCAGGGTTGGAGTACATGTACAGTGTTTTTGTAAGAGATTCAAAAGTACATACCAATTTAAAACATGAGATTCATGTTTTCTTAGTCTGGAATCTGCCACCCCAATTCCTTTAACCTGTGGTACCTAACCTCCCACCTTTTTATTATAAAAAAGGAGACGGGAATGTAATGATCTGTCTCTTTAAGAGAGAAGCCATGCCCACCCCCTCCCCCATCTGCTGAGACAGGCAGGTCTTCCCTCCTGCTTGCAGCCTTAGCCTTTCTCTCTTTTCCAACTTCCTCTTGGAGAGGCAGCTTCTGTCTCTCCTCTCTCTCTCTCTCTCTCTCCTTCCCTCTCTCCTTCTCTCTCCCTCTCTCTGCCTCTCTGTTCTTCTCCCCTTCTCCCTTCACTTCCATAACCACTAAATAAATATTCAACCTCACTCTGCATGGTGTGCCTATCTGTCTCTAGCCAGCCTCCCCTGGGGACCAACCACCTTTGGAGACCTGCTGCGTGGTCTCATGCACCGTCCCTGCCTGGGACTGGCTGCTCTCGGGACCCCCTTCCCACTGCCTGCCGCCGCTGGGGATCCCACAGCTACTGGGGGATCTGCAGCAGTTTTAATAATCCGTTACACCTGCCCTCTCAGATACCTTGTCAGTGATGCACGGTTCTTTGCTAGGATTTTGTGCCCAAAACACTGACCAATGGTTTCAGAAATCTTACTCTGTGTTTGGTCGGAAGCATCACCCCAGATCCCTAACACCCCTTTATACATAAAGTCCAGATTATTTGCCTGGGGGCTTCATCCCAGCTCTTGGAATAAGCCCCCTTCCCTGGGAAGTTGCCTTAATCCAAATTCCACCTCTAAGAAAGCTCACTAAACCATAACCCCTCCCCAGGGAGGGTCAAGACCACTCCCACAGGCTATTTAAACCACGTCCCAGAGAATGAACAAGTAGTCCCCAGGTTTCACATGGTCTCCCCTTCCCTCTCTTTTTTTCTCTACATGCTTTCCTGGTGCCACCCGGGAGCATTGCATTAAACATGGGCACTTTTATTCGGTCTAACTTGGTCTGATTGGAATTATTTGCGTCTGGGGAGAGGCTCATCTTAAGAAAAATCTAACACTCTGCACTCCTCCTACCCAATCTGAGTGGACGAGACAAGTACTCCCGTACTTGTGGCATTTCCCCTTTAAGAGTTTGCCTTTTCCTGAACTCTTCTCTTCTCTTCTCTTCTCACCTGCTGTGTCAATGTGCTGGAGATATGAGGTCTGAACTTAAGTTTGCTAAACAAAGACCCTCATGTAATTTGCATTGGAAACCATTTGGTTCAGTGATGTGTGTGGTGAGCCCATGAGTATTATACAGTGAATGCACAGCTGACAGATCTATTGGACTAGCCACAGGAAGTGTGTACGCACACTCCACCTGGAGTAACCCGTTTTTGCAGAGCTATGGGAACACTGTCCTTTGGATAATCATGGCATTTCTCTGTTTTATAGTCTCCCAGCAGTGGATAACCCTGACTTCTCTTGTAGGGCAACCGGATATCTCCCCCATACCATGAAGCGATGGGGTGAAAATGATTCAGTCAGTCAAGTCCTTATTCTCATAGCCAAAATCTACAGAAAAATGATCCCACACTGTTGGGGTCCGATGCCCCAAAATAAATTATCTTTCCCTCTGGACTAACGTGGAGGCACAGGAATAACTGAGACACAGTTCACACAGCAATATTGGAAGGGAGTCTCCCCGGGGTTCATTCAAATCCTGAAGATCACCCCGTGTTTATTATCCAAACACCTTTTCCCCCCAAGGTAAACTGAGGGGGAAGTTCATTAGCATTCTGTCTCCAGGGTAGCAGGACTAAAGTCATGTCTGCAGCTCTATCACTAGCTTGGAACTGACCCCTCTTCTCAGGCGATCTCCTAATTACAAAGAAAGGAGCAGCATATCCTAACCTCAGGAGACAGCTCTGAAGATGCTTTTAGCACCTCTGCTGCAATTGTGGCCTGAGAAGCTGGCTGCTGATACAATGCAGAAATATGTGGCCTGTATAATACTGCCCCACACCACACAAACCTTTATTGACAGTAGTCACTGATAAGAAAGGAGCCTCATCCAGGAGGCAGTATGTCTGCTCTAACAGCAGACTCAGGACGGTGTGATCTATAGGTCTTCTGCTCTGACTTAACAGGCTACTAATATTCTGTATTACCCTTCACCTTGGTTTCAACTAACATAGGATCACAGCCCAGGAAATTAAGAGGAAAGAGCAGCAGATTGTAATCCCCAGCAAGGCAAGACTTCCTTTACTTCTTCAAACATTTTTTTCTAGTGTCTGTTTTTGAATTAGCTAATAAGATATCACTCAGATTGTGATAAATTACAGATTGTGGAAACTGTACAAGAATTATTTCCAGTAGTTTTTACATAAAATATTGCACAGCACGTGGCTATTCAACATTCCCTGTGGGAGAATCTTCCATTGGTATCTCTCTTTTTTTAATATTTATTTATTTATTATGTATACAATATTCTGTCTGTGTGTATGTCTGCAGGCCAGAAGAGGGCGCCAGACCTCATTACAGATGGTTGTGAGCCACCATGTGGTTGCCGGGGATTGAACTCAGGTCCTTTGGAAGAGCAGGCAATGCTCTTAACCGCTGAGCCATCTCTCCAGCCCCCATTGGTATCTCTTAACTGGATGAGAATTATTGCAAGTAGGTATCGTAAAGGTAAGTTTACCCCTATCCTTTTCTTGTAGAGGTATAGTGAAGAAACAGATTTTTAAATCAGTAACTGTAATAGGCCATTCTTTAGGTAACAGAAAAGGCAAAGAAAGGCATTCCAGGCTGTAGAGAGCCCATTGGCTGAATTACTTTATTTATGGCTCTCAGGTCTGTCATCATTCTCCATTTTCCAGATTTCTTTTTAATAACAAATACAGGAGAATTACAAGGGCTCACAGATTCTTCAATATGTCTAGCATTTAGCTGCATCTGAACCAACTAATTTAAATAAAGCCTGTAGATTCTCTAATGTCAAAGGCTACTGGCCAACCCAGACAGGTTTGTCAGTAGGGTTGCGGGTACCTCTGAGAGCTCAACAGCTGTTATGTGCTGTTTTTGTACAGCCTGGACGATTGGTGACTATTTTTTAGAGTGTCTTATAGTATTATTTCCAGAAACATGAATTGGTTTATGGTCTGCTACTGAGATTGGAGGAATATTAATCTGGCCATTGCTGTAACAAATCGTGACCCCATACAGTCACTGCAACGTTAACCACACTGGGCCTCAACCTTCCTCTTTGTCCTTCTGGTCCTATTCATTCAACACATCTTGTGATTTATTTTACGTGAGATAGAATTCCAATCCCTAGGAACTGAACATCCACCTCCTAAAGAGTCCAGTTTAGATGCCATGATTTTGGAGTAATAATGGTCACATCCATACCTGTGTCTAATAACACCTCAATTATAATGTTATATATTTGTACCATTATTTTTGGTCTTTGGTCATTTATAGAAGTCTGCCAAAATATGTATTTTGTGGAAGGTAGTTTCTCTGTGCTCATGACCTAGTGCTACCTGGCCCAATAGAGGCAGTGTTTCTTGTCTGCCTACAAGACCTCTTATAAGGAGGGAGGGAGGGAGGGAGGGAGGGAGGGAGAGATGGAGGTCACTCTCTCTTGAGTGGCAAAAGCCAGATGAGGCAGCATAAAACAGCATGTGATTAGTCCCCAGATTTCCAGGGACTGTGCAATTGGATTTACCAGATTCTGTATTCATGAGTGTATTTTCCCCTTTTCATATCTTAATAAATCCTTGATACTTTTTAATCGGATGCATATGGATTTCTCTTTACAGAGTTTACTTAATCTTTTTGGGACCTTGGACTCATATAAAACCAGATCCTTGGCTTTGATGCAGAAAATCACTTCAAGATAAGCTAGTAGGAAGCAGATTTGGATTTTATTCAGAGTAGAGAGCTGCCCAGGAGAGGAATATGGATACTTGAGTGTTAGGGACCATAGTCCTAAAAGATGATAGCAGGAACCATTGTCCTAAAGACGATAGCAGGGACCATTGTCCTAAAGATGATAGCAGGGACCATAGTCCTAAAAGATGATAGCAGGGACCATTGTCCTAAAAGATGATAGCAGGGACCATTGTCCTAAAGATGATAGCAGGGACCATAGTCCTAAAAGATGATAGCAGGAACCATTGTCCTAAAGATGATAGCAGGGACCATTGTCCTAAAGATGATAGCAGGGACCATTGTCCTAAGGATGTTTGCAGAGAGCCCCACATCCTAACTATCTTGAGAACTGTTAAGGGAACCACAAAAAGAATGTTTCTGCTTGCACAAGGAACACCAGGTTTGCTAGCTGGTGACCTTTGCTACCCCCTACTCCCCACCCCAAGCCAAGTGTCTCATTCAAGAGCTATATAAGCTGTAACCTTCACCTTAATAAAGGAGACCTTGACAATAGAATCTTGCTTGGTCTCCATTTCTCTCTCCAGCCCATGTTCTTTCAGGTTAGCGCCCCTTCAGAGGACCCTGAATAGCTGACCCGCCAAGCGGGGTTACAGTAGCGCCTGAACAGGGACCCTGAAGTACTGCTACCTAACAGGACGACGAGGCACAGTCCCGGGACGAAGGAAAATAAGATCCTGATCAGCTGTGATACTCGGACAGGTCTGCAGGATGAGGTAGGCGCAGGTTCGTTGTCTTCTATAAGACATGGGACAATCGCTTTCAAAGGAAGAGAAATTCATAGAGGAATTTCAACAGTCACTTAAGGAGAGAGGAGTGAGAGTTAAAAAAGAGATTTAGCTGAATTCTTTTGTTTTATAGATGAAAAATGCCCCTGGTTAATTTTAATCAGCCCAGGAATTCACCCCCAGACATGGGACAAGGTAGGGAAAGATCTTAGTAAAATGTTAAAAAATGGAGACCCCGTGCTGGAGGCTGTCCTCAGTTACTGGGCTCTTATTAGAGATGTAGCATAGAGAAAGAAATGTAGAAAAGCAGGACAAAATTTAAATCGGGAGTAAAACTTTGTAAATAAGTTATAATGGGGATAAGGAAAAAATATTCAGTTATATATGTTGGTAACTAAAGGAAGTAAGAATGGAGCAGGAACAATGGCAGAGTTATTGAGAATCAGTAAGCGTGATAGATGTAGAATTGCAACTTTTATTGCATGCTAAATGAGTAAAAAAGGTAAAGAAAAAGTGATTTTTGGCCCAAGAATCAACAAGTTACCGCTGAGTTGAAAGAGCCACGTGCACACAGTCAGCTAACCTAACTCACCTGCGGGTAAAAGGCAAGCAGAAGCAAAAGTTTAGAGAGAGCAAATTTAACCTCACACAGTCTATAGAACAGAGGAGAGGATTCAAAAATTCTCCTAATTTTATGATTTACAAGTTAAAATAAAAAGATAGTTAAAAATACGCCCGCCAGAGCTCGGAAAGGCAGTCTAACTAATACTAACAGGCAAAGTGAGCCTGTGTTCTACCCCCTGCCGTGCGGCGCAGCTTCAGCTAAAGGAAAAAGGACAGGTTTAAATTAAGGTAGCCTCTGAGACAAGCAAGTTAAAATGCTTCTTTTCCATTTCACAATTTTGCTTCTTTGTCAAAAATCTGCTGTTTGTAGCAGGTGAATTTGTATCCAAGGTGGATTGATTTTAGTACTGTGGCTCTGTAATAAAGTTTAAAGTCAGATATTGTAATGCATTCTGAAGTTCCTTGATTGTACAGAATTTTAAGATTGTTTAGGCTATCCTAAGTTTTTGTGAGTTCTATGAGAAATGTTGCTATAATTTTTAATGGACAATTACACTGAATCTGTAGATTGTTTTCAGTGAGATTGTCGTTTTTGCTGTGTTTCTTCTACTTTCCCAAGAAAATAGGAGATCTTTTTATTTTCTAATGTCTTAAATTTTTTTCTTAAGAGTTAAAGTTCTTATCATACAAGTTTTTCCATTTGTGTGGCCCGCTCTTGGGTGGGAGTCAAGTTATCTCAGCTTGTGGTCCTTTCCTGCTGCCAGGTGTTGCTTCAGGGTGGCCTGCTGAGACTCAGGCCTCTTACTAAATTTATCAAGGGCCAGAGTTATACTCTAACAAGTGATAATGGTTAAAAATAAAGAACATTTCCCCCTTCACAAGCAGAGATGATAGGACCCAAAACTTCTGTCCTGCTTGCTTAGAGTTACTCCAAGATATTTTGTGATATTTATGGCTATTTAAAAGGATGATGTCTCATTTATCCTAGGTGTAAAAGAGATACATTCGGGTTGTTTTCAGATTATGGCTATGATAAAGTAATTCTGCTGTAATCATAGCTGAGCACATGTCCTTATGGTATGGTTAAAAAACTTTTGTATTTAGGTCCAAAAGGGGTATTGCTGAGTTTTAAGGTAGATATTTGCCTAATTTTAAAAAATAACCATACTATGATCCAAAAGTGGCTGTGCCAGTTTGCACTTCCAACAAGGGTAGAGAGACAGACTGCATGGTCCTCTCCCTGCAGTGCTTTGCCTCGCACCCCTTTTGCTGGTGTGCATGCCTATCGTGGACAGACACACATATATCTCTGGGTTTTATGTGGCAATATCTAAAATTTTTAACATATGCATTAAACCCAAACATTTTACAGGGTGTGTCAAACTTTTCCCAACATCTATAAGCAGTTACAAATATCATTAGGTCAATTCCAGTAAGAGTACAATGACAGACATTGTTATATCAAAACACCACCAGTTCCAGTCTCTGAGCAACAGTTAAAATCCCGCTCTTTCCCCTTCTTAAGTGAAGAGGAGTTAAGATTTTAATCAAAATGAGTTTTGTGCCCAAAGACTAAAACAGTTAGATGTTTAGTCTGCATCTTAGCTCCAAAGCAAACAGGATTCAAACTGCAGAAAATTGTAGTCGCCATGGTCAGGTCATCTCAGCAGGCATCTGTGTCTGTGTCCCAGGTCTGTAGTGTGAAGCGGCAGGGCTGCGTCCCGCCACCCGGCCACCGGCTAGCTTTACACCCGAAATAATTACACGGAAACTGTATTCTTTTAAAACACTGCCTGGCCCATAGTTTCAGCCTCTTATTGGTTAATTCTCACATCTTCCTTTAACCCATATTTAGTAATCTGGGTAGCACCACGAGGTGTGGCTTACCAGGAGAGATCTTAACCTGCGTCCATCTCGGAGAGGAGCAGCATGGAGACCCACTATGGCGACTGCCTCAAGCGTCTCCCCCACTCTACTTCCTTGTTCCCACAATTCTGTTCTGTCTACTCCACCTACCTAATTTTCTGTCTCTTAAAGGGCCAAGGCAGTTTTCTTTATTAATTAACCAATGAAAGAAACATAGACAGATAACTCTCCTCCATCATTTCCCCTTTTTCTGTTTAAACAAAAAAGAAAGGCTTCAACTTTAACATAGCAAAATTACATATAACAAAACAGTTATCAAGCAAGTATTACAGTTACAATATTTAAATCTATTTTATCTTTTATCATAACTAAGGAAATCTATAACTATTTATTCTTCAACTCCATCAAAGACTCCAGAAGGATATAATATTACCTAAGTAAACAAGTCATTTGTAACTTTCAAACTCTAGAAATGACAGAGACAACTCGCTACCTAGACAGTCACCCAAAGTTCCTCTGTACCGTTGGGGCATCCATCTTCAGCCTTCAGGCCCATAGTGTCCAGCAGACTTTTTCATGAAGCAGGAAATTCCAAAGACAGTTCAGTCACTTTCTGCTGTGTCCTGCAGAACGTCTCGCAGACTCTTTCATGAATCAGGAACCCCAAAAGACCATCTCACCTTTAGGCAAGTTCAGCAGTCCTCTCTCTGCGGGTTCTTTGTGTCCAGTTTATGGAACAGTCCAGCCAAGAGCAGTTTCTTGCCCAAATGGCTAACAAACTCCATAAGTGGCCTCTTCGATGCCCATCTTCCTCTCGAAGTAGATTGGTGCTGCCAGGAGCAGACGTGTCTCATTGTCATGAAAAACCCTAAGTTATTAAAACATTAAATGCCATATTCTGCAGTCTTTGAAAGATATGAAGAATGTCTATCTAACTGAATTGAAATATATCTCTACATATCTAGAAAATCTAATAACATGACTACAAGCTTAACTATTATCAATGATTATCCATTAACAACCTATATTTCCTAATTATACATTACAGTTTTTAAAATGAACTACAATCACAATAGCTTAATCAAGATCAGAAATACATATACATATAACAAAATTGACCTTAAAATCTATACCAATGCAAATTCATATCTATATCATCTCCCCCTTTAAATGTAAAAGAACATTTATAAACAATATTTGGGAAAATGGGCGCAGTTTTTTCTCTCCAAACTGCTTCCTGCTGAATGGGGGCACTGTTATTTAGGTCTTTTATGGTATAACCTGTGTGCTAGGTTCCTCTCAGTTGGCAGTTGAGTGAAGTAATTTTTTGAAGATGTTCATAGCAACCTTTCAGGAGGGCGTGGTCTATCATACCATATTGGGATAGAAGCAATCCACAGAGTCTCGTCCTCTGTGAAAACAAAAGAAGAAACTCTTTTCCAAAGCATCATGTTCTTAGATCTAAATCCTGAAGTCATACCGTTAAGATGTCCATTCTGGTCTAGACTGGCAGCCCATATAATGAAATGTCTCTCTGTATTTAGCTCCTTTACAGTCAAAAATTTCAAAGAAAACACAATAAAATACATCATCCAGACTCTCTGTGAATTTTCCATTTTTACGTGGCTTATTTTTACTCTATCACTTACTTTATTCTGTCTCTTTAAAGGCTTTACCTTTTTTTTAAAGGCATTAACTTTATTTTCTATATTTTTTCTTCTCTTTCGCTCTCAAGCCTACGTACATTTATCCAACATTGTGACCCATTTAAAGGCCTTCTATGTCTGAATCTTTCCTATTGTGAATCTGTAATTATTTAATATCCAGGAGCACTTCTTAAAAGGTTAACCACTTCTTAAAAACTTAAGTTGCGCCAGGTAGAGGTAATACGGTACAGCCTGTTTACAGCCAAGTCTAAACCTTAACTGCGCTGTTATTATGGTAATTACGATAGACCTGCCTGAGGTCAGCACAGTTTAGCATGGCGGAGCAGAGCCAGAGCTGCTACTGCCTCAGTCATGGAGGCAGAGCACCAGGAAGCCGCGTTTTAAAATGACTCAGCTTTTTCTCTGCCGCTATTGCCAAAACAGAAAATCTCTCTACGGCACGTCCAGGCAAACAGCAAAAAGCTGTGTTAAACTCTCTCTCTCCTTTATTTAAAGCCCTCTCAGGTTTTTAAGTGGATTTAGTCACCACGTTGGAGTGCTGCTGAACTTGCCTAAAGGTGAGATGGTCTTTTGGGGTTCCTGATTCATGAAAGAGTCTGCGAGACGTTCTGCAGGACACAGCAGAAAGTGACTGAACTGTCTTTGGAATTTCCTGCTTCATGAAAAAGTCTGCTGGACACTATGGGCCTGAAGGCTGAAGATGGATGCCCCAACGGTACAGAGGAACTTTGGGTGACTGTCTAGGTAGCGAGTTGTCTCTGTCATTTCTAGAGTTTGAAAGTTACAAATGACTTGTTTACTTAGGTAATATTATATCCTTCTGGAGTCTTTGATGGATATGAAGAATGTCTATCTAACTGAAATATATCTCTACATATCTAGAAAATCTAATAACATGACTACAAGCTTAACTATTATCAATGATTATCCATTAACAACCTATATTTCCTAATTATACATTACAGTTTTTAAAATGAACTACAATCACAATAGCTTAATCAAGATCAGAAATACATATACATATAACAAAATTGACCTTAAAATCTATACCAATGCAAATTCATATCTATATCACAGGTCTGGAAGCATCTCAGCGTTTGTGCTTCAGGGCAGGTGGGAGTCCTGGGTGAGGTGCATTAGATTCAGCTACCTGAAGCATACCTTGGCAATTATCTCAGCTGAATCTCTGGAGACAGAATGACACCCTGTAGAGTGGTGTGTCTTAGCAGGTCCTGCTATCAGGCACTCCTCTCCATGGGGGCAGGGAAGACTGGATAAGGATTCCTCTCCAACTCCTTTTTCCTCGAACTCCTTTATGGGGTGTTTGCAGCTACAACATCATCAGGTCCAGCTTTATTTTCTTTCTGTGAAACAAGGCACAAACATATCCTCGACCCCAAATATATATATATAGGTTGGGTTTTTCTTATAATGCATTGCAAGGGCTTTTTTACCTTGCCTTAGTAAAGGTCAGCTTGATGTCATCATGTCAGATCTGTTTGCATCAGGATCTGTTTGCAACTTTTATAAGTTGCTTTCAAAGAGCCTTGGTACGCTCCACAATTTGTTTTTATTATTAACCATATATGCAGTTCTTCCATTGGAAGAGCCATATGTAATATTTAGTATAAAATCCTTTAAGGGATTTTTAGCTATAACATTAGCAAAATACAGTTGTGTGAATTGTAGCAATGATCATCTGGGAAAAGATTATTGTTCTGGCCTTTGAGTTGAGTAAACACAATTGTCCAGGAATCAATCTTAAAATTATCAATTAATCTATTGTTTAGTATAAGAAACATTGATCATAGTCAATATTTTGTTGAACCATCTTTCAAATTTTATCCTGCCCTTTTGTACCAGACAGGCTACTGTTTTAAATTAAGACTTTAATATCTTAACTGACAAAACTGGGAAGGTTTAGCCATAAACAGCATTTTTTAAATAAAACTATTGTAGAATAAGTTTTGTACTTAATACACACACTTGCCATAGCTGAATCATAATTAATATATTGTACTTGTACATTATTGTATACTTTACCTGCATGAGTACCTGTTAGGCAGCTTTTATAAGCTCTCTATTGGAAACTGGCTCATTGTTTCTTGTAAGAATTTTACCTATTGGCTCAATATCTCCCATAAGAATATTATAACTAGGGCTTTAACCATTGTATATCTAATTAAAAGTTTGCAAGCTATTCTCCTTTTAAGTTGTAAGTCTGCCTAGCAGATGGGAAAATGAAAAAAGGAAGCATTTTAACTAATGATTTGGGCCTCATTAGACATCAAGATGTAAAAGAATCAAAACAGATCCACATCCATCTCCATCTCCAAGTACAAAACTCAAGTTTAAATGAGTCAAAGGCCTCAACATATAAAAATTACATTGAACCTCACAGAGAAAAAAGCCGAGTTTCTCATTCAAGGGCTATATAAGCTGTAACCTTCACCTTAATAAAGGAGACCTTGACAATAGAATCTTGCTTGGTCTCCATTTCTCTCTCCAGCCCATGTTCTTTCAGGTTAGCGCCCCTTCAGAGGACCCTGAATAGCTGACCCGCCAAGAGGGGTTACACTTGAGAACAAGGATGTGGGCTTCTCTAAAAAGATTCAAATCAAATGTCTTGACATCAGCTGTCAAGTCCAAAAGAGACTCCAGGTCCCCAAACTCCAAATGACAGTCCAGAGAGCAGAAGGCTCAGCCTGTACTATGGGAGGACTTCTGGTGGGTAGATGAAAGCCAGCATTTCTCAGGAACTTGTGAAGCTGGGTCCCCTCTACCAAAAGAAGTCATTTCCCTTGTCACTGGCAGAAGGGACAAATGGCTATGTGTGGTGTTTATTATCATATTTGTTATCATATCAAAGCTCACGCTGGCTTCCAGGCCCCCTCAGTATCTCATTACCTGCTACACATTTCACAGTCCATGCTAGCATCCTAGCCCCTCTCAGCTCCTCCCCTACCCTAAAGTCCCCAGCTCATGGGCTTCCCTCCTCCAGCTACTCATTCTCCTTAGAGCCCTGCTATTTCTGGGTATTTTACACCTATTCCCCATCTCTCTCTGTCTCCACTCCACTCAGCTCCTGCTTCTCTCCAGTCCAGGTCTACTCTGCTGGCCAGGTTCAGCCTCTCTCTTTCTCTCTCTGCTCTGGACTCTTCCTGATGCCTCTGGCTGTTCTCTCTCATATTTGTAAGGAAAACTTCCCCTTAACCAGACTATGAAGCAATCAGCTTATATGTCAGTCATGAATACCATTTGGGGCACTCTCAAATTACATCCAAGGGTTGTGAAAACACTTTTCCTTCTCTAATGATAAATGAGATTATAGGTAGCCCTCCAGGTGCCTTACATGGAATTACAATGTGACCAAACAAAACCAGGAGCCACAAAATGTTTAATGCTTGTCCTCTTACTCAAATTGCGGTTTCTGATGAGATTCCTAGGAAATTTCAGGCTGTTTCTCTGATAAACTCTCCACATCCAGGCCTTGCCTTCCTTTGTGCTGTTGGTGAATTGCTTGCTATTTAAAGACTGAGGTCAGCGCCAGTCTGAGTGGTTATTTGGAGTTACATGCCAAGGAAGCTCAGGTCTCGTTGGGCAGTTTGTTTCTACTCTTTGTAACCTGGTTTGCCATTTGTCTTGAGATTTTGTTAAAGAGTTATCTCTACATTTGTGGTATGAGACCCAAGTGGATCGTCTTGGGCTACTTTGCCACACCAGGTTATATAAATTACCAGTGGCCCTTAGCAGCACTCAGGGCCCCTTTATGTGTGCCTATATCTGTGTGGTGTGCATGTGATGTATATGTTTGTGTGTGTGCACGAGTGTGAGGAAAAGCACACACTTACATATATGTACATGCATGTGGAGGCCAGAGATTGACCTTGAATGTATTTCTCTGTTCCTCTCTGGTTTATTTCATGAGCCAAGATCCTTTTACTGAAGCTAGAGCTTGAAGATTTGGCTAGATTACCTGGCCAGTAGCTCTGAGGATCAGCCTGTCTCTGCTCTTCCCCAACATGTCCCATGGCTGTGGGTTCTCATTTTTGCACAGCAAGCCCTTTACCCATTGAGCCATCCCCCAAGCTCCTCCAGCTGCACCCCTTTTTTTGATCCCTCAGTGCCAAGAAGAGCCTGGTGAGAGTAAGTTGTGGGTAAATGTTTACTGGCCTCCCTGAGGACCCTAGAACAACCAGAGAAGCCTGAAACAATGTAGAGTCAGTAGAGGACAGCCGAGTGTGGACCACATACAGAGAACAGGACACAGAGGTGGCCTCTGGGCTGACACTTGGAGACTATAGCCTAGGGTCATTGTAGGCAGGCCCTAATCCTTGCCTGCCCTACTTCTACCTACCCTTCATTTCAGTTCACAGGGAAGGCTCAGAACAAATCCCAGCTGGACACAGAGTTCATGCAGATGTTGTATTTATTAGTGGGTTCAGTTTAGAAGTCTGGGGGGGGGGGTGATGTGACACAGACCACTTCAGCTTGGGTGGCCATGCGCCTTACTCTATACATGTCCCACTTTTACTCCCCCACACAAATTTAATGGCCCTTAACCCACCCCTCACATAAAAGCCACAGAAGCCCTTGAGCACATGTTCACCATTTTCAGGGTAATCGGAGAACTCATTGGGACCTTTGAGGGACCCAAAATACTGATCCCGTGGCCTGCTGGTGTACAAGACTATTTGCTGAATAAAGGTTCTGTATGTGCCGAAGACCCAGAGGACGTGTTCATCATCGCTCAGAGTTAGAACCACAGGAGTTCCCTCGGCATAGCCATGGACTACGTCCCAGCTGTCTTCATGCTGCACCTGGACACTAGGAGAGAGGACAAGCTGAGAACCCTCATCCAGACATGGCGTGATCTGCCTCCCGGTCCATGGCACCCCTCCCCGCTCTCTTCTGACCTCTTTTTTTTGTTTTGTTTTGTTTTTGTTTGTTTGTTTTTCGAGACAGGGTTTCCCTGTAGTTTTTAGAGCCTGTCCTGGACTAGCTCTTGTAGACCAGGCTGGCCTCAAACTCAGAGATCCGCCTGCCTCTGCCTCCCGAGTACTGGGATTAAAGGCATGCGCCACCACCGCCCGGTTCTTCTGACCTCTTGAGACACACAAACAAGTCTCTCACTTGGAAAGCCACTTTCAGACACTGTGGTCATTACTCAGCCTGCTGGGGACTCAGTCCCCCCACATGCACAGTGACATCACAAGCAGAGCAGAACCTGGGAACCTGCTCAGGAGACCTTCAGATGGAGCAGCTACTGTCACAAGAAGCTGACCCTGGCCAAGCTGGGAATTTCTCAACCTCAGTCTCTTATAAGACAACAGCAGATCCCAGAAGAACAGGTGCCTTCCATGCTCTAGGGGAACTCGCCAGCCCCACCCACTGACTCCACCGGCATCCTCGTCCTGCTTGTCATTACAGAGCTTTCTCAGCCCTGCTCACACGCTGTCTTCATTGTGTCTGACTCGTCCCATCTCCATCTCCCATGTGTCTGCCATCCTCTAAGCACAAAGCAGAAATCCACTCGGGCCCCAAGGAGGGTGAACCCCACTATGAAAGGCCTGACTTTGGGATTTCTGCTTCCAGCATATCACACCACTAATAATCAGTTAGAGCTCCCCTCTGACCCTCAGCTTTTAGATTCTAGCCAGACAGCTTAGATTTTGTTTCAAGTGTGGGGACTCAGCACCTTGTGTGTTTGACTTGAGTAGGCAGGTATATCTCCAACCTTGATCAACCAAGATGGATTGATCAAATGGATTAAAAATGAATTCTATAATAACAGGACTGTAATCAAGAGAGATGTTTGGGGACAGAAACAAGACAAAAGGTTTGCCTAGTGGCTCCCTGACTCTAAACATCAAATAGCTTTAACCAGCCACAGGGAGCCAGATGGAACTCTGTGGGAAGACACTATTGATCAGTCATCCAATAGGGCTATGGAATAACTCAGTTTCTCTGCCTCTGTCTCTCTCTCCATCCCCCCTCCATCTCCCCTCCCTCTATCTCTCTCTCCCTCTCCCTCTAGACCATGTACTTATAGATGGGATCCTGAAACTGGAAGAACCTGAAACTGGAAGAATTGGGACAGGACACAGCAGGAGGGGCCGTGACCCCGCTCATACTTACCCCATAATCACGCTATTCCGAACATACATGCGAACTGCCGTCAGGTTTTTTCCCTCAGATATGGAAGTACAGAAAGGTGTGCCCGTTGTTGTGCCGTGATAACCTGTGTGGACAGAAACCCAGCAAGGAGAAAGCCCATCAGCCATGTGGAGGGCCTGTCTTCCCACCCTTGAAGCCAGGGAGGTTGTCCTGGGACCTCATTTAGTCTGTGGCAAAGGCTGGGAAGAGTCTCAGGGCTCCAGGGTTAAGCCCTGAGACTAAAGATGAGGTGACCAGGGAGAGGAACACACCCCACAGCTGACTTACCATTTGCCGAAAAGGCTGGGGTCCCCAGCACGGCAAGGATCACCAACAGCAGCATGACCTCTGGCTGGAACATCTCAAGATCTGAGGAAAAGAGCAAAGACGACCTAACTCCTAGTCAAAGAACCAGCTGGACTTCGCCATGCCCGCCCCTGGGAGCCATGTGCCTTACCTGACTGGGAGAATCTGCTCAGGGTATCTCGTGCCTGGACCTCTTTCCCCTCCCCTTATATGCTCCTGGAGTCTCTTGGGCCCCTGTCCAGAAGGAAGCAGCCACAGGCCACCAGAGGGACAGGAAGGAGCTGGTGGGGGGCTCTTCCTGGGGGAGCTCTCAAAGCCATCTGGGGAGGCTCCCGGACACACTGTGTTTGCCGACTTGGCACTGCAGCTTACATCAACAGGACTGGTGACAGTGACAGCCATTATTCCTATTGTCACCTCTGGGTTCTCTCTCATGAGCGCCTGGTCAGAACCTGGCATTACAAATGGGGGAGGTTTGCTGGGAGCCCTTCCCCAGCTCTGCCAGGCAGGTTTCAACCAGCTCTGCTGAAGGAACAACTGGCCTCAGAAAGTCTACAGAGCAGGCCCAGGCCTCCATAAGCCTAGGCAGCCCCCAGGTCTATCAGACTTCCCAGAGCCCCTACAAGCTCCTGATGACCTCAGAGAGTCAGGGACCACAATCATGCTCCTGCCCTGCTTAAGGAACAAGGGACACTTAGTCATTGGCTGCTTGGCCTGTCACTCGGGTGTCCAAGGTGGTCTCCCTCATAGACTGGATTTAGGGACAGGAAGGGTGAACAGATTCTGAGGGACTCAGAGGTTGTAGGGATAGAAAGATACACAAGATGTAACAGGAGCCACAATTAGAGGCAGAGACTGAGGGGAGGGTGAACTCTCTTGTCCATCCCATCTGCAGCACCTGAGACCAGGCTGGACTCTGTGTGTGTGTGTGTGTGTGTGTGTCTGTGTCTGTGTGTCTGTGTGTCTGTGCGTGTTTGTGTCTCTGTGTGTGTCTCTGTGTGTATGTGTATGTCTTGTGTCTGTGTGTATATCTGTGTGTGTCTCTGTGTCTGTGTGTGTCTGTTTCTCTATGTGTTTGTGTGTCTTTGTATCTGTGTCTGTGTGTATCTGTGTCTGTGTGTGTGTTTGTGTCCCTCTGTCTGTCTGTGTGCCTGTACGTTTTGTGTGTCTGTGTCTTTGTCTGTATTAATGGGATTGAACCTGAACCACAGATACATTTGGCATGTGCTCTACCCCTGAGCTATTAAGGGTCTTTCGTTTCTGTGTTACTTGTATGTGCATGTAGATTTGGAGTTCATGAATGTGTATGCACATGTCAGTGGACATCAGGTGTCTTCTTATTTTTCCCCTCCTCCTCCTCCCTTTCCTCTTCCTCCTCTTCTTCCTCTTCCCCTTTTTTATTTCTTGAAGACAGGATCTTTCTATCACCCTGGCTGGCCTGGACTTTGTTTACCTCAGATACACAGAGATCTACCCCATCTCCCAAATGCTGACACTAAGAGCCTGAAATACTCCTATTTCTTAATTTAAAAATTTTTTATGTACATGAATTATTTTGCCTGCATATATGTCTGTGTAGCACTTTTATGTTCAGAGTGCTTTGAGGCCAGAAGTTAGCAGACCCCCTGGAACTGGAGTTATAGACAGTTGTGTTAGTGCCGGAGTCCAGCCCAGCTCCTTGGGAAGAACAGCTGCTGAGCCACCTCTCCAGCCCTTTATCCCTGCTTTTACACCATTTCTGTCTAATCCTAGAGCTCCCTGGTTCAGTTAGACTGGCTTGTCAACAGGCTCCTAGGATCCTTCTGTTTCCCCCACTTTCTCTGTACTGGCATTCCGACCACCGAGTCTTTTTTTTTTTAAGACAGGGTCTTTAGGCTGGGATCCAACTCCCAGAGATGGCCTGCCCCTGCCTCCCAAGTGCTGGGATTAAAGAGACGAGCCACCACTGCCCAGTTGCTTTGCTTAATCTTTAAAACATATTGTGAATTATGAACTTTGAGAGAAATGTAAGCTGAGAAACAGCAAAATTAGAGGAAGATATATAAATATGTGCATCACCGTATTGTGGCGCTCTCTCAAGGAGCCTGCACGCCTGTCCTGGTGCTGTGTACCGTCGTCTTCCTTTGCACGCTCTGCTTAAATACTTGCTAAGAAATTCACTAATGTTGCTTTGCTCTGGTTCATACAGAAGTTCCTTCCCGGGGCATAGATAAGGTTCTGGCTTTATGTAAGCAGAAGTCCCTAAACGGGAAGAGAAATCCTCGGGCTGCTGCAGGTTTGCTGAGCCATGTCTCCCTGCAGAGGCCCTTCTCCTGGGCTTCTCTGGATACTTCTGTAACTGCCAGTGAGCTGAGTTTGCCTTGATTGCTCTTCATCTTCTCAGCTTCACTTCTCTGGCTTCTGTTTCTTTTGTTCCTCTTTTCCATTGTTTTCTGGCTAGAGACCCACCAAGTATTTAATACATGTCTCCAGCCATCAGCTAGGAAAATCCAAAGTCTCCATACACTTGTCTTGGGTCAGAGAGAGGAGCACACAGCTTGCCTAGGAAGACATGGCTAAAGGAATGACCCGGGAGATGTTCTGAGCTGCCCTCTGCATAGACAAGTGCAGGAGCCTTGCCTCGATTCTGTTCAGATGAACTGACTCTGGGGTGAACCCAGAGAAGCTAACCTGGTTAGGAGTTACATTTTCAGACCCGAGCATTTATTGGCCTGCTAGTTGCTGAAGAGGACTCTTGTCTTTTTCTATTGGTGCTAAGGTTCTCCTGTCTGCCATCTCCCCCCAACTAAGCTACCTTACTGAATCTAAGTGTGGCATACACCTGCAGGAGCCCCTGGAGGCTGGAAGAGGGTGTCAGATCCCTGGAAATAGTGACAGGTGTTTGGGAGCTGCCATTTGTGTGCTGGGAACCCAACCCCAGTTCTCTGCAAGAGCAGTAAGCGCTCTTAACAGGCCAACCATCTCCCCATTCCTCTCCCCAGCTGTCTTTAGAAAGCTTAAGCGTCCTGTATAAGTGGCCAGTGTCTCTCCAGGCAAGGCCTTGCAACCTTCCATGTCAGCCTCCGGCTTTTCCTCATGGGGACTCTCTGACTCTCACCATGGTTCTAGATTCTAATGAACAATGCTTGGGAAAGCAACCTTCAAAATTTTTCAAAGCTGAAACGGATGAACAGAATTTTCATGGTTTCTTTTTTACCCAGATGTTCAGTGCTTCTAAGCCTATCTTTAGAACTTTGACAAGAAGACATAACCTGGCATCCTCAGAAGCCTGCAACACTCCTAGAGGAATCCTATCGCCTAGCTATGGGAATACCAGCACCAAGAAAATGCCTGTATAGGACAATCCAGTGTTGTCCAGACCAGCAATGGGGAACCCAGAATAAGGAGTACCTGAGGTCAGGCGTATGGTGCACGCCTTTGCTTCCAGCTCTCCAGAGGCAGAGGGTCAGAGCTCTGCAAGTTCGAGGCCAGCCTGGTCTTCAGAACTATCTCCAGGAAAGTCACGGCTATGTAAACAGACCCTGTCTAAAAAAACGCACCCCAGCTTTTAAGGGGAAACAGAATTAAGGTCTATCTCATATCGTACATGAATATTTTCTCCTTTTCTTCCAGGTGCACGGGTAACTAGAAGGACAACATGAAGCCATGGGCAATCAATCATCTATTCCTGACCCAGCCTTTAGGCTGTTTTACATATTTTGGTGGCAACTTTAAAACAGATGGTAACAAAGACTTTTTATATAATTCTGCCTAATCATAGTGCAAATTAAAAGGCGTGACTTAGAAACCAGCTTCTCTAAAACTGCAACATGGGTGGTTTTCATTTTCTTTCATTTATTTTTGGGCACAAGGGATTAATATAAAAATCTGACTGTTCTCGGCGAGGGCTCTACCACTGACCCTCATCCCAGCCCTGTTTGTTTGTGTGTGTGTGTGTCTCTAGGACAGTTATTCAAGGTGCCTGTAAAGCCAATTCCAGATAAAGCATGGCATTCAAGAATTCATTGTTGGACCTGAAGTGCAGCTCCATTGAGAGATGCCTGCCTGCATCTGGATTCAATACCCAGTACTGTCTAAATTGGACATGGTGTCACATTCCTGTAATCCAAGAACTTGGGAGGCAGAGAATCAAGTATTGTATGAGACTTGTCCTAGGATGGCATGAACAAATGTCTATTCATCCCAGATAGGGAACCAATGACACAAAAGTTAAGACACCAGAGAGGTCAGCCACATGGTGGACAATTAGCCACATATCCAGGAAGGAAGCTTTAGAGAGAGAATAAGGAAGCCCCAAGAGCCAGAAAATCCTACTTAGCTCTGGTCAGCACTCAGAAGAAAGCCCAATGAGAAGAAAAAGAGAAAGTTACACCTTCTGAGGCAGGACTCAGAGAGGCAGGCTGCTCCAACAGAGCCTCATAGACGGCCCCCGGGAGCACTAGCCAGAGGAGGGAATTCTGGGAGAAAAGCACATCTCAGTAAGGGAATAATTGTTCCTCCTACCTGTTTTATATAGCCTCAGGTGGACCAGCCTTCCTGAGGAGTGGTCCTTAGCTATGTGATTGGCTCACACAGCTAGCCCGCCCCAGCCTGTGCCCCTCACGCTCCCCCTTTTACTCTGTCTGGATAAAAAATGTTAGGTTAAGTCCCTAAAGTCAGCCACCAAGGTCTATTCCCTTTTTTGGCCGCTTCCTCCTCCTGAGGCTGACTACTGAAGTCCAGTAATCAATAGCTCTCTTTGGCTCATTTAATTAGCACGCCCAATTAAAATTAAATACTTCTTCCTAACATGGGTTTTCCCCTTCACCTTTATAAACCACGACTTGCCTCTGGGCTCATCTGTCTCCTCTCTATTCTGAGGCAGTCCTTGTCCCTCTGGGACAAATATCCCTGCCTCTCATCCCTTGTTCCCTTCCCGTTAATACTGGTTCTCTATGTCTCTTAGGTCCACATCCTAGCCCATTTTAACATAGATTCCCCTTCTCCTCCTCTTAAAAACTACACCTGCAGGGTCTTTTGCTGCTGATTTTCTGCCTGAGTCAGAAAGCAGCCACTTTAACTTTCCTTCCCCACCCCCAACACTTAATAAAGGCTCTCTCTGTGAGAACAGGTGTGTGCTATGACCAGCAGGGATGCGCAGTCATTATTCAACCGTCATTTCATGAGGCCAACCCATCAGAACTCAGCATTCTGTTGGAGGATTAAACCAAGACGTAGGCATATTGGAGCTATTGCCTTATGAATGAATTGGCTGTTTTCTGGCTGCAGATTTCTCCCATAACTTACTCCCAGCTGTTACAAATTTGGGGTCTATTTCTCCCACAGTTCAGCAGTATTGATCATTTATTGGGCACAATTTCCCCTATGCATTTGTGGCATATTTATAAGATTCCCCAGCTATGTGTGAAGACAGTCACACATTTAAAAAAATCCTCTTTCCCACAACCAGTTACATCGCCAATTTGATTTTAAGACAAACTGTTATGGAAAGAATATAATCTTATTTACTAAGACATGTAGCCAGCTGTAGAATTTGTTGAGCCAAGGTAATAGTGCAAAGTACCCTAATTGTCCCCTATTGGGGACAATAATGAACTCTTTGCAGGATTCCTGACCTCAGTTCTATGGCCTTTGTTCAGATCTCAGAATAAGATGCCTTGACTGGCCAGGGTTAGCTACAAAATATAAACTAACTTCATAGTCCCAAGGAAGAGGAGGAGGAGAGGAGGAGGAGGAGGAGGACAAAGAGGAGGAGGAGGGTGGGGAGAGAGGAGGAGGAGGAGGGGAGGAGGAGGGGGGAGAGGAGGAGGAGGAGAAGAAGAAAAGAAGAAGAAGAAGAAGAAGAAGAAGAAGAAGAAGAAGAAGAAGAAGAAGAAGAAGAAGAAGAAGAAGAAGAAGAAGAAGAAGGGAGCAGAGAATTGAAGTTGGATTAAAATTGAGATAGAAAATTAGAGCTAAGAAATTATAGACAATTAGGACAGAAGAGTTAAAATAGAGGCAACAATAAAGAGACAAGCTGAGGGAAAGTCCTGTGTGAGCTGATTCATTTCATTTACCCTTAGATATTTCCCTGTTGACTCCAGCACCTTAGCTGGAACCTGAAGAAGTCTGGGAAGACCAGTACCCCCAAAAGACCACGTTTGGTGTGTAGGTATGGTTTGCAACTAATATGGGGTCTGGGTGGAACCCCCTCGCCCTGTACACAAGTCTCCTTCAGCATTAAATAATATATGCACACATTTTGTCATTGATAGAAGCAGCAAAGAGAGAGGCAAGCACCCTTGGGGAGTTCCCTTAATCTTTTTGGGACCTGGACTCACATAAAATCATATGTTCGGCTTCGATGCAGAAAATTATTTCAAGATAAGCCAGTAGGAAGCAGATTTGGATTTTATTCAGAGTAGAGAGCTGGCCAGGAGAGGAATACAGCTCCTTGAGAACAAAGATGTGGTTCTCTAAAAAGAGTCAAATTCAAATGTCTTGACATCAGCTGTCAAGTCCAAAGGAGACTCCAGGTCCCCAAACTCCAAATGACAGTCCAGAGAGCAGAAGGCTCAGCCTGTACTATGGGAGGACTTCTGGTGGGTAAATGAAAGCCAGCATTTCTCAGGAACTTGTGAAGCTGGGTCCCCTCTACCAAAAGAAGTCATTTCCCTTGTCACTGGCAGAAGGGACAAATGGCTATGTGTGGTGTTTATTATCATATTTGTTATCATATCAAAGCTCACGCTGGCCTCCAGGCCCCCTCAGTATCTCATTACCTGCTACACATTTCACAGTCCATGCTAGCATCCTAGCCCCTCTCAGCTCCTCCCCTACCCTGAAGTCCCCAGCTCATGGGCTTCCCTCTTCAGCTACTCATTCTCCTTAGAGCCCTGCTATTTCTGGGTATTTCACACTATTCTCTCTTGCTCTCCATCTCCCCTCTTTCTTCCTCTCTCTCTCTCTCCCTCCCTCTCTCTTCCCCACTCTCTCCCTCTCTCTTGCTCTCTACATCTATATCTGGCTATCGCGCTCCTCTCTCTTACCAATCTCTCCCTCCCTATATGATTCACCAACTCTCTCCATCTCTCTCTTTCCCCACCTATCACCTCTCTCTTGCTCTCCCTCTCTCTTGCTTTCCCTCTCTCTTGCTCTTTCTCTCTTCCTCTCTCTCTCTCTCTCTCTCTCTCTCTCTCTCTCTCCCCCCACTCCGCTCCTGCTTCTCTCCAGTCCAGGTCTACTCTGCTGGCCAGGTTCAGCCTCTCTCTTTCTCTCTCTGCTCTGGACTCTTCCTGATGCCTCTGGCTGTTCTCTCTCATATTTGTAAGGAAAACTTCCCCTTAACCAGACTATGAAGCAATCAGCTTATATGTCAGTCATGAATACCATTTGGGGCACTCTCAAATTACATCCAAGGGTTGTGAAAACACTTTTCCTTCTCTAATGATAAATGAGATTATAGGTAGCCCTCCAGGTGCCTTACATGGAATTACAATGTGACCAAACAAAACCAGGAGCCACAAAATGTTTAATGCTTGTCCTCTTACTCAAATTGCGGTTTCTGATGAGATTCCTAGGAAATTTCAGGCTGTTTCTCTGATAAACTCTCCACATCCAGGCCTTGCCTTCCTTTGTGCTGTTGGTGAATTGCTTGCTATTTAAAGACTGAGGTCAGCGCCAGTCTAAGTGGTTATTTGGAGTTACATGCCAAGGAAGCTCAGGTCTCATTGGGCAGTTTGTTTCTATTCTTTGTAACCTGGTTTGCCATTTGTCTTGAGATTTTGTTAAAGAGTTATCTATAGATCATGAGAGCCAAGTGGATCGTCTCAGGTTACTTTGCCACACCAAGTGACATAAATTACCTACTGTCTAAGGTTTGCACACCTGTAGGATGGTGCATTCCTTAGGAATAAGATTACAATTCTTGCATTGGGTATGACATCAAACTTTGGGATCCTAGCACTGGGAGATAGTGGAGGAAGCCTTATTCAAAGGCATCTTCTTTTGCTACACCCAAGTTAAAGGTCAGTCTAGACTGCATGAGATCCTGTTTCAAAACTGCCTAAACTGGCCAGGCATTGTGGAATACACCTCTGATCCCAGCACTCTAGGAGGCAGAGGCAGGGGGATCTCTGTAGGTCTGAGGCCAGCCAGAAGTACATAGTAGCGCTCTGTCTCAAAATAACAACACCACCAACAAAAGATAAAGATCCTTTGCGTTGTTATGATTTTTGCCTTTTTGAGAGAAGGTCAATGTGACGAGTGTTGCCGGTGATGCAGGGTCCCAGCCCCTGAGGATACCACACACATTCAGGAGAAACCAGCCGTACTCTTCTGAAGCAATCTAGGCCTGTGAGAAAAGAAGGCTCCGTAATGTCCCCTTGACCCACCTTTGGTGACCTTCCATATTACAGCTGCTGTTTCTCCAGAGATACCAGGAAGACTTGCTGCTTCCCTGCGGCCCCTGGATCCTCTAGATCAGCAGTTCTCAACCTGTGGGTCTCGACCACCTGAAAACACATTTTTCTGATGGTCTTAGGAACTGAGACACCTCTCAGTAGCAAAATGGCAGTTAACAACAAAAATAAATTTACAGTCTGGGGTTCCAAGACCATCGGAAACGTGTTTTCCCGTGGTCGCCTACACTGCTGTTGTTCACCTTGGTTCTCCTCAGCAGTCCCTCCTGGACAGCCCAGGATGGGTCACGATGACTGGGGTACGGCCTCAGCTTCGCTGCTGTCCAGTTCCAAAGATGCAGGGCTCGCCTGAGAACTCTCCTGCTGCCTCGTCTTCTGCTTCACTTTCCTCAGAGGTTCGGGGTAGGAAGGTGGGCACCTGCTTCTTCTCCATGGAGGTTAAGAGCAGGGATTGGGGTGGGGACAGTCAGAGGATCCTAGTTTTGTGGGCACCCCAAGCACAGTGGAGGAGTGAGAGAACCCTGGCTCCTGGCCTTCCCCAAACCACACGTTCCTAGGACAAACTCACCTCCTGCGGCCCTGAGGGAATGCTCTGGCCTTACACCCCCATCTTCACCCAGCGCTCCCTTGTTAGCCTCTGCTTCCCCAGCCTGACCTGGGAGAGCCCATTCAGGGCTGGAATGCTCATCCTCAGGAGAGGGACTTCCGTTCAGAAAAGCTCACAAAGGCTAAGGGTCCCTCCTCCAGGTAGTTCTGGAGACCAGGGGGCCCCTTAGCAGTGAGAGATGACTGACAGGAGGTGCGATGTCCTGACTGTCCTCACAGCACATGACCGTGTGCTTCGCTCGCTGTCTCTGGCCCTTTGCTCTACTCAGGAAAAGCCAATCAACTCCTGTACGGGCTGGATCTCGACTGTCTTCACGAGCATCTGCCTCCAGGGTTCTATGGCTCTACTAAGGCACCCTGAGGGTCTGTGTTGTTAAGGGAGTGAATAAAAGGACAGTATGCTGTGGGGAAGGGCCGACAAGGGGGCTCAGCACCCAAGAGCACTTGCTGGTCTTGTAGAGGACCAGAATTCATATAAATAAAGACAAAGCTGTGCTGTGATGGAGCTCCCCTTTAATCCCAGTACTCAGGAGGCAGAGGCAGGTAGATCTCTGTGAGCTCGAGTCCCACCTGGTCTACAGAGTGAGTTCCAGGACAGACAGGGCTACAAAAAGAAACCCTATCTGGAAAAACCTAAATAAAAAACTAAAAAAAAAAAAAGAATTGGGTATATAATTCAATAGAGTGCTTTCCTAGATCCAGTCTTGAGAAGTGCAGGTGGTTGTCATCATCATCACCATCATCATCATCATCATCATCATCATCAAGGACTAGCAGAGACAGCTCAGCATGTAAAGACATGAAGGCTCCTGTCACCAAACAAAGTGTTCGGTCCCTGGGATCTGCACGGTTGAGAAAAAAAACTCTTGCAAGCTGTTTTTTGACATCCACACTCACGCCATGTACACTTGTACCTACACACACACACACACACACACACACACACACACACACACACAATTAAAAAGGCATGATGGTCCAGATGTGTAATATCAGCACTGAGGAGGTAGAGGGAGAGTTCACAGTCACCTCTGCTACATAGCTTGTTCAGGGCAAACCAGGGCAACACAAAACTGCCTTTAAAAATTAAGTAACTAACTCACTAGAGGGGAGGGAAGGGGAGGAGAGATCTTTAGGAAGCAGAGGGGGAAGGGGCTGTCCTCAAAAGGCAGAGAAGGGAAGGAGCCACTGGTCCCTGAAACATCAGAGAGGGGAATCTCTGGTGAAGCGTGCTCTGGTAACCAAGACAGAACGCAGCTTCCAGGAAGGAACAGGCACTCCTTTATGGGAGCATGCTGGCTCCACCTCACCCCAGCACCCAATTGCAGTTCCACGCATGTTGCAGTGCCCCCTACCGAGCACCTGGTAGAAGCTCGCAGGAGTTGTGGCAGTGGAATGGCCAGCGCCCCGCATGGGGGTGGGCACAACCCTGTGCCACCTGCCCTGCATGCCCAGCTCTGGCGCTAGCCCACCTTCACTGCAACTATCTGTAATGGGATCTGATTCCCTCTTCTGATGTGCATGTGGACAGATCACTCATGTATGTAAAATACTGGAATAAATAAATCTTTTTAAAAAAAAAAAAAGACTAGGTAAAGTCAATTTACTTACAAGGGAAGAAGAAGAAGAAGAAGAAGAAGAAGAAGAAGAAGAAGAAGAAGAAGAAGAAGAAGAAGAAGAAGAAGAAGAAGAAGAAGAAGAAGAGGGTCACTTTTGAGACTGCATGCTCCCATTCCTGATCCAGCTGTCTTGTCTCTCCGGGAGGCACTGCAAGACAGGTGCCTGCCCCAAGGAAGGGTGAGGAGAGGAGCCCACTTAGCACAGAATCTGAATTTCTTTTTTTACCAAACCAGGAGATAAACAATGGATAGAACCCCAGAAAGGTGGACCACCGAGGTCCTGTGGGAGAGCCACAGCCAAGCCCAGTGGCTTGCATTCCTTTCTGCCCAGCTAAGGACAGCTACCCTTGCACACTTTCCAAATGTTTAACCCTTGCCGGTCTGAAACCCACTGTGGAGAGGAGGCTGGTGTCAAACTCAGAGATTTGCCTGCCCCTCCCTGGAGTGTTGGCTTTAAAGATGTGTGCACCATGAATAGCAAATTATTTTTTAAATTATAGACGTTTTTAAGCATGGAGATATAGCTGAGTGATATATCAGATATAGCATAGCTGAAATCCCAGGTTTGATGTACAATCGTACAAAGATAATTAAAATAGCTAAAAGTAAGAGAAAAATGCTAGTTTATGTCTCAAACAGCAATGAGGATTGTTTATTAAATCTTTAATTTTTGTTTTGTGATTTTTTTTTCTTTTTTTCTTTTGTTTTGCTTGTTTGATTGATTGTTTTTGTTCTTTGGGAGGTTGAGTCCAGATATAATGTAGCCCAGGCTGTCTTCATACTCAGTGTGTAGCAGAGGATGACCTTGACTTTCCTGATCTGCCTGCCTCCATCTCTAAGGGATTACAGGCACAAACCATCACCCCTGATTTTATGTGACCTTAGGGATGGAACCTAGGCTTCAAGCTACACAGGCTCTTTACCAACTGAGCTGAACCTCCAACCTACTTGTGAAGACTTTGCCTTAGTTTGGGGTCAGGATTCAGACTTCCCAGCTGAACCTCAATGCTGTTATTACTACTGCATGACCCAGGACAAATTTCTTTGCCCTCTGTGCCTCAGATATCTCATGAAGGCAGGGCTAACACTGTCTCTCTATGTAGCCCTGGCTGTCCTGGATCTCACTCTGTAGACCAGGCTGGCTTCGAACTCACAGAGATCTGCCTGCCTCTGCCTCCCGATTTTTGGGATTACAGGTGTGTGCCATCACACCCAGCTAAATCTTTCTTTGCAAGTGTGTCTGTGTGAATGTGAAAACCCAGCTCAGATCCCATTGCCTCCAGAAGCGTCCCTGAGGCTCTCAGCCTACTTCCCCTCTGCAGGTGCTTCCATGCATCCACCTGTACATAGTCCAGTAATGCAGGAACCTGCAGTCACCATGAGTTTCTGCATTGACCCTTATGGAAAAGTGACCTCTCAGAGTCACTCTGGGCCCCTTTATGTGTGCCTATATCTGTGGGTCTGCATTTGATGTATATGTTTTTGTGTGTGCACGAGTGTGAGGAAAGCCACACACTTACATGCGTGTGGAGGCCAGAGATTGACCTTGAGTGTCTTCCTCCATTCCTCTCTGGCTTATTTTGTGAGCCAAGATCTCTTTACTGAAGCCAGACCTTGCAGATTTGGCTAGACTAGCTGGCCACTGAGCACTGAGGATCAGCCTGTCTCCGCTCCTCCCCAACAGGCCCCATGGCTGTGGTTACATTTGGGTAGGTGCTGGGGAGTCAAACTTGGGTTCTCATTTTTGCACAGCAAGCCCTTCACCCACTGAACCATCCCCCCCAGCTCCTCCAGCCGCACCCCTTTTTTTGATCCCTCAGAGCTGAAAAGCTTGCTGAGACCCATCTCTTAGCAAATGTTTACTGGCCTCCCTGAGGACCCTTGAACAACCAGAGAAGCCTGAAACAATGTAGAGTCAGTAGAGGACAGCCGAGTGTGGACCACATACAGAGAACAGGACACAGAGGTGGCCTCTGGGCTGACACTTGGAGACTATAGCCTAGGGTCATTGTAGGCAGGCCCTAATCCTTGCCTGCCCTACTTCTACCCACCCTTCATTTCAGTTCACAGGGACTGCTAAGAACAAATCCCAGCTGGACACAGAGTTCATGCAGATGTTGTATTTATTAGTGGGTTCAGTTTAGAAGTCTGGGGGGGGGGTGATATGACACAGACCACTTCAGCTTGGGTGGCCATGCGCCTTAGTCTGTGCATGTCCCACTTTTACTCCTCCACACAAATTTAATGGCCCTTAACCCACCCCTCACATAAAAGCCACAGAAGCCCTTGAGCACATGTTCACCATTTTCTGGGTGATCGGAGAACTCATTGGGACCTTTGAGGGACCCAAAATACTGATCCCGTGGCCTGCTGGTGTACAAGACTATTTGCTGAATAAAGGTTCTGTATGTGCCGAAGACCCAGAGGACGTGTTCATCATCGCTCAGAGTTAGAACCACAGGAGTTCCCTCGGCATAGCCATGGACTACGTCCCAGCTGTCTTCATGCTGCACCTGGACACTAGGAGAGAGGACAAGCTGAGGACCCTCATCCAGATACGGTGTGACCTGCCTCCCGGTCCATGGCGCCCCTCCCCGCTCTCTTCTGACCTCTTGAGACACACAAACAAGTCTCTCACTTGGAAAGCCACTTTCAGACACTGTGGTCATTACTCAGCCTGCTGGGGACTCAGTCCCCCCACATGCACAGTGACATCACAAGCAGAGCAGAACCTGGGAACCTGCTCAGGAGACCTTCAGATGGAGCAGCTACTGTCACAAGAAGCTGACCCTGGCCAAGCTGGGAATTTCTCAACCTCAGTCTCTTATAAGACAACAGCAGATCCCAGAAGAACAGGTGCCTTCCATGCTCTAGGGGAATTCGCCAGCCCCACCCACTGACTCCACCGGCATCCTCGTCCTGCTTGTCATTGCAGAGCTTTCTCAGCCCTGCTCACACGCTGTCTTCATTGTGTCTGACTCGTCCCATCTCCATCTCCCATGTGTCTGCCATCCTCTAAGCACAAAGCAGAAATCCACTCGGGCCCCAAGGAGGGTGAAGCCCACTATGAAAGGCCTGACTTTGGGTTTGATATCACACCACTAATAATCAGTCGGAGCTCCCCTCTGACCCTCAGCTCTTAGACTAACATGACAGGTAGATTTTGCTATCAATTGTGGGGATTCAGGAGACTTTCCGATTGACTTGAGTAGGCAGATGCATCTTCAACCTTCTTTGATCAACCCAAGAGACAGCAATAGGACTTTACAAACAGATTCAGGAAGAATAGGATTGTGCTCAGGAGAGGTGACTGGGAACAGGAACAAGACAAAAGGTTTGTTACTCTGAACCTTAAATGACTTTAATGAGCTTCTGGGAGCTAGATGTGGGAAGACACTATAAATGGACCATGTACTTATAGATGGGATCCTGAAACTGGAAGAACCTGAAACTGGAAGAATTGGGACAGGACACAGCAGGAGGGGCCGTGACCCCGCTCATACTTACCCCATAATCACGCTATTCCGAACATACATGCGAACTGCCGTCAGATTTTTTCCCTCAGGCATGGAAGTACAGAAAGGTGTGCCCGTTGTTGTGCCATGATAATCTGTGTGGACAGAAACCCAGCAAGGAGAAAGCCCATCAGCCATGTGGAGGGCCTGTCTTCCCGCTCTTGTAGCCAGGGAGGTTGTCCTGGGACCTCATTTAGTCTGTGGCAAAGGCTGGGAAGAGTCCATGGACTCCGGGGTTGAGAGAGATGAGGTGACCAGGGAGAGGAACACACCCCACAGCTGACTTACCATTTGCCGAAAAGGCTGGGGTCCCCAGCACGGCAAGGATCACTAACAGCAGCATGGCCTCCGGCTGGAACATCTCAAGATCTGAGGAAAAGAGCAAAGACGACCTAACTCCTAGTCAAAGAACCAGCTGGACTTCGCCATGCCCGCCCCTGGGAGCCATGTGCCTTACCTGACTGGGAGAATCTGCCCAGGGTATCTCGTGCCTGGACCTCTTTCCCCTCCCCTTATATGCTCCTGGAGTCTCTTGGGCCCCTGTCCAGAAGGAAGCAGCCACAGGCCACCAGAGGGACAGGAAGGAGCTGGTGGGGGGCTCTTCCTGGGGGAGCTCTCAAAGCCATCTGGGGAGGCTCCCGGACACACTGTGTTTGCCGACTTGGCACTGCAGCTTACATCAACAGGACTGGTGACAGTGACAGCCATTATTCCTATTGTCACCTCTGGGTTCTCTCTCATGAGCGCCTGGTCAGAACCTGGCATTACAAATGGGGGAGGTTTGCTGGGAGCCCTTCCCCAGCTCTGCCAGGCAGGTTTCAACCAGCTCTGCTGAAGGAACAACTGGCCTCAGAAAGTCTACAGAGCAGGCCCAGGCCTCCATAAGCCTAGGCAGCCCCCAGGTCTGTCAGACTTCCCAGAGCCCCTACAAGCTCCTGATGACCTCAGAGAGTCAGGGACCACAATCATGCTCCTGCCCTGCTTAAGGAACAAGGGACACTTAGTCATTGGCTGCTTGGCCTGTCACTCGGGTGTCCAAGGTGGTCTCCCTCATAGACTGGATTTAGGGACAGGAAGGGTGAACAGATTCTGAGGGACTCAGAGGTTGTAGGGATAGAAAGACACACAAGATGTAACAGGAGCCACAATTAGAGGCAGAGACTGAGGGGAGGGTGAACTCTCTTGTCCATCCCATCTGCAGCACCTGAGACCAGGCTTGTCTCTGTGTGTGTGTGTGTGTGTGTGTGTGTGTGTGTGTGTGTGTGTGTGTCTGTCTGTCTGTCTGTCTGTTTCTGTATGTACGTGTCTTTGTGTGTCTGTCTGTGTCTGTGTGTGTGTGTCTGTTTCTGTGTGTATGTGTGTGTCTGTCTGTGTGTGTGTGTCTGTGTGTGTCTGTTTCTGTGTACATGTGTGTGTGTCTGTGTGTGTATGTGTATATGTGTGTGTGTCTGTGTCTATGTGTCTGTGTGTGTGTTACTAGGGATTGAACCCAGACCACCAATACATTTGGCACATGCTCTACCACTGAGCTATTAAGGGCCTTTCCTCTCTGCGTTACTTGTATGTGCATGTGGATCCAAGGTACATGACTGTGTGTGCACATGTCAGTGGACATCAGGTGTCTTCTTATTTTTTTTCTCCTCCTCCTTCTCCTCTTCCTCCTCCTCTTCTTCTTTTATTTCTTTTAAGACAAGGTCATACTATAACCTTGGCTGGCCTGGAACTCACTATGTAGACTAGATTTCTATCAAATTCACGGAGGTCTACCTCTGACTCCCAAATGCTAAGATTAAAGGCCTGAAATTTTCCTATTTTTTAATTTAAAAATTTCATGTCTTCGGTGATTTTGCCTACACACATTTCAATGCACTAATTTTATGCTTGGTGCCCTTGGAGGCCCTAAGAAGGTATCGGATCCCCTGAAACTGGAATTACAGACAGTGGTGTTGGTGCTGGAGTCCAAGCCGGCTACTCTGAAATAACAGCTGCTGAGCCACCTTCCAACCCTTTATCCCTGTTTTCAGACATCTTTCACTAGACCTAGAGCTCACTGGTTCCGTTTGAGTGGCTTGTCAACAGGCTCCTCGGATCCTCCTGCCTCTGCACTTTTCCTGCACTAGTATTATAGCAATATAATAGATAATATATGTGGCTATAAAAGTCTTTGACTCAGCTTTTTTGGGGGTGCTGGGACTCAGACTCACATACTTATAATTGATGGCAAACGCTTTGCCAACTGAACCATCTCCCTGTTACGTCCACACGATCGGAACTGGATCAGCCCTGGAGGGGAGGAATGAAAGGGGCAAGAGACACAAGAAGTGGACGCAAGTCTGTATTCTGATCAAGCTGCCAACTTTATTTTTTTCTCAGGAGAACTGTATAGCAAAAGGGCAGGGGGGGAGGATAGGATGCTGGAATGTCAGGTCTGGAGGCATCCCTAGCTGATAGGAAGAGATAAGGAGATGCTAAGGGTCTTTAAGTATTTACTAACAAGGGAAAAGCTAATTACTTCTGGTGCCTGGGATCCGCAGGTCAGCAGGGGATCTTAACTCACAGGGAGATTACGGTTATCCTAGGCCCGGGAACTTGCCCTACAGAGGCTTCTGAAGAGCTTACTTAATTTGTGACTAAAATGGCTATAACCAAATACAGGTCTTTGCTTCCAGCACAAGAGCCTCTTCTTTTTCTGGGTGGTGATATTTCTCTCCAGGGCTTAGGTCCTGGGTAGCTTGATCTATTATCTCCTTTTATCCCTCCTCCATCTGCCCCTACTGAGTTCCTTCCTGAAGGAAGACCCATGAAAGGAACACGAAAATCCCTGTTTCTTTTATACCATCATTTCCAGGCTTCACTTCAAGCGACAGGAAAAACCCCATTTGAGTGGTCTGGAGAGATGGAGGGAGTACGATAATGACGGGGGAATGAAGGCTATTTGATACCCCAGCTGAAGCAGAGAGCATCTGCAGGAAGGTATGGGGTCTCTGGAAATAGCGCAAGGTCATGATTGTCGACAAGGCCTAGAAGCCAGACTGATGCGAGGCCCAGCTCCTTAACCATGAGGAATGTGATGGGTAAGCTTTGGTCTCCGCTGTGCTCCCGTCCTGTCTCCCGTCACATGTGGAAACTCACTGTTGCTATGGAAATCCACAGAGCTTTTTCCACCTGAGTACCAGATGCGAAGCCGTGTAGGTCAAGGTCATTCTCTGTAAAGGACAACGTCCTAGGAAGAGCAGATGCACGTCTCTGGGGTGCCAGAGGGCAATGCCATGGTGAGCCTTCTCTGGATCACCGAGGATTCGTGAGAAGGAGCGTGAATCCTCCCTACACCGCTTTCCTCAGCTTGGTAAACGGATGGAGAACAGTCCATCTTCCCTGGACCGCTAGCCACCTGTTTCTAAGTTTCTCTCCTTCTCATTAATGATGACCTTCCATGGTTTACATCATTCTCTATTTGACTTTTTTTTTGCTAATTAAAAAAGCTTTATTCATTGGAAAAGCATGAAAAGACTCATCAAAACAGAGACCTGCTAGTGCCAGCATTCTGCGGTGACAGTTCTCTGTCCTCATCCCCCCTCGTCCCTCCCGTGCCCAGCCAGTCCTGACACTGATATAGCACTGATAGTACTGTCGCTTACTTGCACGTGAGTCAGCATGCAACAAAGTCTTCCCCATCTGTCTGCGCCTCTGCCTGACGCTGTTGCCCCCCCCACACACAAGTCCACCGCCAGCTTCCCAACTTCAGGGTGGCTCCAGGTTTCTATGAGTCTCCCCACTCGCCACCTGCCTGGTTCCTGTCCTTCTCCACTCTACTTCTGCCCCCGATTCCTGTTGAGGCTCTTGTGCGCTTACAAAGAGTTGCAAAGAATGGCCTTGTTTGTACACAGCCTGGCTCTTTCCAGGAATGTAGGGATGGCAATGAGGGATGGGCCGCAAAACTAGGAGGGGCCTCCATTACCTGAGCCAGGTGCTATTAATACCTACCTATACAAGGGGTGGGAAAACTAGAGACGCAAAGGCCAAAGTAGCCTGGCATGTGTTTGAGATAAGAGTGCTTTTCATGTGTTATAATCCTTGGAAAAGTTAAAAAATATATATATATACTTTGTGACTCATGAACATTTTCAGGTTGGAGCGATGGTTCAGTGGTTAGGAACATGGACTGCAGTGGACGGTGGTGCTGCACACCTTTAATCCCAGCACTCGGGAGGCAGAGGCAGGCAGATCTCTATGAGTTCCTGGTCCAGGACAGTCAGCGCTACACAGAGAAACCCTGTCTAACAGAAGAACACGGACTGCTCTTGCAGAGGACCTGAATTCTGTCCCCAGCAGCCACATGAGGTGGCCCACACCACTGCCAACTCTAGCTGCAGGAGATTGGGCACCTCTTCTGGTCTCCAGGGATACTGTACTCACACGAACATTGTGTGTTCATTGTCCCCCCCTGAGTGGACATGGACACACATAATTAAAAATAAATCTTTCCTTTTTTGAAGACAGGGTATTACTATGTATCCCTGGCTGGCCTAGAACTCTCTATATAGACCAGGCTGGCCTCATAGTCACAGAGATCTAGCTGCCTCTGCCTCCCCAGTGCTGAGATTTTCCTGGAATATGCACTACCACACTTACCATAAAAAGAAAAAGGAAATTTTCTGTAATCCTGATGCCTCCCCTGTCACCAAGGTCTGCAGCTGCTGATGGCTCCCGAAGCACAGAGTTGTGTTGCCTGGTCCTTCACACGGACTTCTGACCCTGTCCACACTCACCCTGGAGCAGTTACAGCCTCGTCCCCGACTGGCTGGACAAAGTAGAGGACAAGGGGCTCTGTGCAGCAGCTGTCTTTGACGGGGCTGGGAGGAGCTCTCTTAGCAGGACACCTACGCTTGGTTCCAGTAGTGCACTGCCTCCCCAGGGAGGCTCCTAGCACACTCCATCACCTCACCTGCCCTCCCAGCCCTCCTTACGTCTCTTCTCTGCAGACACAGTAGAGGCTTGGCTGCGGACAGGGCAACAGGTCCCCTACTGATGCTCCAGGAGGATCTTCAGGGAGGTGGAGGCCAAAGGGCCTAAGCTCTTGGCAGACATGCTCTTGGAGCCAGGGGCCTGGAAGGGAGCACAAAGGGGGCTTGTGTTCCGTCCCAGCCCAGCCCAGGAGTACTTCTGTGGGTTTGCTGTCACTTCAGGTGCCAAAAGGAGGGTCTGGCTGGCTGAGATTTAAGGAAGTACCCCTTGAGTGGAGGGTGGGGTGGAATGAACAGACAGTGGCTAGCAAGGCCAAAGGGGATTGTGGGACCTGCCCAGTTACACAAGTAAGGAACAGTTTCATATTGTTGGTATGTGGTAATGGCTATCACACTTTCCCACATCTACGTGTGAAAATAGACACTCGCCCAGCTACACCCATATTGGACAGGTACAGTCCTCACATACACAGGTGGGGGGTCCAACCCCAAAGAGTCTTTCTTTGTATCCCCTCAGCTACAGAGCTGGCCCTGAGCCTACACTAAGAGATGTTCAACATAGGCCTTTTGTACCTCAGGATCAGGACTCCCCAAAGAGGGATTTCCTGGGCATTTATCATCTGCCCTGGGCACAGCCCAGTCCGCATTGTGCCAGGGACTGGAACAATGAGGCCTTCTCCTCCAACAGAGGTGGGCCCTGGGCTGCTGAGTCCTTGTGTGGCAGGAGGTGGTTTTAACACCTGGCTCTGGTATCCCACCTCTCTTGATAGAGGACTAGGAAAGACCCCTCTGGACACTCTGGATGAGTGTGTCTCCATCTACAACCCTCTCAGAGCCACATCCATAGTGCCATGCTGGTCAGCTACAGAAAGTTCTATCCTCACTTGGAAACTAGAACCTGGTCTGGTCTTGGGACATTCTGTCCAGAGGGTGATTTCTGGGGCCAAGGAGGAAGCTGGCTCCTCCGTATATCCCCAGCTGATCCCTGGAACCACAGGAACCAGAGGAGACCGATGGGAGGGGAAGAAGGATCAGAAGCCAATGGTATATCTGTACAGGGAGGAACACAGGCTGTCTTTGTATATGGACCTGAGTCTACACTGCCGGGAGAAGACACTGAGAAGCAACCAGGACTGGGAGACGGCGTTTCTACTTACTGAGATAGGTAGCAACCTTCATCAATACTCCCGCCAAGTCCTCTCTGTGCTGAACGTTTCTGCTAGGCTCTAACCCTAGCAGAAAACTCAGCACTTGATTAGAAAACCAAGGTGCCAATCACATGTATTCCTTCTTTATTAGCATGATTAAAATTCCATATGTGGGCCAGGGAGATGGCTCGGTGGATAGCGGTGCTTGCCGCCAAGCCTGCCAAACTGAGTTCGATCCCTGGGACCCACATGTTGGAAGGAAAGAACTGACTCTTGCAAGTCATCCTCTGAGGGCTTCAAAATAACAAATGGATCAGAGCTGGATTGTAAGAGGCGGGGCAGGCCCACCTTCACCCTGGAATGTGGGAGAGTGTGCCCCTGTTTTCTGGGTACTTGGTATTGAAGCACAGTAACAAGAGGAGTTGGGGGACACTGCCCCAGCAGCTAGGAGGGAGAAGGTGCTGGCTTGTGAACGTGCTGTGGGGTTCTGACACTTCCCTTTCTATCCAGTTTTCACCCCAACCCAGCCATGCAACCCACTGGGTCTCTAATCCTCAAGAAAAGTTCCTCCAGCCACCCTTCTCCTGGTGCCCCAGGGCGTAACTGAATAGAAGAGTGGGGGACGGTAACGGTAAGCAATTTTTGAAGGTGTGATGACTAACTCATCAAAGGCAAAAGGAATCTGAGGTGTTCTGGTGGGACTTGTCCATCGTGCATCCTGCGACCTCACCGAAGCCTTGGTTCCAAACACACTGTGTACATCGTGCCTTGCATACACCGCCATTCCACACAGGGCCAATGCTGCCTGAAGTGTCTGCGCTAAGGTTCAAGGCTATTGTCTTATTAATTGCATTGCTTTGTTTTTTACTGTTCATACAAAGTTTTCTGGTCTTATGGAAACATAATAGTTTAATTACAGGAAACAAAGACTTAACTCTTTCCCATGTCTCTCTTCGGCATGTTAAGTATCAGATTGTTATGTCTTTGGATTGTAGACAAATAGTATCTTATTAGCATACAGATTTGCACTCAGAAAAAAATGGTTATGGAGGCTGGAGAGATGGTTCAGTGGTTAAGAATTCTTGTTGCTCCTCCACAGGATCAGAACTTGGTCCCCAGCACCCCCATCAGTAGGTCACGACAACCTGTGACCCCAGCTGTGGAGGAGTTGACACCCCCTTCTACCTCCCCAGCTCACACACTTTTACACACCAATAAATATTTTCTAAATGGTAAAACTTGCATATGCCAAAGAATTGTTTTTAAAAAGTTCTTTGTGATCTATTATTAGTAAATTGGTACAACTATTTTATATACTCACACACTGGAGTCACATAAAATTTTCCCAGTAAGGGACTGGAGAGACGGTTCAGTGGTTAAGAGCACTATTGCTCTTCCAGCCTAAAGTTCGGTCCCAGCACTTGGATCAGATGATGGTACCCTCAGCTGCCTTTAGCTTCAGGCCCTGGAGATCCAACACCCTCTTCCAGCCTCTGCATGCAGGTTTTCTCCTATGTACATAGCCCCACACAGAAACACATGCATACACATGACTAAAATTTAAAGAATAAATAGATCTCTTCTAAAAACCTCTCCAGTGACAAAGAGCCAAAGGGAAGAAAGTTACAGAGTCCTGTTGTAGTTAAGGGATCTAGTTAGCCCACCCCAACTCATCACCGACACTTACACCACTGAGACGCCTTGCACATCTGCCCGTGTCCAGGCCACCACTTTCTCCATCGTGGGGGCCCACGCTCTCAGCCCCACCCCTCAGCTCTCTGCTTCCCGTGGGCTTCTCTAGCTAGAAAAGCTACTTCTTGGCTGCTGCCCATCTCAGGGTTTCAGCGAGTGTCATTGGCCTCTGACCACACATATAGGGGTCACTTGGTAGCTGTGAACGGCCTTTTGATTTTGACACATTCCCTTGAGCCTCTCCTCCTCTTAGATGGCCTCTGTCCTCTGGAAATTACTAGGGGATGGAAATAAGTAAAGGCAGAAGCGTCTCATCGATGTCATCGCCAAGGAAAGTTTCAGGTTCAGCTGTGCATTTGGGGTTTTAGGGAGCTGCAAGCCCTCGGGAATAACGCTTCCCTTGGAAACGCTTAGCCCAGAGACCAAATGGAAGATGGCCAAACAACAGAGATCTATGAGGAAGCAGAAACACCACATGAGTCAGAGTGTCCTGTACCTCTCCTGCACCGCACCAATGTTGGCAAGCCTCCTTCCCTCCCTCCCTCCAGCTGCCTCTGAATCAAAGATCCAGGCCCATGACTGCTCCCTGGTGGACAGTGATGGACATGTAGGTGACTACCCTGTGTGGTCACATAGCAGGGACTTGGGCTTTTCCTGGTTGAAACACAGTTGATGGGGCAGAGTGAGGTTTGCCTAGCCAGGACACCTAGAACGTCCTGAAGACTTCAGTTCATGTCCACCTTGTCCCCTCCTTCCGTCTCCTGGGGATCCTTGGACACGGCAATACAGAACAGAAGGTGGAAGTCCCTGGTTTTGCCCCTGTGGGGTTTGGTCACATCCTTTACCCCAGAGTCTCAGTTCCAGTGCTGTGGGGTATGATCAGAACCGCTCCTGAGGGGCCTGGGTGCGTCCTGTGGTTGATACAGTGCTGGGCACACTATGCACTGGTCCCACGTCAACAAAAGATGAAGGTTGCGGATGCTCTGATTCCTGGATCAGGATGGGGAGGACCAGAGGACCCCAGAGCATGTCTCAAAAAGAAAACAGGCTCGGGAAGCAGCAGAGCTCCCACTGGGCATACTGGGCATACTGGGCATACTGGGAAACCCAGCCTGTGCCATTGGGAGCAGGGACCTTAATCAAGCTGGACCCGCTGTCCCAGATGCTGCTCTTTGCAGAAGGCTCCTGATCCTTCTGCCTCTGTCTCCCATGTTCTGGAGTTACAGGTGAGTGCTACCATGCCCAGCCACAAACTGTGGTTTTTGTATTTGTACTAAATGGATGTTACTGCTTAAAGCCAGAACTTGATGCTGATGTGCCAAGATTTCAGGGATTAGATATTGGGCTTGGACTGGGAGAAAGGAGGTGCTTGTATGGGAAACCATCCAAGTAGAAGGAAAACTATGAAAATATAAGCATGTTTATTAGCAAACATGATACAAAAGAAACACACCCTGACTATACAGATGACCGTATTTTCACAGGTGGGCTCAGGCAGGCCTCAGCAGCAAGGGGACCCAGAACAGAGTGAGAAACAGCAGCAGGGGGGCTGGGTCAGGCCTGAGCATCCCATTGCGGATCATGGTCGACCGGATCCAGTTGTAATGATGACTGATGTTGGTGTAGACTCCAGGCCGGTTGGGCCGCCCACAGCCTATACCCCAACTCACAACTCCAACCTGATACCACACCGTATCCTGGTCACACACCAAGGGTCCTCCTGAGTCACCCTGAGGAGCAGCACAGGTAAGCCTGGCCTGGGGGGTGACAGGTGGGACTAGGAGGGAGGCCAAGGGAGAGGGAGTGCTGTGGAACTGGCAGATTAGGTAAGAATCTGACTCCCTGCCCTAACAGCCCTGGAGCCTCAGCTTCTTCATATGCAAAATGGGGCCACAGTCTATTTCCCAGGGTTGGCCTAAGAGTGAATGAGGTACCTTGTGAAACACAGCTGGAAGATGGAGCTAGGAAAATGGTAGGTACCGGGCCCAGAAGCCATGGTGGGGTGCGGTGATACTCACAAAGCAGGCATCCTTGCCACCAGCAGGGTTGCCAGCGCAAACCATATCCCCCCAGATGTTTATTCGGAAGTCCGTCTTCTGGTACATGTGGTTGCACATGCTATTGTTGATGATGGCTACTTGCACTTCCTGGAGAGTGTAGGGAGATGGCAGACCTGTGCGGGGACAGAAGACAGAGAGATGGACCCCTGGATCCCTTTCTCCTGGCAGGAATGGCATAGGGTGTGGAGACAAGGGTGTCCTGGGGCACCTGCTGTGCCTGAGACATCAATGGTGCCCAGCTGCAGCCCCACACTAACAGCGTGGGTAATCGGCATCACAGGATTTGATGGATGGAGCCACTGTTAATGCTGTCCCCAGACTGGGTGGAGAATGTAAGTCCCTGCCTGAGCATGTAACCAAAATATGTATGGGGAGGGGCGGGGGCTATGATGGTGAAGAAATACAGTGGATATAGCAGCCAAGTCCTGTAAGACATCCAGGTACTGGACCAGGGGTACCTGTGATGCCCTTTCCTTCTAGGCTTTTCTCAGGCCTGAGCCAAGAGCCTAAAACACCTCTAGGATATAACAGCATCAGGATACATTATTTTAAAAACAGTTCTGGGGAAGAGCCCCATTACCAAAAGGCACTAGTGAACCGTCGGAACCCAATGCGGACTCCCAGATGTTGGATCCCTGAGTCTAGGCTCCTAGCACTGTCTGACTCAGTGGCAAGGGTGGCAAGAGCTACAGAGAATGTCTCCTGTCTGCTGAGAGCTCTCTGAGAGCTCAGATCTCAAGCGTACTCTCAGAAGCCAGAACTTTCATTATTCTATTCCACAAAGAGGAAACTGAGTGAGGCATGGTTCAGCCAAGTGTCGTGTTCAGCATGTCCCAACTTCAGGGTGAACAGAGCCTATATCCACACCAGAAGAGCCTGCTGCCTGCGTCTGTGTACGGAGAAAAGAGAAGCCAAGGCTCAAGGAGACAAACATCCCCTACGCTGCCACCCGTCACCGTGACCACCTGCTCTGCATAGGGCAGCGAAGTGGACCCGGGTAAACTCCTGAGCTCACAACCCTCTAGGAGAAGGAAATGGACTCCTGCCTAACAGGCAGACTCAGCGTTGGGTTCTCTATTCTCCCTGCCAATTCCCCATGGAACCCTGGCCTCACCTCCTAGTTCTGGGGCCTTGGACACTCTCCATGATACCCACAATTACCTCAGCTATAAAGTGGACATAAAAACACACTGTTGTCCAGATGAAATGGTTCAGTGGGTAAAGGCTTTGCCATCAAGTCTGGTTTTGATCCCCAAGACCCACAACTCTCGGAAGTTGTCTCTGACTTTCACATATGAGCCATTGTGTGAATTTGCCCCCCCCCCCCATCACATATGAAACAGCCAGGGCTGGAGAGAAGGCTCAGCTGTTAAGAGCGCTGACGGCTGTTGCAGAGGACTTGGGTTCCGTTCCCAGCACCCACAAGCAGCTCACAACCACCTGTAACTCCAGTTCCTGGGGAGCCGAAACTCTCTTCTGGTCTCTGCAGGCATTGCATGTATGTGGTATTCATAGATACACTCAAGCACATAAACACTTAACAAGTAAAATAAATATTTTTGCTTTGTTTTTCAAGACAAGGTTTTTCTATGTAGCCCTAGCTGTCCTGGAACTCTGTTTGTAGACCAGACTGGCCTCAAACTCACAGAGACCTGCCTGCCTCTGCCTCCTGAGTGCTGGGGTTAAAGGCAGGCACCACCACCACCTGGCACTGGCCCTTTTAAAAAAATAAATGTTTTAAAAACAAAACAAATAGATGTGATCCCTTTAAAGCTGCCTGGAGAGATGGCTCAGTGGTTGAGAGCACTTTCTCAGTAATGAGGACAGGACCCCCGCATTGCTAAGAGGCTCAGAAACACCTGTAACTCCAGTCCTGGGGGTTCCACACCCTCATCTGTCCTCTGTGGCCATCCTGTACACATGTGCACATATTCTCAGATGCACTCACACGCATATGAATTAAATAAAATATTTAAAATCCCCTTTTGAAAATTACGCTGCTGGGATAGGGAGCCGGGTCCAAAAGACCTAGGTTTAATTTGCAGCACCTGTGTGGCCACTCACGCCTGTCTATAACTCCAGCTCCAGGGATCCGAGACATCCACGTGCTGGCAAAACACCCATGCACAAAAAATAATAAGATGAATTTTTAGTTACTCTGTCGCTTTGCTGCACCAGGGTCCCCAAGCCTGTAGCAGGGCCAAGCACATGCCATGCAGGAAAGATGACTCTATCACTGCCAGTCTTATTAGGGGACGTTGCAGAAATGGGCCGGCTCAGGGAGCATCGAGCAGGGTCACTCTGGACACAAAGGGCATGCCCAGGCTATGGGGTTGTACGCCCTAAGGCAGCATGGGATCAGTGCATCTTGGGAGGGAGTGTTCCTGTTGAACTGCAGGCAGGTGTTTGATGATGTCCTCTAAGGACCTCCAAAGGGATTTCAGTGGTGAGTACAGAGTGGAGGGAAATGACTTGGGAATTGTAAGGCGTGCACAGTCAGAATCGGGGTGGATGGAACAGGCATGGAGGGGCGTGCTTCCTGACACTCACGGATGAGGGTGGCTGCAGAAGTAGGGAGATCATAAATACAATACTGCAGAAGTCACCCTGTGGGTCCTATGGGATTCCCCCACCCCTGCAGGCCTCCTGGCACCTCTGAGCTCCAGCATGCACCCTGTCTGGAAGGAAAGGGCTGCCTCCTGTCCTCCTGGCAAGCAGAAGCAAGAAAAATCGATGAGAAAATGTTCCGTGGTGGAGGAGAGGGGCTCAGTGCAGCGGCAGAGTCCGGGGGGACTGGTGTGGAAGGACGGGGCAGCGCCCCCACCCCGACCCGCCTGTACCCAGCCTCACTTTCATTCTCTCCAACAGTCCCCCAGCCGGTCACCCAGCAGTCATTTCGGTTCTCAAACTTGAATGTGGAGTTGAGGAGGCAGACGGGCTGGATATGGTTATTGTAGTTGACAGGAGAAGACAGCTTCAGCAGGGCGATGTCATGGGGGTATGACTGTGTATACTTGGGGCTCAGAAAGATATCTTCTATCTGGTAACGGTTGGAATAGGCCTGTAGGTTCCAGAGAGATGGCCTGGAAGTCAGCTCGCCAAACTGGACTGTCCAATCAAAGGGATCACTATCCCTGCCAGAGAAGGAGAGAGCAGACGGGCCACCTGAGTTCACCCGGGCCTCTCTCTGTGGTGCCTCTGTAAGGCTGCTCATTCTTAGTGTGATTGCCAAGGCCTTCTTATGGGCCCAGAAGCCTTCCATAGGATGCACAGAACCTAGACAGGCTGGAAACAGCCCTTGCTCCTGGGCTCTGGGAGTGGGAGAGCAGAAAAGTGGTCTTGCCATCTGTTAGAGCTGTCCTAAAGACAGCAGCTGGGCCTAAGGGAACCCTTGTGCCGCCCCCAAAAGAGCTGAGCAAACATGGGAACCAGCGTGGGGATATTTGGGAAGGACTTGAGGAAGAAAGCGGAGATAGAAGAGGGACAGAGAATGTCCTGAAAGAACATTCTAGAAGAACTGGGAAAGGGTTCCCTCCAGGGGCGTTATGTTATAAATTCTTATAGATTTAACCCATCGCAGCTACTCCAGGGGCTACACTAAAATGCTTACCCAGGCACCAAACTCCCTAGCCCTCAACTGCCCCGGCTTGACCCCACACTCACTTTTGGAAGCAGTGGGCAGCTGTAAGCACCCAGCGCCGGTTGAGCAAGGTCGCTCCACATAAGTGTGAACCCCATATGCGCAGGCTCCCTTGCCATGGCCAGCGGCCGAGCTCTGCGTCATCGCCACCCACTATACGTGAAGGGATGGTCCTGTGACCACAGGGTCCTGTGAGGAGGAACAGAGTGAGCACGCACACACACACACGCACACACACGCACGCACGCACGCACACACACACACACGCACGCACGCACGCACGCGCACACACACACACACACACACACACGCACACACACCACTCACACTTTGTAACTGAAGGGCATGGAGAGGGAGGGACGTCCTAAGGATTCGCTGGGACACTCCCCACGTGATCCGTGTGCACCTGTCCCCGCCCCCACCCCCGGGGACCGTTACTAGCAAACACACTTGAGTTCTCGATCCTGGGGCGAAGGAGAGGAATGATTGAGGCGCACCCCGGTGCAGGCCCACCATGCAGGAAGCATGTTCTGATCGCCTTACCTGATAATAGGTCCGCTTCCTGCCATACTGCAATGAAGTGAGAGAATGCGAGACACTTCACCTTCACCTCCCCATCTCCCTGTCGCCGCCCCCAATCCCACAACAGTACCCCCAGAGCAGCTCACAGGGATTCTCTGGTTCCACCTGCAAAAGGGTTGACTGTGAGGCCACCGCCGCCACCACCAGCAGCAGTGGCACCAACGTCTTGCCCCACGCGCCCATGGCCACTTCTCCCGCCGCCTGGCACCCCCTCTTACTTCCTGCTGCGCCAGGCCCGCGCCCACCCGGGGAGAGGCAGCCCGTTAGGTCCAAAGGCTGTTTGGGGACCATGATGCCCTGGCACTGTCCTCCAGGGCATCCATTAAAGCTGTTGATATGGCACAGCAACCAGTGAACCCGAGCAGACCTTGTGTCATCTGAGCTCAGGGGTGCCCTCTGACCTCCGCCCACAACTTCTTCCAGGACCGAGCCGCTGACCCTTAGCCAGAGGCTCCCAGGAAGGTCCATGAGCACTTCTGAGACCTACCCCTCATGGGATCAGCCCAGAACTTGCTCCTTCACAGGACTTTCTTGGCGGAAAGAGAAAGGCCTGGGCAACCGGCTGAGCCCCGCCGGCTTAGGCTGCCCCCTGGCGGCAAGCTTATCTTTAAAGGCCTTCCTCCTTGTGAAATCTGAAATCTTTTTTTTTTTTTAAGCATTTACTCTTCTTTATTTTCTTTGGTTTTATCGTTACTTGTTTGCTTTTCTTTTTGAGACAATGATTCATTTTGTATCCCACTCTGGATTCAAATTTATACTCCTCTGGCCATAGCTTCCTCAGTGCCTCCTAGGATTTCTTTCCTGTGTACACACACACACACACACACGCACGCACACAAAGGCAAAAACTATCAAAAGATTTAAAAATATAGAGATATTTTACTTCGATATTTAATTTCCCACTCTTTTTTAATCTTTTTTTTGATTTTGTAGTTTTTGTTTTGTTGTGTGTTTGTTGAGACATAGCCTCACTATGTAGCCCCAGCTGTCCTATAACTCTCTCTGTAGACCAGGTTAACCTTGAACTCAGAGATTTTCCTGCTTCTGCCTCCTGAGTGCTGGGATTAAAGGTGTGCACCACCTTGTCTGGTTTATTTTCTCTTTAAAAAAAAAATGTTTGTGAGACTGAAAAGATGGCTTGTTGTCCAGGCCACCCAGTTAGCTTACACCCGAAATAACCACACAGAAACGGTATTAATTAAAACACTGCTTGGCCATTAGCTCTAACTTCTTACTGGCTAACTCTCATATATTAGTTTGACCCATCTCCATTAATCTGTGTATCACCACATGCCAGTGGCTTACCAGAGATTCTAACCGGAATCCATCTCAGGCAGAGGATCCATGGCTTCTCTCCCTCTGCCCTTCTTCCTTCCAGCATTCAGTTCTGTTTTCTCTGCCTGCCTAAATTCCGCCCTATTAACTAAGCCAAGGCAGTTTCTTTATTAATTAACCAATAAAAGCAACACAGAAACAGAAGAAACTCCTACAGTGGTTGAGAGCACTGGCTGCTCTTCCAGAGAACTCGGGTTCAATTCCCAACTCTCACGTGGCAGCTCATGGCTGTCGAGAACTCCAGTTCCAGTAGATCTGGCAACTTCACACAGACACACATGCAGGCAAAGCGCCAGTGAACAGAAAAAATAAGTAAATCTTTTTTAAAAATGTTTGTGAGTATCTCTGTGTATGTTCCACTCATGTATAGCTATGAGAGAAGCAAGAACAGGGTCTCAGAGCCCCCGAAGCTGGAGTTACAGGATTTGCAGGACAGCCGTGAGTGCTGAAACTGAATCTGGATCCTTTAGGAGAGCAAGCAAGTGCTCCTAACCGTCTAGCCATCTCTCCAGCGCCACCACCACCGTCTTTTAAATTTTATTTTACGTGTATGAGTGTTTTGCCTTCATGTATGTAACATGTGTTGCACATGCGTGTCGGGGGCCTGTAGAAGTCAGAAGAGGGTGTTGGGTGCCCTTGAGCTGGAGCTACGGAAGGTTGTAAACAAGCATGTGGGTGCTGGGGACCAATAGGGATCAAGTCCAGATCCCCAGCAAGAGCGATGCGGGACTTGAGTTCCGCCTGCCTGCACTTGCTCCCGCGCTTTCGCCATCCAGGTCACCTCGCCAGCATGTCTCAGGCTGAATTCGACAAAGCTGCCGAGGAGGTGAAGCGCCTCAAGACTCAGCCAAGTGATGAAGAGATGCTCTTCATCTATAGCCACTTCAAACAAGCCACCGTGGGCGACGTAAATACAGATTGGCCAGGGCTTTTGGACCTCAAAGGCAAGGCCAAGTGGGATTCCTGGAATAAACTGAAAGGAACTTCCAAGGAAAGCGCCATGAAAACCTACGTGGAAAAAGTGGAAGAGCTAAAGAAGAAATACGGGATATAGAAGACCAGATTTGGTGGCCAGCCACACGTGTGACCTGTGACAACATAATGCCTCGTTTTTTTTCTAATGTAGATGATACGGTTCTGATAAATTAGGGCCAGAATTAATCTCTGATCCTCCTCCCTGTGTAGTTTTTACCTGAAATCAATTAAAAGTACATTTGTTACTTTAAAAAAAAAAAAAAAAGAAGAGCGACGCGGGCTCTCAACTGCTGAGCCCTCTCTCCAGGCCTCAGTCCTCTATTTTTAACTTGCGTAATTATACATATTTATTTTTTTAAAGATTTATTTATTTATTATGTAGTGTTCTGCCAGCATGCATACCTACACCCCAGAAGAGGGCATCAGATCTCATTACAGATGGTTGTGAGCCACCATGTGGTTGCTGGGAATTGAACTCAGGACCTCTGGAAGGACAGTCAGTGCTCTTAAGTGCTGAGTCATCTCTCCAGCCCCCAATTATACATATTTATGGAGTGCAGTGTAGTGTTTCCCTCATTCATTCTTCATTTCGTTTTTCTGTTTGTGTGTTTTGGGAAAGGGTCTCTCTATGTTCTGGAACTTGCTGTGTAAACCAGGCTGTTCTGGAACTCCTGCCTCCCGACGGCGGGGGTTAAAGGCGTCTAGTACCATGCCTGACCAGCATAGGATTTCAGTACAGATACAAAATGTGCAGCACCAGATTAGAATAAATGGCAAAGCCACACCATCAAACGTTCACCTTTTCTTGTGTTGCAAATATTGAAAATGTTCTCCACTATTCTGAAATAACCAGTAAATTGCTGTCACCCATAGTTCCCCTCACCTTGCTATGGCTCCTATCGCTCACCATCCTCCACCATCCCCCTCTCCCGCACTTCTCAGACTCTGGCTACCACTATTTTGTTCTGTACTTTGAGATCAACTTTTCTGGTGTTTGATTTTTGTTTAGGTTGGGGAGGTATGTTTGTTTTATTGCGATAGGATGGACCTCAGGGCCTTACACCTTCTCGTATTTACCCTGTGTCTGATTTAATGCACGTGCCCAGCGTCCTGTAGTCTCATCCATGCTGTGAACAACTGACGGAATAATGTCCGTGAATGCGTCTGCACCACATTTCTTCGTCCATTCATTCGTTGGCAGATGTCTCTGTGGATCGGTGTCTTGGCTGCTGGGAATAGCCCTTCAAAGGCTCAGGCTCAGGTTCTGGACTGAACCCTCTCTTCTTCATTTTTCACTTGATTTCTTCATAATATACAAAGCAAGGGTCGTGTTGCCATTTCCATCCTATGAACATCATTCTGTGTTCACACTCACCCACGTTCTTCTCTCCTGGCCCCTCCCACCACCCTCCTTCCAAATAACTCCTCAGAATATTAGTGGAGGCAGAGAAGGCTTGGCGGGTAATAACACCGGCTGCTTTTGCCAAGGACCCCAGTTTAGCTCCCAGCACTCACATGGCAGCTCACAAACATAGCTAAGTCGAGTTCCAGGGGATCTGACCCATAATACATGTGGTACGCATACATACATGCATGCATACATACACATACATACATGATTACATGCATACATGCATACACACAGGCAAAAACTTTTTTGTTTTGTTTTTTTGAGACGGAATCTCACTATGTAGCTCTGGTTGTCCTGGAACTTGTTCTGTAGACCAAGCTGGCCTCAAACTCACAATGATCCTCCTGCCTCTACCACCTGAGTTCTGGGGTTAAAAGTGTACACCACCACGCCCTACTGAGGCAAAAGACTCTTACACATAGATTTTTAATTTAAAAGAGAGCAGAGTATTCAAATAAAGATTCCGCTTGAGTGAAAACGAGTGATGTTCATCTTGCTCTTGTTATAGCTTCTCTTCCCTCCCCTCCATTTATCTGCTCCCTTCTTCCTGAATAGTCCTCTGTATTTTCTTATATATGAATTGATTTTTTAAGGCATTTTTATTTTATGGGTCAGGAGAGATGGCTCAGTGGTTAATAGCAGGTATTTCTCTCCCCAAGACCCAAGTTCAGTTCCCAGCACCGGTGTTGGGCATCCCACAACTTCCTGAGACAGCAGCTCTAGGCCTCTGGCTTCTCGGCACACACATATAAATATGAGCAAAAATAAAAAAGATTTCAAAGTTTAATTTTGTGTGTTTAAATTTTTGCCTGCATGCCTGTAAGTGCAACAGATGCATATATGGAACCAGCAGAAGCCAGGGGGAGGCATCAGGTCCCGGGAATTGGCATTACACCATCTGTAATGAACCCAGGACTTCTGAAAGAGCGGGTGCTCTTAACTGCTGAGCCATCTCCATACCTAGGGATTTTGTGAAGTGATGTGTATAGGTGGGGAGTCAGGAGTATGTATATGTGAGTGTAGGTGCCCTCAGACTCCAGAGACATCAGATCCCCTGGATCAGAGCTAGAGATGATGTGGATGGTGGGAACCAAACTTGGGTCCTCTGCAAGAGCACAGCCACTGAGCCTCACTCTGGCCTCCCTGGATTGAATACTGATGAAGGCTGACTCTGCCTTGGACAAACCTGGGGAAAGTCTTTCGATCTGAGTTTGATCCTGGAACCCACCTAAAAGTAAAAGGGGAGAACAAACCTGCAAAATGCTGTCCCCTGACTGCCACCCTTGGGCTTTGGCAGGTGTAACACTGCACACCATGCTGTCCCCTGACCACCACCCTTGGACTGTGGCATGTGTAACACCGGCACACTATGCACATACATAATAATAAACTGACTAATTCATTAGTAGCTTTCTTGTCCAGGGGTCAAGAAAACTGTATGAAAGGAAAAAAGACACAAATGGGCTGTCCATCTCAGGATCCCAGTGACCTGTGACCCCTGGAGGAGGTCTGTATTAGTTTCCTCTTGTTATAATCAAAACACCAAACAGAATTGAGGGAGGAAGGTTTTGCATCAGCGCACAGTTTGAGAGGTGTGAGGCTGTCATGGCAGGGAAGAGTCAGCGCACAGTCTGAGACACGACAGGCTGCATTGGCAGGGAAGGGGTGGCGGAGCACAACAGTTCACATCACCGAGGGCAGAAAGCAAAGAAAAAAAAAGAAAGCAAGATACAGCCCTAAAAAGATGGCGCCCTAGTAAAACCATTCCTCCTGCTAGGTCTCAAGCCACCAGCTCAGTTAGTTAGCTTTTTATATTGGGATAAGACACCATGACCCATGCAATTTCCAGGAAAGAGAGTTTATTTGAGGCTTACAGTGTCAGAGGGCTAGAGGCCATGACCATTGCGGCAGAAACATAGCTGCAGGCAGACAGGCATGGTGCCTGAGCAGCAGCTGAGAGTTCACATCTTGAGACATGAGCATGAGGCAGAAAGAATTAACTGGGAATGGTGGAGTCTTTTTGAAACCTCCAAGCCCACCGCCTGTGACAGACCTCCTTCAACAAAGCCACACCTCCTAATCCTTACCAAACATTGCTACTAATGGGGGACCACATATTCAAATATATGAGTCTATGAGGGCTATTCTTGTTTAGATCACCACTCCTATTTTTTGTTCATTTGTTTTTGTTTTCCAAGACAGGGTTTCTCTGTATGTAGCTTTGGAACCTGTCCTGGAACTCATTCTGTAGACCATGCTGGCCTCAAACTCACAGAGATCCACCTGCCTCTGCCTCCCGAGTGCTGGGATTAAAGGCAAGCGCCACCACCATGTGGCCCACCACACCTATTTTTACTATCTCCTAATAATGCCATCATGTTATAAATCTATCAAGGGATTGCTTCATTCCTTAGATCAGACCCCTGGAGATCAAATTATCTCTGGAAATGCCCTCAGAGATACACCCAGAAAAATATTTGCTACCTATAATCTAGGTAAATGTTAAGATTCATCATCATTGGCAGGGTATGATGGCACATACTTGTGATTCCAGCAGGGACAGGCAGATCTCTGTAAGGTCAAGGCTACCTTAGTCTACACAGTGAACTCCAGGACATCCAGAGACTATGTAATAGAGAAATCTTGTCTCAAGACATAAATACAAAAGATTAATGATCACAAGATATGTCCCCATTCGATGTCCTTTGTGTGTCTTGAGCCCCCACTTCCTCCAGGACATAGCAGAATTGGGAGAATGGCATATTCCCCCGCCTGCCTTCGCGGGCTCTCTCTGGTCTAGGCATTTCTACTGTCAAGGGTATCTACTTCCTGGGAGTTCTGAGCCTTAAGCTTGGTGGCAAGGCAGGAGCAATCACCCAGAGATCCCACCAGGAGGCACTTTAGGGAGCATTCCCAAATGGTGACCCCAAAAGGTGCTGGTGTGGCAACAGCCAAGGTCTCCTTAACTCAAATGCTTGTCCTCTGTTCTTCCTGCCAAGAAAGGGCCAGTGTGCATAGGAGCTGACCAAGACACTCAGGGGCAGAATGGGTCCCAAGGCAGCAGGCTAGGGGACCAGGTCCCTCGTGTAGGGAAAGACCAAGGTTTTCCCAGAGAACCCTAGCGTCTGCACCTCAGCCCAGTCTCTGTGTGCTCCCTGCTGCCACCACCCAGCTCAGCTCACCACCCAGGCAGAGGACCAGCTCCCCTCTTGGGAGACTGGGTGACAATCCAGCCTGCAGCCCAATGGGTTGCTCAGGCCACAGGTCCCAACCTGTAGGCTGTCCAAGCTATTTGTTTTTAATGGGGGGGGAGGGTCTGAGAACAATTTACAAAAGTTGTGTACTCCTTTGACCATGTGGGTCCCAGGGATCAAAATGAGGTCATCAGGCTGAGTGACAATTGGCTTTATCCACTAAGTCTTCTCTACCCAGTTCCTTGACTGCCCCTCCCACCCCTGACGCCAGGCCATCCTTTCACGGTTAGGCCTGCATCTACCCCAGCTACCAGGGGACCATAGACTCGCTCCCAGACAGCTTTGGAACTGGCACCTTCCTGGCCTTCTGATCCCTGTGCTAGCAGCATCTCCTCAGCAGGGCTCCCTGCACCCTGATCATAACAAAAATGAACCCTAGAGACCCTACAAACCATCTACCCTACTGCCCCAAACTAAAGAGCCAGAAAGATTCCCCCTGGTGAGCGCCATGTGGGATGTGTTTGCTGGATGAATATCTGCTGAGTTGAAGGGTTGATGATGAAGAAAGAACTGGGGAAACGCCAGGTGGTTGGCGACGCACGCCTTTATTCCCAGCACTCGGGAGGGGAGGCAGGTGAATCTCTGTGAGTTTGAGGCCAGTCTGGTCTACAGAGCGAGTTTCAGGACAGGCTCCAAAGTTGCACAGAGAAATCCTGTCTTGAAAAAAAAATCTGAGAAGCTTGGAAGAGCCTCAGCTGTCCCCGGGCCCCTCTGAGGGGATTGGCACTTTCTTCTCTGACCCCTCTATTCTGTCTTATTAGGCTGCCACCAATGAGGCTCCTGAGAAAGTGGACAGTAACTACTGGAAGCCATGTCCCAGCTGGGCAGTGCATAAGAAAGCCTTTTATCAGAGGAGAAAGCGGGCCATACTCCTCGGTGTACCCCAGCCAGTAAGCACAGAGGTTGGGGAGAGCTCCTCAGCTGTGGCAGGCAGAGGAGACTCGGGAACATAGGAACCATGCCATGATCATAGTGATGTCTGACTGAGTGAGTGAGTGATCTGGAAACATACATTTACCTGGGCGGGGCTGGCTGTCCGGCCCCATCACCAACATCACTGCAATCCCTGTTCCCATCTGTAGGTAAGCTGCCCAGGGCTCCTGCGGATGCCTCTGCTGCTGACCAGCCAGCAGGGGATAGCTCTGGAGGCTGACACTCCTGTCACAGCTGGCAAAAAGAGTGTTGGGGACACAGGCACACCAGAGGAGGTTGCAGCGGGGAGCCCGTGTCCATGTTAAGAAAGCACCAGAGACAGGAATTGGGGGAAAACGAGGCTGGTGGTGGCTCTTCTGTATGTGGATCTGAGGCAAAGGGGACCTGGGACTCAAAGGGCTATGGGTACCCTGGACTGTATGACCATTGGGCCAGAGGGGTATCCTGGGGCAGGCTGAGGCTCCCAATCACAGACACAATTAGTCTGTCCCCAGCGCCTACCCCCTTCTTCCCCCATCTCACACGTCCACCACTGCCTGGGCTGCCGCCTGAGGGTCGTCCTCCAGCTGAGGTATCATATTCCCAGGCAGTTTCCAGGTTTCTCTGGAGCAACAGAACAGGGGAGGACAGAGGTTGAAAGCAATACCTGCTAGTCACCTTTCCAGAACTATTCACACCCAGAGGTGTGAGCTGGCATCTCACCTGCCCCGCCCAGGCAGGCACAGGCCTGACCCACCACCACCATCTTTGCTCATAGCCCAGGAATTGGGCCTCACACCTGCCAGTAATGCTGGGATTCACTTCAATCCTACCAATGACCTCTAGGATTTACCTCACACCCACCTATAAGCCTGAAAGTCACCCCAGGCCTTACTCAGGACCCTGATAGTATCCCAATCCTACCAATGGCCTCAAACTCCTCAGGAAGCCCTGCTCTGCCATTCCTAGAAGGAAGGATGCTGCGTCAAGAGGACCTGGAAAAGCTTGAGTTTCCAACCCTTGTTTTTCCTGCTTCTGAGTGATGGGGCCGAGAGCAATGTGCACACAGGAGTGCCAAGAACCTAGCGACACTCTGCGGGTGATGCACGCATATCTGGTGGGCATGCAGGAGCATCCTCTGGGTGCTCATAGGCACAGGAGGAACCACACACAGTGGGAAACTATGCCTGCTGCATCCAGTATTTATTGCTTCAGATACAGGCTCACTCTAGAGAGACCAGGCCAGTCACAGAAGCCACCAGAAGATACCCTGAAAGGTGGCTTCACCCTGGGCTCTGCCCTGGAGTGAAAGGCAGGAAAGATTCTTGTGCCTCCGCTCCTGGAAATTCAAAGACCTCCCCTGCTCAGGGTCCCTGGGGGCCAGGGGACCAGAGTTAGCTGATGGTCCCAAGGGTCTTAACAATGTGGGAGTGAGGAAAGGGTCCGTGGAAAGTAGACCATGGAGGGCACGCTTATGTGGCTATGCAAGGAGGGAACAAGAAGGGGGTCCCTGAGAGAAGCCGCTCTAGCCTGGGGGCAGAGAGAGAATGAAAGTTCCAAATACAGGGGTCGGGATATTGAGGTTGCAGGTTAGGGCCCCAGGAAGCATAAGGTACTAGCCAGGGATGCCAGAAACAGCAATAGGTTAGAGACTGAGGTCCCTGCAAGGCTCGGAGAGAAACTCTTCACTTCTAAGGCTGTGTTCCACATTGTGTTCGTAATCCATGAGGTATAGACGCTGACGTTGGTGTAAACACCTGGTCTCTTGGGAAGGGCACAATCGGTTCCCCAACTCACCACCCCTGCCTGGATCCAGACACCAGCAATGTCACAGACCAGGGGACCTCCGGAATCACCCTGGGGAGAAAGAAGGATTCAAAGGTGTTGAGGTTGCTTGAGCCCGCTGCCTTTATTACACAGGTAGGAATTCAAAGCTCTCCAACCCAATCCCACCTGGCTCTCTTCTTCATCAGCGTATACAGGATCAATGAATTGGAAGTTCCTAGACAGTCACAGGGTTGGGTAACTGAGAACTGAAGGTGTCCCTAGCAAATGGGACACACACCTGTCTCTAAGCAAATTGAACTTGCACCACAGCTGTGTGTTCAGAGCTGAGCTCAGGGGCCATTTCAAGACAATGCTGCTTGCTTTGGTTTGTTTGGCTTTATCTAGACATCTTTTTGAAGTAGCAATCAAGAGAGACTTGGCAGTCAGGGTGTGTAGAAGAGCAAACGAGACAGGATAAAGTCAAGCAAGCTTGAAAGTGGCCTGCTCCTCAGGAAAATACAGTCAAAGGCTCTTATTCAGTCTCTCTTCCTCTCTCTCTCTCTCTCTCTCTCTCTCTCTCTCTCTCTCTCTCTCTCTCTCCTCCCTCTCTCTCTGTCCCCTCCTTTCTCTACCGAAGGCGGAGCCCAAGACCTTTCAAACATTTGATAAACCCTCTACCACTGACACACACCCCCACACTCTGGTGATATTTATTTTATTTGTGAGAGGTGAGGCATGTGGTGAAGAGGTGTGTCCCCTCCTGTGTGTGCACGTAGAGGCCAGAGGTCAACACTGATGTTGTCTCTCATTCCCCACCTTACTTTCTGAGACAGGGTCTCTGACTGAACTTAGGAACATGCATTTCGATTAGACTGACTGGCCAGTGAGTCTCTGGAAGCTACCTGTCTCTGTTCCGCTGCGCGCGCGCACACACACACACACACACACACACACACAGGCCCCGGGAATGGCATTATAGATTTGTGCTATCACACCCAGCTTTTTATCTTTTTCTTTTAATACATGGGTGCTGAGGATTCAAATTCAGTTCTTTATGCTTATGATGCAACAATGGACCGTCTTCCCAGCCCTTCAAATATGATATTTGAAAGGGAGACAGCATCAGGGTTTCTTTTCGAGCTCGTGTGTGTGTGTGTGTGTGTGTGTGTGTGTGTGTGTGTGTGTGTGTGTTTTGGTGATAGTGGTCGTACTGTTGTTTTGTAAGGTGCCCAGTCCTTCTGGAAGGTTCTCGGTGTGATGGGAGAGGAATACCCTGCCCACTGGGGTTACTGGTGAGGGGCCACTGTCTGGGCATGAGTCACTCACATTACAGGCATCCTTCCCGCCTTCCACGAAGCCAGCACACAGCATATCTTCAAAGATGACAGGCTCCGTGCTGGAAACAGAGTTCTCCTGGTAGTAGGCATTGCAGGTTTGGGCATCAATAAGAGGCACCTCCAGCTCCTGCAGGGTAAATGGTGGTGGGAGACCTGGAATTGGGAGAGAGCAGAGTTAGAGGAAGAAGATGCTCCATCTCCTCCCAGATCCGCAGTTTAACTGAACCCTGTGGTTGGGGCCATTTCTTCTGCTTCTTCAACAGAGCCGTATTTCCCCACATGAAATCTGGAACATTCTGAAAAGGTGGTACCCCGGGGTGAGAATGAGGATTTGTCCTCACAGTCACAAGCTGAGGAGATCTCGGTTCTTCCTCCCCCAGCTGGACATGGCAGACAGATGTGTGACAGCCCCGTGGGTCCCAACTTCTCTCCCAGTGTCAAGACAACGGAAAAGGATGCACGCCATGTGAGGGCACAAGACAACAAGCAAGAGCCTATACCTGGTTTCAGGACACTGCCTGTGGTTGTCACATCCATCATGTGACCCTGCTCTTCTTAGCATTCCAGATATCAAATCGAAGGTGACTTAGGTGCCAAGTGGGTTAAATAATGTGGCCCCAAATTCATATCTACCCAAAACTTCAGAATGTAACCTTGTCATCAAGCAGAAGACTTGCAGATGTGACTGAGGTCACAGTGGATCAGGATGAGAGGCCCTTAACAGACAGACAGAGGGGACCTGGGAAGACTCATGCAGTGGAGGTCTGTGTGAACCCCAAGGCCAAGACTGGAGTGATGCAGCTAAGAACCACGGATCACCCAGCGCTGGCAGAGGTTGAGAGTCAAAGAGGGGTCCTCCCTAGAGCCTTGAAAGAGTTGAGATAATACTCTCATTTCAGCCTTCTGGTCTCCTGAACTGAGACTGAACACTTCTGTGATTTAGCCTCGGACACTAAAACAAGATGAAATCACAGTTATGACGGCAGGGATGGGGACCATGCTGATGACAGTTCAAAATGGAAATGCCTTAGATGGCATCAGGCCATGGACCCCTAGCATTAACCCCACCAGGCCAGCACTCTTGAGAGCACATTGACGAGAACCGGAACCCCATCAGATAGTGAAGGCTGCCCAATTAGCCCCTGGTAAGCACTGTCCACAAGGGACAAAGCAGCAAAGGTAGCAGGAAGGTTGTAGTGCAGACTGGATCAGCATCCCTCAGTCCGTGACGGCTGTAACACTATCCTTCTGGTTATTAAATGTTAGGAGGATTAAATGTTAGGGGGCTGGCAGCAGCCAGTTGGTGACGAGCTATGGTGGCAATGTTTCAATGCACCCTCTGCGGTGGACATTCTTCGCATAACTCCATATGGGTCCTGTCTGAGGGTAGGGGCTGGGTAAAGTGTCAAGACTGGCCCTGTTGAACACACATTTCCACTCTCGCCCTACCCTGCTACAAAACATCCTTACGTGTATTTGCGGCAGTGTTCCCCCAGCCCGTGACCCAACACTGGGTGCCAGGGCCCAGGGAGTCTCCGAGTTTCGGGAGGCAGACTGGAAGGATGTAGTCATTGAAGGAGACGGATGAAGCCAGCTGCACCAGGGCGATGTCCCCGCTGCTGTGCTCATCTTCTGAATAGCTCGAGGGCTTGATGCACTGAGCCACAGCTCTCAGCTCCTTGGGCTCATAGATCGTAGGGTAGGAGGAGATGGTACCCAGCATTACTGTGTAGGCAGACAGGGGCTGCTCCCTGGGGAGAATGGGAAGGTCAAAGGTGAAAATGAAAGACAATCTTCATTTGGAGGCTCTAATATTGCCACTGGGCTTTTCTGAGAGCTAAGTACATGGAAGCAATGCCAAGCACCCCCTTTTAAGGGCCACCATTAATGATCCTTGTAACCCATAGGCTACCATTATTTCTTCCATGTTTCAGGTATGGAACACAACTAGCAAAGTCCAGCCACCCATCGGAAGGCCACCTGGCTATTGAGCAGTACATTGGATTCTTGGGGAGATGGGGAGATGGGTCAGTGTGTAAGGATACTTGTGATACAGGCATAAAGACTTGAGTTTGGATGCCCACAACCCACATAAAAGTCATGCCCGGCCTGTCCCTATGGAGAGGGGGAGGTGAAGACAGGAGAATCAATAAACGCTGCTGACCAACTAGCCAGGTGTGCGCAGCAGTGGACCCAAAGAGAGAGCCTGTCTTCCAAAGCTAGGTGAAGGCAAGGACTGACACCCAAGGTCGTCCTCTGATCTTCACACACTGGCTGAGGTGTGTCTGGGCCCACATTCACACACACACACATGAACACACACTTCACATATGCACGCATACTTACACAAAGACCTTGGGTTCTAGAGAACTGTTTTCAGGATTCTGTGTGTGTGCATGTGGGGATGTGTGGGGGTGCTGGTGTGTGTCTTTGTGTTGGTGTGTGTGTGTCTGAGGGTGTGTGGGTGTGCTGGTGTGGGGGTGTGTGTATATATGTCTGTGTGTTGGTATGTGTGTCTGCATGTCTGTGTATTTATGTGTGTGTGTGTTGATGTGTGTGTGTGTGCGTGTCTTTGTATCTGTGTGTTGGTGTGTGTGTGTGTGTTGGTGGGTGTGAAGGCTCCTGTGCATGTATAGAAAGTAGAGAATTGACATCAGATGCCCTGCTCCATCTCTATTACCCATGACCTTGACCTTGACACAGACCTTATCACAGAACCAAGAGCTACACTGGAGGTCAGCAAATCCCAAAGATCCTCCTGTCTCCACACACACCCCCAGTACTGGTCACGCCTAGCTTTTTACATGAATTTGGGCAGGGCCAAGTCCTCCTGCCCTCTGAGCCGTCCCCTCCACCCAAGAGTTGATTCTTGGAAATAAGACTAGGTGACTGACTCACCAGGGCCAGCCCAGAGACAGGTAGACATTTCAATACTTTTGAACACGACCCTGTCTCGTCTCCTGTCACAGTAGGTAGAGGTTATAGTTCAAATGGAGAGATGAGGGCATCTGGAAGGGATGTGAGAAAGTCCAGCTGGCGCCAGCCCGCGTGACCCTTAGGGAAACACTCACTGGCTGAAGCAGTGGGCAGCCGTCAAGACCCAGTCTTCAGCAATCAGGGAGCCCCCACACACGTGCTCCCCATTCTCCCTCACGCTGACCTGCCAAGGCCACTCGCCTGGCTGGGCATCCTGCCCAGACACAATGCGGCCTGAAGCCCTGGGACGTCCACACACTGCAAAAATAAATAAATAAATCAGAAATGGGTGACACAGGGCCATGCTGCCCTCCCGTATGCCCTCAGGCCCAGCTCATCTGTCACAACCCCATGCCTGGCCCCTAACAGCACCTGCTCATAAAAGGCCACAAGGAACCAGGGTCAGACAGCTCTCTGGGTCTGCCTCTAAACCCATGTGCCTGCTGACTCCTTCCTGTATTCCTAAGACTTGAAGGCTGAGGCAGGAGGATCACGATCAGTAGAAGGCCAGCTTTGACTATATAATAAAGTAGAGGCCAACCTGGGCTACAATTAGACCTGGTCTCAAAACTAAAATACACAGAAGAAAACTAAAAAATAAAACAAAAACAAACAAAACAAACATGCTAGCCACAAAATGCACATTTCACACATCTTCCTGAAGCTACTGCTCCTCACCCACCCATCTTACCGGAATCCAGGGGAGTGCTAGGGCTGTCTGTTGTAGGGGACAAGCTGTAGGAGTAGGTGCTGGGGTTCTCGCTCCCCAGCAGGGCTCCAGGAAACAGGATAAATAGGATAGCAGGTAGGGCCAGCTCCATGATACACTTGCTGGAGGCCAGAGATTTCCAGACACTCCAGGAAGGAGGAAGGTGACTGCAGGTCTGTGGTGGTTTCTGGGCTCGCCCTGGGTGGGGCCCAACCTCCACACCTGCCCTGCAGCCTTGGGAGAGGCATAACACCCCCACTGCTCCTGGGCCCGGAGACCCTGGTCTCCCCACATGCTGCATGCTCTGGGGTCCTCTAGTCCTCCCCATCCTGATCCAAGAGTCAGTGCATCCGCAACCTTCATCTTTTGTTGACGTGGGACCAGTGCATAGTGTGCCTGGCACTGCACCAACCACAGGACGCACCCAGGCTCCTCAGGAGCGGTTCTGATCACACCCCACAGCACTGGAACTGAGACTCTGGGGTAAAGGATGTGACCAAACCCCACAGGAGCAAAACCAGGGATTTCCACTTTCTGTTCTGTATTGTTGTGTCCCAAGGACACCAAGAGATGGGAGGGCAGATAGATCTGCGCTGATTCCCAGGATGCCCTGGTCAACCAAGCCTCACTCTGTCCCATCAGTCATCCGTGTTCCAACCAGTCCCCACCTCGTCACCAGGAAACGCTGTCCACCAGTGTCCACCAGAGGGCAGCCATGGGCCTGGCTCTTTGCAGGGGCCCTCGCAGACATTACGCAAGAAGGGCTTGCCAGCATCCACCTGGAGCAGGAAGCATAGAGACACCCTTTCAGATTCCTGTGGTATTTGTCTTCTCCGCCTCTCTACTTCTCTAGAAGTTTCTATTCTGTTGGCTACCCTCCACTCTGTCTCTAAGCAACTCCTTCCATGAAGGAATTACCCCCTGGAAAGGATCTCTGGCCTTCCAAACACCCCAAATGCCCCGTTGATAGAGATCATGCTCAGTGATTACATCACCAGCAGTGGGGTGGCTTTAATCGGTGTAACAACCTTATGCTTCAGGCTTAAAAAAAACTAGTCCTTGATCCTGTTTTATCCAGTATCCTGTTTTATACAGTATTGGTGCATTCTGTTCACCAATATATTTGAAATTTAAAAGAAAAAGAAAACAAGGGCTTAGAGTATGGTTCAATTGGTAGAAGGCCTGCCTAGCATGCATGAAGCTGTGCTTGATCCCCAGCACCATATAAACAGACGTGGTGGATATACACACCTGCAATTCCAGTACCCAGGAGACAGAGACAAGTGAATCATTGCTCGGAGTCATCCTGGGCTGCAGTAGTGAGCTTGATGCTGCAGTGGTCTGAGTGAGAATGGTGCCCATAGGCTCAGATGTTTGAATGCTTGGCCTCCAGCTGATATATCTATTTGAGAGGACTTAGGAGGAGATGTGTCACTCGGGGTGGGCTTTGAGACTTCAGCAATCCACACAGGCCAGTCTCTCCTTTCTCTCTCTCTCTCTCTATCTCTCTCTCTCTCTGTGTGTGTGTGTGTGTGTGTGTGTGTGTGTGTGTGTGTCTGTCTCTCCTCTCTCCTCTCTCTCCTCTCTGTCTCTCCTCTCTCTCTGTCTCTCCTCTCTGTGTCTCTCCTCTCTCTCTCCTCTCTCTCTCCTCTCTCTGTCTCTCCTCTCTCTGTTCTCTCCTCTCTCTCTGTCTCTCCTCTCTCTCTCCTCTCTCTCTGTCTCTCCTCTCTCTCCTCTCTCTGTCTCTCCTCTCTCTCCTCTCTCTGTGTCTCTCCTCTCTCTCCTTTCTCTGTGTCTCTCCTCTCTCTCTCCTCTCTCTTTGTCTCTCCTCTCTCTGTCTCTCCTCTCTCTCCTCTCTCTCTCTCTCTCTCTCTCTCTCTCTCTCTCTCTCTCTCTCTCTCTCTATCCTCTCTCTCTCTCTCTTCTTGCTGTCTGTGGCTCTCAGCTTCTGTTCCAGCGCCGTGCCACCATAATGACCACGTATGAATCCTCTGAAACTGTAAGTCCCCAGTTAAACGCTTTCTTCATAAGATGAGACTATAGGCAAGTCTGTAGAGCAATTTCATAATTAATGATTCATGGGGGAGGGCCTAGTCCATGGTGGGTGTTGGGTGGTGCCATCCCTGGGCTGCTGGTCCTGGGTTCTATAATAAAGCAGGCTGAGCAAGCCATAGGGAACAAGCCAGTAAGTAGCACCCCTCCACGGTGTCTGCATCAGCTCCTGCTTCCAGGTTCCTGCCCTGTTTGAATTCCTGTTCTGACTTCCTTCAGTGATGAACAGAGATTTAGAAGTGCAGGCTGAATAAACGTTTTTCTCCCCAAATTGCTTTTGGTCGAGATGTTTCATCAGAGCAATAATAACCCTAACTAAGACACTTTCTTTTTTAGAGTTACCCTGGCCATGGTCTCTTCACAGCTAAGCCAGAGGCCAACCTGGACTACATGAGACCCCGAAAAAGACAGAGAGGAGAGTGGGGAGGGAGGAAAGAATGAAGGAAGGGATGATTTAGAGGAGAATGGAAAGTATGGATATTGTCACCCATCTGCACTCACTGGATAGTATACAGAAATCTTGCTGGAATCCTACAACACAGTAATATGTTTATTAACCATACAATAAACCAAGACAGTAAATATATTCATCAATGGTGTGATAGACTAAGATAGTAAATATGTTCGCCAGCCTTGTGATAGACTCTTGTGTTTGCAAAAGAGACTGTCGTTTCATAATTTATAACAACTTTTGAGAATATAGTAGCGTAAGAATTTTATCTAGAAAGGGTGTTGGAGTTGGGCGTGGTGGCGCAGTCCGTGACCCTTGCTGTTTGAGAGGTTGAGGCAAGAGCATCGATAGTTGAAGGCCAGCCCAGGAGGCGGAATGAGCCCCGATCTTAATAAAAATGAAAAGGGAGAAGTGAGGATATAGCCCAGTGGTAGAGCATTGCCTACCTTTGTGAGGCCCTGGGTTTATCCACCACTGCTGCTGTAACAGCTATTTCCTCTGAATTGAAACCTTCCTCCTAGAGAAAGGAGGGAGGATTATAAGTAGTCTAGGAAACGCACAGAGCTGGGGAAACAGTTCAGTCAGTAAGGTGTTAACCCTTGAAGACCTGAGTCTGAGTGCCAGCATGTGTGTAAAAAGCCAGGCATGACGGCACACACTCAGGGCTGGGGAGGTAGAGACAGACTACAGGTGCTTGCTGACCCGCCTCATCAGCAAGCCTCAGGCTCCACAGAGAGATTCTGTCTCAAAACAACAAGCCAATCAGGGTAGGGAGCTGGAGAGATGCTCAGCAGGTAAGAGCAGTTGGCGCCATTGCAGAGGACCAAGCTTGGATTCCTAGTACCCGCAGGGCAGCTCATCTGTAACTTCAGTTCCAGGGCTGCCCTCTTCTGGACTCATGGGCACTGCCTGTATGTGGTGCATTTAGATCCATGCAGGTAAAACACTCAAACATATAACATAAAATCTAATAAATCTAGAAAAAAACAAAGAAGAAAGAAACAAAAAAAGAAAGGAAGCAAGCAAGGAAGGGAGAGAGGGGGGAGAGAAGAAGAAGAGGAGGAAAAGGAGGAAGAGGAGGAGGAGGAGGAAGAGGAGGAGGAGAAGGAGTAGGAGGAGGAGGAGGAGGAGGAGGAGAAAGGAAAGAAGGAAAGAGAATAAACACGGTAAAATGAGCAATGACACCTGAGGCTGACTTCTGGGCTCTACATGCACCTGCACTGCACACGCATACGCGCATACACCCACACGGGGTGGGGGTGGGGGGGCTCAAAGAGTCGCAGAATAAGATCCATAAAGCCCCTCCCTCGGGTTATAAAGGCAGCTAACAGTTGCTGAGAGGAGGAAAGTTGTAGAGCTAGCAGAACCACCTGTAAATTGAGTCATTCACATCTAGGGTGAACTTTGGTTATGCAGCTGTCTTTGAGTGTCCCATGTTCTCATAGATAATCCCAATAAAGTCACTAGTTCACTGAACTACACTGGGACTGAGTCTTTTCTTTGGTCTGCCGTTGGCGTCCTGTCTTGGATAAATAGGCATCTGTTATTTTCTTTTCCAGGAAAAGTCACATAATACTCCCCAAGAAGGGAGATGGGAAGGGGAGGGGAGGGGAGAGAAGAGAAGGACAGGGAAGGACAGGGGAGAGCAGGGAAAGACAGGAAAGGACAGGGGAAGATAGGGGAGGGAAGGGAAAGGATAGTTATTAGAATGGCTTACAGGCTGTGGTCTATCTAGCCCAACAATCGCTGCCTGTAGAAAGGATCAGCTGCCTCTCAAAAGAAAGGCCAAGGATCCAGCAGTCTTTCAGTCCTTGAGGATGAGTGGCTCACTGGTCTTCAGTCTACGCTGGCATCCTGAAGAAGGAGATTCTAATATTGACAAAGAAATTCATCAGCTGCAGGATAGATGAACCTGCCACAGAGGGTGAGGACAAGCAGGCAAAAAGCAGAAACTCCCTTCTTTCATGTCCTTTTGTGTGGGCTGCCACCAGAATGTGTGGCCCAGATTTTGAGTCCCACCTCAAAGGTTCAAGAAAATCCCCCATAGGTGTGCCCAGCTGCTTGCGTTTAAGTTAATTTCAAATGTGATCAAGTTGGCAACCAAGATTGGGCATCACTGTGCTGACTGAGCCATCTCCCCGGGCCCTAATGTGGAAAATATTTACTACACATTGACATAGTGATACAAAGAGACCCGAGTCCTAGCTCCTAGCTTGAACACAGATCGATACAAATCCAGAGAGCTATGTTCCATAACCTTCTTTCATGATGTCACCCTTTAAAATATTTGCCCCAGTGAACCAGCTCCACACCCCTCACCTCTGCTTCTCTTAACGCTTCCTTCTTTAGCTAGGGCTGCTTACCGTGCATCTCTTCTGCTACAATGCTTTAACCAGAAGTTGTCGTCTGCATTTCTCTCCAGACCTATCCTCTCATTGCTCTGTCCCCACGTAATTCCTGTTCGATGTATACAAAGGCCTCTCAGGTCTTTCTAAGGGGAGCCAGGCAGTGGTGCCACCCATCTTTCATCCCAGCGCTCCAGAGGCAGAGGCAAGCGGATCTCTGAGTTCCAAGTCAGCATGGTCGATAGAGCGAGTTCCGGGGCCGCCAGGGCTATGCAATGAAACCCTGTCTCAAAAAAAACGAAAAGAAAAAGTCTAAGGAGGATTTAGAAGACTCCCGAAAGGCTGTGCTCACATAGTATCTCTGTTTTCTTTGCTCTTGGTATTTGCTTTTGCAATGCTGAGGGTTGAACCCAGGGTCTTGCCTATGCTAGGCAAGCCTTCTACCAGTAACTCTTAGCTCTTTTGGGTGCTGTCCTAGTCTATTTTATGTTGCTCTGTGTTGGGAGCCCAAAGGTCCTTGTGGTCACTGAAAAGTACTAGAAAATCAGAAATGTTAACCATGCAGGGTTGACTCTTTATCAGAAGAGATAGACGTATAACCTCTTCTGCCCAGAAGGTTGGGAATGGATGTGGCTGATAGTCTAGGAGACCCCTCTGCTCTCTGTAGGGATAGGCCATACCTGGCTCCCCCAGGATCTCACAAGAAGGACAGGATGCAGTTAATATCTGTTAAACCTCTATGCTCCCTGTATGACCAAGACCACACCAGATCCTCCCCAGGGCCCTAAGGTAACCCATGCAGCCTGTCTCGAGAAGACATCTCCATTGGAAAAGAGGCATGCACTTTGAAAAGGGTTTTGATGTGATTAAGCCTCGCTGTGCACAGGGGATGGTTACAGCAGGAGACCTTCCCCAACTACTGTACTTAACTGTGCCTGCAATAGACTGCCACGGTCAGACTCTAGAAGTTTGAACCAATACTGGCTACTGAGTTGTGTTGAACCGAGTTTCCTTCTTGCCCTTCACGGATCCTTACTCTCTTGGCCCTGGTGTTTGCAGAGACCCCCACAGCTGTGATTTAAAAAAGAAAATGCCCTGACAAAACTAACTTAGGAGGGCCTGAAAGATGGCCAGAGAGTAAAGACGCTTTCCACCAAGGCGGACAGTGTGCATTTGCCCTGGAACCCACACAGTGGGAGCAGAGAGCCAACTCCTGTAAGCTGTCCTCTGAGCTCAAGACTCGTGCTATGGCACATAAGCACCAACACACACACTAATAATATAAATAATTGTAATGTAACTGAAGATCTGGAGAAGTGACTCAGCAGTCAGGAGTGAGTGCTTGCTGCTCTTTCAGAGGATCAGAGACTGTTTCCAGAAGCCACATCAGACAGCTCAAAGCCAACTATGACCTCAGTCCCAAAGGAGACAAGGCCCTCTTCTGGTTTTCTCCAGCACTAAAGCATAACACACAGTACACACATACACCACACACATCACACACACCACACACAAGACACACCATACACCACACACACATAAAATACACCACACACGCAAAACAGACACAACACAAGACACAAAACACAACACAACACACACACAAAACACGCCACAACACACAGACCACAACCCACACAAGACGTATCATATACCACACATCCCACACATACCACACACAAACACAGACACCACACACACCATACACACCACACACACACTACAACAAACACACCACACATAATACACTCACAACAAGCATTCACCATATACCACGCACACAACACAAACATACCATGCACACTACACACACATATACACACGCCTCAACACACACCACACACACACACCATACACATACACACACCACACAATGCACACACACCAAACACACATCATACATACACACAACACAGTCAACACACATAGACACACACACAAATCAAAGAAATCATTAAAAATAATTTTTAGAAGCTAGGCACAACACACCTTTAATCCCAGCACTTGGGAGGCAGAATGATGAGGATCTCTGTGAGTTTGAGGCCAGCTTGGTCTACAGAGTGAGTTCCAAGACAGACAGGGATACACAGAGAAACCTTGTCTCAAGAGACCAAAATAAACAAATATATTTTTTAATTTACTTTTTATTTTATTTTATGTGTATGAGTATTTTGCTTGAATGCATGTCTGTACACCACCTGTGTGGCTGGGTGCCAAGCTAACATCTGAAATTAGCTATCACAGTTTTTTGCTCCTCCCCGTGGTGCTAGAGATCAAGCCCAGGACCCTTCTGTAACTAAGCCAGCTTTTTCTCCCTGAGTGGCTTCTCCAGCCCTTGCCTCAGCCTCCTCAATAGGTCTTTCTGGTGCGTGTACGGTTCTTCCGTGGACAGGTCTTCCTTCTTGGCTGTTGTGCAGTACTGGGTTAACTTTGTGTGAGTCGTCAAAGGTCCTTACTGGGAGAATTAAGTGTGGTCCGTTAGTCTGGGCTGGTGAGGAAATCTAGAAGCCTAGGCCTGATTGTGACCAGCAACCTTTAGTGTACAAACCTTGACTATGAACGTATTAAGTCCTCTGATTTCTGTGGGGACAGAGGGTTTTGGTGCGGATGCTCAGCTGGCTGCATTCAAAAGGCAAAACAGCATGGTTGCATTGGTCCTGCCAGGCAGGCCTTACTCAAAAAGTAAGTTTCTGGCAGTCCTCATGCAGTGTGTAGAGCATAGTGCATGAGAGCTGGCCGAGTACAGGGCTCTAAGCCCTGTCTATCCTCGAATAGGGCCAGCCTTTGTTGGGTGCATCCAGCAAAAAGCCGTCACTTCTAACAACAGGTAACGCAGTGCTAGACTCGAAGCCAGTGTACCCTGAGGCCTCCTAGGGGTGCTGGCTGAGGGCCAGAGTCTTGGTCCTCGAGAAAGCTGTCAGTACACAAGGGGGGGGGGCATCCAGCGCCTGGGCTCAGACAAGAAAAGGATGGTTGTGGTTCGCTGGCTGAGACACCACATGAAAGAGTATTGTGCGACCTGACCCGTCAGGGGTCAGGCCGGGAGAAGGTAGCCAAGCAAGGCTCCCGTTCTGCTGCTTCTCCCCTAGGGGGCGCCACTGAGCCTGGCGTGGCTCCCGACTGCAGCGGAGCGGCCATGGGTGTGCAGGGCCCCATGCCGCTGTTGGTGGTGTTGCTGGTGTGCGTGGCGCTGGGGAAACCTGGTGAGCTAAGGAGATGCACCCACCAGCACTGGGGAGGATGGGGAAGGATGGGGGACGCGAAGGCGTCAGGTGAGGAAATCCCTTTGCGGAACACCAACATACAGAGGTGGCCTCATCTTTTGCGCTCCTCTCCCACAGGTCCCAAGAACATCACAAACAAGCTCCTCTCAAGTGACTGATGGGCTCTGTGGAGGGCTGGGTGTCTGCAAACCCCGTGGGAAGGGCTCCGGTGGCATCTCTTAGGCACTACCCCAGGATACGGGAGGAAGGGGGTGTATGGATGTGTGGTTCTCCCCAGACCCTCCCTCCCACACACGTGTACCTTGGGGGGGGGCGCTACAGGCCTGCCTCAGAGCTCAGACGGACGTCTTTTTTTCTGTTCCAGTGCCTTGTGGCCGCCGGAATAACATTAAGCCACTTATAGTGGGCGGGATAGAATCCGTGCAAGGACGCTGGCCATGGCAGGCCAGCCTGCGCTTGAAGAAGTCCCACCACTGTGGAGGGAGCCTTCTCAGCCACCGATGGGTGCTCACTGCCGCACACTGCTTTAGAAAGTGAGTCTGGGGTGGCAGGGGCCAGACAGAGCGGCGATCTTGAACTAGCCTTCTAATATCCTGAACTCCAAATAGAGCAGCAATTAGTTACAATCAAATAACCTTCCTCATTGCCCTGTGGAGAAAGATGTTTACTGAAACATTCCCATGCAGGTGCGGGTATATTTGTTTGTGCCCACCGCCCCCAATCAAAACGAGTCAGGACGGCACAAGCCTCTCCCCCCTCCCCTTGGAAGAGGAGGCCGATGTTAGGCCCACACCAAGGTCAGTTGGCTCGTTTTGAAGTGGGTAGCTCAGGTTGGCCTTTCAACTTTATGTGTAGCTGTGGATGGTTCTCTTGGCTCTGCCCCATGGCATGCTGGGATCACAGGCATGCACCACCATGCCTGATCTGTACAAGGCTAAAGCTCAAACCCTGGGATTCTCACGCTGCTCAGCAAGTGCTGTCACCTGAGTCTCATCCCCAGCCCCATTCCAGATGGTTACTCTATTCTGTTCAGGCCCCACAGCAGCCTCTCCATCTTCTGAGTCATCTCGGACTTGTACCGGCAGGGTCCTTAGGAAGTGATGAGACCGCTGGGGGCAGTGGTCTTCCTGATCCTCTGATCCCCAGGATCAGGGAACCATGGTCATGGTCTAGGCTCTGTTCCTACAAGGGGTCCTTAGCCCCAAGAGAAAGATTTGGTAAGGATTGGTGATGACCAAACAAGTAGTACTGGCCCCGTGGTGCCCCTCACACAGGTGCCCAGGGGCCCCAGGAGGCCAGCATTCTTCCCGAGGGTCCTGATCACTTTCTCCTTCCCTGCTAGGTACCTTGATCCAGAAAAGTGGACAGTCCAGCTTGGACAGCTTACTTCCAAGCCTTCTCTCTGGAACAGGAAGGCCTATTCTGGCCGGTACAGGGTGAAGGACATCATTGTAAACTCTGAAGACACCATGAGGTTCCACGACCTGGCCCTGCTGAGGCTGGCCTCCTCGGTCACCTATAACAAGTACATCCAGCCCATCTGCGTGCTGCCCTCCACCTTCGTGTTCCAGCAGCAGCCGGACTGCTGGGTGACTGGCTGGGGAGTCCTTCAGGAGAATAAGGGTGAGACTAGGCACAGAGGGTGGGCATGTGGGTGCCCTAACTTTGGTCCCTGTTTTAGCCACAGCAGGTCCCAAAGTCCTTCTCTGGCCTCTGGAGCTCTGCAAGTCTCCTGCCTGCCTGCCTGCCTGCCCCCCTGCCCGCCCGCCCATCCACCCTCCTACCTGCCTGCCCAATCGCCCACCTCCCTGCCCACTCTCCCGCCTACCTGCCCGCCATTCTCATTCTCCCCTCATTGCCTTTCTCCTTGTTCCGGCCTGTAAGGAGACCCCCTTTCTGTCCCTGGATTTGCTTTCTGTCCCTGGATAGTCAGAGAAGATGGCCTTTTCTGCTGGGGTTCTCTCATGTAATTAGTGTCTTCATATTGCCCCCCTGTGGCACTTGTGGGTACTGCTTCTCTCTTTTTAAGTTCACTTACCATTACGGAACCACCTAGAGATCATGCCCCACTTAGGGTGTTCACAATCCTGTCACACTAGGGATTTTCATTCCCACCCAGCTCTTACTCCTCATTAACCCCTCCTTACAGCCCTGATAACCACGACCCACCTCTCTGAGCGTGAAACCATCATTTTCAGATACTGCCCACAGTTGGAATACAGTTTGGGGTCCTGTGAGTCTGGCTTCTTTCACGTAACAATCCCGCCTTGAAGATTTACCCCTTTTTCTCTCCAACTTGAATGCCTTTATTTCTTTCTTTTAAAAAAAACTATGTCGTTTACTCCATGTGCGTGTGTGTTATATGTGTGCTGTGTGTGTGTGCACGTGTGTTGTGTGTATATGTCTGGTGTGGTGGGTGTGGTGTGCTGTAGTATGTGTGTGTGTGTGAGAGAGAGAGAGAGAGAAACTTACAGAAGTAGTTGGTCTTCTTCCATTAAGCGTTAGTGGATGGGACCCCCAGGCTTTGCCTTGGCACTGAGCCGTCTCACCAGCCCTAATGTCTCCTTCTTACCTAGTTGCTGTGGCTGAACTTCCAGGATACTGTGCACAAAAGCGGCACCCCGCCTCATTGCGACTCTTGGAGGGAAAGCGCTTTGCTTTTCACCACTGAGTGCGATTTAGCTGTGGCTTTGTGGAGATGGGTTTCCTTTAGATCCTAGCTTGCTTAGTACTTTTATCAAAAAAGAGCACGGAATTTTGTATTTCTTGGAGTGTGGGGGGTGTGCATCTTCATGTGTGTGTGCAGGTCCGTGAGTACAGAAGTGTGCATGTTCATGTGACCAAAGGCTAAAGGTCAGCACTTCACTGCACTGGGATTGCAGAGGCACGCTGCCATGCCTGGCTATTGGATTCTGATTTGGTTATGTGAAAAAGTGTAGAATTGAGGGCTGGAGAGATGGCTCAGAGGTTAAGAGCATTGCCTGCTCTTCCAAAGGTCCTGAGTTCAATTCCCAGCAACCATATGGTGGCTCACAATCATCGGTAATGAGGTCTGGTGCCCTCTTCTGGCCTTCAGGCATACACGCAGAAAGAATATTGTATACATAATAAATATTTAAAAAAATAAAGAGCATGGGTGTGGCCTCCTTGGAAGAGTCCTTTTTGGTTCTTTTTACTTTTATTTATTTATTTGATTTTATTTGTTTTTTAAGATAAAGTCTGTGTAGTTGGCTGTCCTTGAACTTACTATGTAGACCAGGTTGGGCTCAAACTCACAGAGATCCGCCTGCCTCTGCCTCCCTAGTTCTGGGATGAAAGGTGTGCGTCTCTACTGCCCAACCAGCCAGCTCTGAATTTAATTTGCTCTTGTCTTATTTTCTTAGATATGAAGGGAAGTTATTGGTTTGTGGTTTCCTTTTCATTAACGTAAGCATTGGCAACCATCAGTTTCTTCCTGAAACTGCTTTTGCTGTTTTGCATAACTTTTGGTCTGTGGCATGTTAATCTTTGTATCCCTTGTTTTATTTTTGGGGTAGGGTCTCAAATAGCCCAAGTTGATCCTAAACTTTCTATATACTAGCTGAGAATATTTTTTGAACTTCTGATCCTCTAACCTGATCCCTACTGAATTCTGGGATTAAAAGTCTGTTATAACACACCCAATTTATTCTGGTGTTTATTTGTTTGTTTTGTTTATGTTGTTTTTTTGGTCTTGGGTTTTTTGTTTTGTTTTTTGCTTTTGTTTTTTGGGGTTGTTTGTTTGTTTGTTTGTTTTGGCAGGGGAGCCTCCATGGTTTCTGAGCAACAAACTAACTTTTGAAGTCCCCTTGAACTGGAGTTAACAACTTACTTCTCTCTTAATTTTTCTTGATCAAACAAACAAACAAATAAACAAACATGTATGTTTGTGCATGGCAGCCAAAAGAAGACACCCAGATGTGGTTCTCAGGAACAACATCTACCTCCTTTGACACAAGGGCTCTCGCTGGCCTGGTTACTCGTCAAATAAGCTAGACTGACCGGCAGCGAGCTCGGGGTCCTGCCCCCAGGGCCTTGTCGCGGACAGTCTGTTTATGACAGGCCTCTGAGTGGGTTTCTCTGAGCTTATCCTACTTTGAGCTCATTCCCTTCTTGAATCTGTCCTTTGTCTTTCACCAACTTTGGGAATATTTTAATCTTTCTTTAGTGTGTGCATGAGAGAGAGCTTTGTGTACATGTACACATCCCGTGGCATACACAAATGGAGATCAGGGTTTTGAAGCACCGTGTATTTATGTATTTTTCTTATTTCTTTCCTTCTTTCTTTTTTAATTTTAGACAAGGTTTCTCTGTGCATCTTTGACTGTCCTGGAACTCACTCGGTAGACCACGTTGGCCTCGAACTCAAAGATCAGTCTGCTTCTGTCTCCCAAGTGCTGGGATTAAAGGTGTGCACACTGCCACCTGCTTTATTTTTCTTGTTTCTACTGTAGCACGGTGTGCCCAGGGCTGGCTGGCCCATGCATTGTCTGCCTCCCACCTTGAAACAGGGACGCTGAGATTATGGACGCAGAGCTCCACATCCGGCACCCACATAGGCTCTGCAGACTGAACACAGTAGTCGGGGGACTGTGGGGATCGAACTCAGGCTGTCAGGCTTAAACTCGGGTGCCTTTACCCATGAGCCATTCTATGGGCCCTAGGATTGTTTCTTAGGCATTTAAGAGTGTGTATATATGTGTGTGCACATGCGTACAGGAGCCTACAGAGGTCAGAAGAGGCACCTGATCCCCTGAAGATAGAGTTACAGACAGCTGTGAGTCTCCATGTGGGTTCTGGGTCCTCTGCAAGAGCAGTAAATGCTCTTAACTTTCCAGTCCTAACCCTGGGAATATTTTTAGGACAGTGTTTTGCTTTGTAGTCTAGGCTGGCCTGAAACTCACAATCCTGTCACCTCAGTGCTGAGATCCTAGGCATGGGCCACCAAGCCTGTAAATTTGGGGATTTCCACCTTGGGTCCCATAACCTCAAACTCTCTCAGCATCCCTAGCACCTCCCACCTGTGCTTAGGCAGAAGAATTTCTCCACTGGATTACTCAGGAGCTAGTCCTTCCACTGCAGAAATAGAGGGACCGGGACTCGGGGAAGCTTCTCCTTATCTGCCTGTCTACCCACCAGTTCCTTCTGTCCATGGATTGTCCGTGGTGTGGGGTGATCAGCAGGGGTACCACTACTATGGAAGGTGTGTCCTCCCTACTCCTCCTGCCACAGAGAGTAGAGGAGACCCTAATACGGTGCTCTGTCTCTCTCCTCCTCCCAGAACCTCTGCCACCACCCTACCACCTCCGCGAAGTGCAGGTCACCATCCTAAACGACAGCAGATGCCATGAACTGTTCCGGATCCCCTCTCTCCACCCCCTCATCAGCAGTGACATGTTCTGTGCTGGTGCTGAGGATGGCAGCGCGGACACCTGCAGTGTGAGTGTGCCTCCCCTCCCACTCTGAGGAAGCCCACCCTGCCTCACCCAAGACCTGAGGGCTCTCTCCATGTCTGCCGTCAACCTGCCTGCAGGGTTCATCCACGCAAATCACCTACAGCCCCTAACCACCCAGCCCGAAAACACACCTCTCATTTTCTATTCACGATATTTTTCTCCATCCCTGAGCCCCTCAGAGGTAGAAGCCATGGCCCTACTTTCCTGATAAAGTGGCTGAAGCTCTGCTGTTGCCAGGGGAGAAGAAGGATCCTCACCCAGTCCTCTTCCTGACAGTGTTCCCTGTCTCTATGGCCTCTTCCCCAGCCCCACCTGCCAACTCTCAGGCTCACCCATGCTGCTCCTCAGGGTGACTCAGGAGGACCCTTGGTCTGCAGCATGGATGGTCTCTGGTATCAGATTGGAATCGTGAGCTGGGGAATAGGCTGTGGGCGGCCCAACCTGCCTGGTCTCTACACCAATGTGAGTCAGCACTACAGCTGGATCCAGAACATGATGATCCTCAACAGTGCAGTCAGGTCTGTTCTGGTGCTGCCACTGCTGTCCCTCACTCTGCTCCAGGCTCCCTGACTTCTGAGGCCCATCTGAGCCCATGAAGCTGCAGCTTCGGGGCTAACATACCACTTCACTTCCCCCAGCACCAGGACACTTGGTATTGGGTAGGGACATCCTGTGTCCTCTGTCTCCTTTGTCAATAAACTCTTGTGTATATCTGATTGGCCTGTGCAGAACGTTATGGAGACCCAGTGACTTCCTGGACACTACCCTGTGTTTGTCTTGAGCAGTCCAGCCCAGGACCTGTGATAGCTTGTCTAGGCTTTGGTTGCAGTGACTGTAGTGTGGACTGGAGACCCAGCTCCACGGTGCTGCCTGCAGTGGCCTGCAAGTTTCCTCCGGAGCTCTGCTCGTGTGAAGCTGAGATTCCTGACTACATGCACACAGAATTTCAGGAAAGACCAGCGTCTAATCAGAGCTTCTATTGCTGTGATAGAAGGCCATGACCGAGCAGTGTGATGCACACCTTTAATCCTTGGGAGGCAGAAGAGACTGCTCTCTGAGTTTGAGGCAGTCAACAATATGAGTTCCAGGACAGCCAGGGCTACACAGAAAAACCCTGCCTTGAAAAATCCCCCAGGGGAGGAGGAGGGGAAGAGATGGCAATTTTTAATAAAAAATAAATAAACTGGAAAAAAAGAAAAGAAAAAAAAGAAAAATCCCCCCAACAACAAAAAAAGCTACCACAACCGAAAGCAACTTGGGGAGGAAGGGTTGATTTCACCTTACAACTCTTAGGTCCCACCCCACCACTGAGGGCAGTCAGGAGCATGGGGTCAGGAGCATGGGGTCAGGAGCATGGAGACAGGAGCATGGGGTCAGGAGCATGGGGTCAGGAGCATGGAGACAGGAGCATGGGGTCAGGAGCATGGGGTCAGGAGCATGGAGACAGGAGCATGGGGTCAGGAGCATGGGGTCAGGAGCACGGGGTCAGGAGCACGGGGTCAGGAGCACGGGGTCAGGAGCACGGGGTCAGGAGCATGGGGTCAGGAACATGGAGACAGGAGCATGGGGTCAGGAGCACGGGGTCAGGAGCACGGGGTCAGGAGCACGGGGTCAGGAGCACGGGGTCAGGAGCACGGGGTCAGGAGCATGGAGATAGGAGCATGGGGTCAGGAGCATGGGGTCAGGAGCATGGGGTCAGGAGCATGGAGACAGGAACATGGAGACAGGAGCATGGGGTCAGGAGCATGGAGACAGGAGCATGGAGACAGGAGCATGGGGTCAGGAGCATGGGGTCAGGAGCATGGAGACAGGAGCATGGAGACAGGAGCACAGGGTCAGGAGCACGGGGTCAGGAGCACGGGGTCAGGAGCATGGAGACAGGAGCACGGGGTCAGGAGCATGGAGACAGGAGCATGGAGACAGGAGCATGGGGTCAGGAGCATGGGGTCAGGAGCATGGGGTCAGGAGCACGGGGTCAGGAGCATGGGGTCAGGAGCATGGGGTCAGGAACATGGAGACAGGAGCACGGGGTCAGGAGCATGGAGACAGGAGCATGGAGACAGGAGCATGGGGTCAGGAGCACGGGGTCAGGAGCACGGGGTCAGGAGCACGGGGTCAGGAGCATGGGGTCAGGAGCATGGGGTCAGGAACATGGAGACAGGAGCATGGGGTCAGGAACATGGAGACAGGAGCACGGGGTCAGGAGCATGGAGACAGGAGCATGGGGTCAGAAGCACGGGGTCAGGAGCATGGGGTCAGGAGCACGGGGTCAGGAGCATGGAGACAGGAGCATGGAGACAGGAGCATGGGGTCAGGAGCACGGGGTCAGGAGCATGGAGTCAGGAGCATGGGGTCAGGAGCATGGAGTCAGGAGCATGGAGTCAGGAGCACGGGGTCAGGAGCGTGGAGTCAGGAGCATGGGGTCAGGAGCATGGAGTCAGGAGCATGGGGTCAGGAGCACGGGGTCAGGAGCATGGGGTCAGGAGCATGGAGTCAGGAGCATGGGGTCAGGCACTGAAACAGAGACATGGAGGAATTTGCTCTTCATGGCTTGCTCAGCCTGCTTTCTTACAAAACCCAGGATCACCCCCTAAGGATAGCACTGCCAATCAGTCATTAATCAAAACAATACCCCCAGATTGTGTTTCAAGACAGGCCCTAGCTGTCCTGGAACTTGCTCCATAGACCAGGCTGGCCTCCAACTCGGAGATCCCCCTGCCTCTGCCTCACGAGTGCTGGGACTAAAGGCACCATTATGCCTAGACAAATCTTATGGAGGCATTTTCTCAGTATCCCTTCTTACTAGACTATGTCTAGGTTTGATTCAATTTGACAAAAGCCAACCAGCACAGCTAGTAGGAAGTAGATATTAAGAAGGTTTAGCATAGCCCTGCGTGTGCGGTGTCTGACCTTCCTGCCTGTTGCTGTGATACTGTCCTGTGGGAGCAGCCTGAAGGGGAAGGGACTTTCTTGGCTCACAGCTCCAGGCCGTAGTCTGTCATAACAGTGACGTCTAAACAGGAACTTGAAACAGTCAGTTACACCCACAGTGAAGACACACACACACACAGAGAGGGGGTGAACCCACACATGCTTGCCCTTGCTCAGCCCACTTTCTCCCGTTTTCTACAGTTTAGAACTCAAACCCAGGAAATGTTCCAGGACAGGCTCCAAAGCTGCTACAGAGAAACCCTGTCTCGAAAAACCAAAAACAAACAAACAAGCAAACAGGAAATGGCACCACCCACTTTTAGACCGGGTTCTTCCTACATCAATTAGCATAATCAGATGATCACCCCCCCCACACACACACACACACAGATTTAAACATCCTTGCTGCAGTGAGGTGGCTCCCACCTTTAATCCCAACACTCAAGGGACAGGACAGGTGTATCTATGGGTTCAAGGCCAGCCTGGTCTACAGAGCTAGTTCTAAGACAAGCCAGGGCTGCACAGAAACCCTGTCTTGAAGAAAAAGAGAGAAAGAAAGAGGGAGGGAGGGAGGGAGGGAGGGAGGGAGGGAGGGAGGTTGGTTCTTTTTGAAGTGATTCTACATAGTGTGAAGTTGATAAGTGAATTAACCATCACACAGACATTGTGGCACACTGCCCTTTCTCCCTCATGAACTGGGGATGCAGAGGCAAGAGACAAGTGGCTCTCTGTAAATCTAATGTGTTCCAGGGCAGCCAGGGCTATAGAGAGTGAAAGAGAGAAAGAGACTGACCTCATCTTGAAAACATCAAAGACAAACAAACAAAAACCCATCATGAGGGTTAAGGAAAAGAGAGCCACCAAGCTCATTTTTTAATATGTATGAGTGTTTTTGCCAAAATGTCTATCTGTGCACCACAATATGCATGTTTGGTGCCTGAGAAATTGCCTCCCTTTCAAAAACTAAATAAAAGACTGGGGACCAGCAGTTTAGAGTACTGACTGCTCTTCCAGAGGACCTGGGTGTAATGCTATGTCCTATCCCTTTAAGACACAAGCCCCACCCACTACCTTCTGTCCACCTCAGAGGCCGGCAGATCTTCTTTCCTGACTGCAGCCCAGGTCTTTCCTTTTCTTTCTCTCCCAAAGAGGTAGCTGCTGTCGTGGCTCATCTCCTCTCCCCCACCCCCTACCCTTACCCCATCACTTACCCCCTCCCCCTTTCTCTTCCATAACCCACTAAATAAATACCCACTTCCTCTACATGGCATGCCCACCAGTTTCAGTCTCTCTCACCCACCATGCAGCTCTGTGCCTAGAACCCGCGGGCCCTCATTGCCTGCGGGCCACTGGGGGGCTCCCTGCCTGGAACCCAGCTGCCTTTGTGGCTCTCCAGCTGCCTGCCGCTGCTAGGAGACCTGCAGCGTTTCTGCTGCTGCTGCCCACCCTCAGGGAACCTGCACATTTTATTTAAACCATAACACCGGGTTCCGTTGCCATCAGTCACATGTCAGCTCATGTCTGTGACTACAGACATTCAGGACTGCTCATTGCTATTTTACCATTATTTTAAATTTTCTCTATATAAAAGGAATATTGGCCAAATGTGGTAGCTCAAGGCCCTTAATCTTGGCATTCCAGAGGCAGAAGCAGGCAGATTGCTGTGAATTCAAGACCAGTCTGGTCTACATAGCGAGTTAGGGCAGTTAGGGTTACACAGTGAGACCTGGTCTCCAAAAATAAATAAATAAATAAATAAATAAATAAATGAGTGTGATATCTGTCTGTAGACAACTTTTGCACAGATTTTGTTAATTGGTGGTGCTCTTGCCCTTCAGCAGGCAAGAGATGTCGCCAGGCTCTGGGGGAGAGGACTTCCTTTGTCTTTCTGTCCTGCCTCAGATCTTCTCCTGCTAAGGGAGCATGAAAGATAACTTACAGAAATGATTCTATCTCCAGACTGTCTGGAGGCTGAGAAGACTGGGGTGGGCAGAAGTCCTAACCATAACCTGCCCCCGAGTGTGCCCATCACATCAGCACCATGTGCCCTCGCTCTCACCACGGCCCATGCGCCCATCGGAAGATCAGGCCGTAACTGCATGTAGTTTATTGGGGAATGCAAGCCCGGGCTGCACCAGAGAGCATGTATGCTGCTTTCCACGCTGTAATAGAAAGACTGAGGCTGATGGGGAGGTGAGCACAGTCTGCATCCTTTGGGTTGGCTTTCAGGGTGCTCTCTTCCTTCTCCCAAGGTTCAACCAGCTGCAGACTTTTCCCCTGAACTGAGCCTAATTCTCAAAAAGAGCTCATCTCCTTGCTCCATGTCCTCCAACTTCGCCCTGTCACTCCAGACTACAGCTGCCAGGCCCTGTGCCAGATGGGTGCCCACCCTCTGAGGCCTTATGCTCACCTGACTTTCAAAGTTTGGCCCAGGACCCGAGAGGTGACCCTGTGCTCCGAAGTCCCTCCCAAATGCACCAGGCTTTAGTCTTCCTAACAGCCACAGACGCTGCAGTAGGGGCTGACTCACCTTCTAGGGCAGCCAAACCTGGACCAACAGAAGATCCCAGAAGTTCGAGGAGAATGGGCCATTTGTCTTTTATTCTTCCTGCAGTTTTATAGAATTTGCCCCATGCCTGGCACTGCTACAGGCTCTGCCTGGTTTGTCCAGTTAATCTTCACAACAGCCAAATGGTTGTTTTTATAGATGAGAAAAGCGGGGCCTGCGGGGAGTTGAGAAACTCCTACCAAGGGCTCAGCTTTGGAGAGAGGACCTGAGCCAGTGGGATCAGTTGATACCATCACCACTGCCCTTGGTCCCTTCCTCCCGCCCCGCCCTCCCATTCTCCCCCCACCTCCCTCTCTGTCTCTCTGTCTCTCTCTGTCTCTGTCTCTCTCTCTCTCTCGTGTGTGTGTGTGTGTGTGTGTGTGTGTGTGTGTGGTGCTGGGGGTCAAATCTGGGACCTCAAATAAGCACTGAGTTATCCACCCCCAACAAATAAGAGAGTTATGTTTATTTGAGACAGGGTCTCACGTAGCCCAGACTGACCTCAAACTGGCTGTGTAGCCAAGGATGACCTTGAATGTCTGATTCTCCTGACTTCATCTCTGAAGTGTTGGATCCTTGGTGTGTGCCACCACACTCCGTTCATGTCATCCTGGGTTAAAAAACAGGGTCTTGTGCACTCATAGAAACACCTTGCCGTCTTAGTCACATTCTCAAACGTCACGTGGCCTTTGGTTGTGGACAGCAGAAGCCAAGTCTGAAGGCTGGCTTCCTCCCTATATCCAAACACTGGATCTGGGCCACAACAGGGGCCTCGTCTCTGGGGCTCTGTCTTGCTTCCAGCTTGTCGTCTTGCTCCCCTTTCCCCCTTACTTCTATGCCAGCTCTGCACAGAGCACAGTTCTGCCTACTGGAAACTCTCTTGGAATGAATGCACCCACTCTTTAATAGGCTTTCCATGTCTATAACAAAATAGCAGGGGGTTGGAGAGATGGCTCAGTGGTTAAGAGCACTGACTGCTCTTCCAGAGGACCCAGGTTCAAGTCCCAGCACCCACATGGCAGCTCACAACTGTCTGTAGCTCCAGTTCCAGGGCATTGGACCCCCTTACACAGACATAACATGCAGGCAAAACACCAACGTACATAAAATAAAAATAATTTTTTTAAAAAAAGCAAAATAGCAGAAGCAGGTTAACTTTAAAGATTTATTTATTTATTATGTATACATCATTCTGCCTCGATGTATGCCCGCACGCCAGATTTCAGTACAGATGGTTGTGAGCCACCATGTGGTTGCTGGGAATAGCACTCAGGACCTTTGCAAGAGCAGCCAGTGCTCTTAACCTCTGAGCCATCTCTCCAGCCCCACAGGTTACCTTTATAAAGAAAAGAAATTTCTCATCTTATAGTTGTATAGCTGCAAAGGCATTGCACTGGCTTCAGCTCATTTCAGTTCTTGTGTTCCTTGCTCCACCCTAGCCACTCCCAAACCAGAGTGTTCCCCAGTGTAGTGGATATTGCTGCTTGTGGCCAAGTGAGGTGCTACAGCAATTTGGAACTTGTCGTTCTCCTCTCCAAGCTCATACAGACCTGGGATCCAGCAGGGACTGGTCAGGTTGGCTTTGGTGGGCAGTCAGATGCAGGCCTGAGATCAAGGATGTGGGTCTGGGGTCTGGGCTTTCACGTGGGGCCAGCTGGCCTGGCTGAGCTGGGATTACTGAACAGAACAATAGAGCTCAGAAGCCCTAGCGAGCAGGTTTCACAAGGCAGCAGGATCCAGTTTAGAGATGAGCTGCCAAGGATCTTCTGGAGCTTCCTGGCCTAACCACAGCTCCCCCCAGCCCCCACCCCGCTTCTCAGCTCCTGGTGTCCTTTTCCTACACCTCTTAAGTTCTGCTCAAAGCATCTTTGTTTGCTGCTGCTAAGGTGCTGCCACGGCTCCGCCTTGGTCTTGTTAATTACCTAGGCCTCCACCTCCTCTGTCTTTTAAGTCCACAGGCCCTCCCCTGACCCCAGTCTTCAGAGAGGACACCAGGCTTCAAGGGTGAGAGATGGGTCCAAGGGCCACTAGGAAATGAAAGATGGGGCCCAGAGAGTGAGGCTCCAGGGTTCCTAATGAGGCCTAAGGTGCCTGGATCTCAGAGGCTGCAGAAGCTTTGTTAGAGCTGGTCACATGGAACCTAGGTACCTAAAGGTGTAGAGCTTGGGTGGCAGGGACCGGGCTAGAGCCAAGTGGAAACTAATGGCAGACAGAACTGCCACAGAGGTGCCAAGAGGGGTTGGATATGGCCGCTGGCCTAGAATGTTCCATTCTGCTCCCTGCCCTCTCCAGACCAGAGACCAAACCTTGAGTAACATTACCTGTGCCCAGGCCAGCCCTGAAGATAGAATGAGGGATGCTTCCCACCTCCAGATCCTGCTCCTGTTGGTGCTGGGTGAGTGGGGCAAACGTCAGGGGTGTTGCTGCAGAGACATTGGCTGCAGGCTGCTTGCCTCGCCTCTCCCTGAGCCTAGTGTCTCTAGGGCACCGTGGGGCATTCTGATCTTTCTTCCAAGGCATGGCGTCTCTCTGGCACTGACCTTGGGTCTCCAAATCTGATTGTGTTGTATGTATATTGTGCTAATTCCCACTGCAACCTCCCCATGCTCTGGGGAGGGTGGCAAAGGCTACCAATGGCACAGAAGCTTGGCATGAGGTCAGTGTAATAAATATACTCTACCTTCTACCTAATCTCTGACCCAGGCTCTGTTACCTGGCACCAGATCCCTAATTTAGTTCCTTGCCTGCTTCCTCCTACAGGAGCCAGAATGCAGAGGTGTGCAGGTAAGGAAGCCTGGGTAGCATCTCTTCCCCAGCTTGGCCCTATCCCCCTTCCTACAGCTACTTCCAAGGCTCAAGGCCCAGCCAATCCTCACTGCCCACTTGTCCTGCCACAGCTTGTGGGCAGCCCCGTATGTCCAGCCGAATCGTGGGGGGCCGTGATGCTCGGGATGGAGAATGGCCATGGCAGACAAGCATTCAGCACCGTGGAGCCCATGTGTGTGGGGGGTCACTCATTGCACCCCAGTGGGTACTGACAGCAGCTCACTGCTTCTCCAGGTCAGCACTCACTCACTATTCCAGCTCCAGAAAAAAAAAAAAAAAAAAAAAAAAACAAGGCCTGGGAGAAAGTGGAGGTGTGGCCTGGGGAGGTGTGGGCGGGGCTGGCTCCTGACAGGCCCCGGGCCCACGCATGGTCAGCAGCCCCCATGTCTATTCTGCAGACGGACACTGCCATCAGAATACAGCGTGCTCCTGGGAGCACTGAGTCTGGGTGTCACATCATCCCATGAGCTCTTGGTTCCTGTATTGCGGGTGCTGCTGCCCCCTGACTACTCTGAGGATGAGGCCCGTGGTGACCTGGCACTGCTGCAACTGCGTCACCCGGTGTCCCTGAGTGCCCGAATCCAGCCTGTCTGCCTGCCGGCACCAGGGTCCCATCCACCACCAGGGGCTCCATGCTGGGTCACTGGCTGGGGTAGCCTCCATCCAGGAGGTAAAACACGTAGTCAGGCTATGGGGACTGGGGGGCACCCCATTCTCCTCCAGTTCCGACTAAGAGTCCTGGTCCCACTGTAGGACCCCAGCCATGTGTGGGGACCCAAACTTCCCTTTCACTCGGACTGGAGTACTGGCTGGCACGTCAGCCCCGCCCACTCATCTTTTCCCGCTGAGCCCACTTCAAGCCATGCTGTCTCCTGATTCTCAGATCTCTCCCTCTTCTCTCAGTGCCACTCCCAGAGGGGCGACCCTTGCAAGGAGTGAGGGTGCCACTACTGGACTCCCGCTCCTGTGACCGCCTCTACCACGTGGGTGCCAATGTGCCCCAGGATGAGCGCATAGTGCTACCAGAGAACCTGTGTGCTGGCTACCGCAGGGGTCATAAGGATGCCTGCCAGGTGTGTCTGCTAACCCACACCCTCTGGGATCGGTTCCCCGGTCTCTTACCTCCCTAGAACCCAGGACCCAGGAGGCTGCAGACTCCCAGTCTAGAGCTACCACCCCAGAGAGCTGGACCTAGAAGAGTGGCCTTGAAAGCTGCGGGAGGGCTGTGACCTAAGCTCACCTTTTTCCTGCAGGGTGACTCTGGAGGACCCCTGACCTGTATGGAGTCTGGCCGCTGGGTCCTAGTGGGTGTGGTGAGCTGGGGTAAGGGCTGTGCCCTGCCCAACCGTCCAGGTGTCTATACCAATGTGGCCAAGTACAGTCCCTGGATCCGGGCTCACATGAGCCTCTGATACTGGGGGATTCGATAATGAGAATCTGGAGCTTCCTGGCCCATCCTACACTGAGGCTGAGATGCTGAGTCTGCCTGCCCATCCCCTGCCTCCTCTCTTCCCTGAGGCACGTCTTCTGTCGCTGGAAATTTTCTGAGTCCCTGCAATTTCACTTCTGCCCTCTCCTTTCGGCATTTCCTTCTTTTGGCTTTAGAGAAGGGAGACCAGCTGGTGTTCATCTGACCTGTGGACCTTTGTTTCCCTGGAGGAGCCAGGCAGATTTAAAGTACAAGAGGGACTCAGCACCAGAGAGAATCTCCATTGTCAGGCATTGCGAGTAGCACAAGCCGGTGACAGCCAGCAGGAGAGAGTAATCTGTAATCACCATTCTGCCGACACTCGACACTCGACACTCGGTAGACTGGATACAAATTTCCCCCATCTTCTAATCTCTTAGCTTCACACTGGGAAAGCCCTCAACAGAGAACTCAACTGAGCCACCCACGCTTTTGATCCACAGATTTTTGATTTAATAAATTTATGTTGTTTTAAGCTGCTACCTTTGTGGCAATTTGTGACATGGCCATGAAATCTAGTATACATAGGTTCTCCCCACTGTGATGGAGACATGAAATCTAGTATACATAGGTTCTCCCCACTGTGATGGAGACATGAAATCTAGTATACATAGGTTCTCCCCACTGTGATGGAGACATGAAATCTAGTATACATAGGTTCTCCCCACTGTGATGGAGACTTGCCAGAGGGAAACATACCTGCCCTCTGTGCTCCCGGAGGCTCAGGAAGCCCAGGAATACTCATACCAATAGATAGAGGTCAGCTCCTGGAGCATCAGGGAGAAGAGAAACAGAAAGAGATCCGGAGAATTTTGAAGCCTTCTCTGAGGAGCTAACAATGAGGAGGCAGAAAATGTGATGGAGAATGAGCAAAGGCCTGAATGTATCTGTTTCTCCCTCCTCTCCCCTGTCTCCTCCTATGCCAGGAATCCAGAGGACAGGAAAGGTTGCACGGGGCAGAGCTCAAGCTTGCTCTTCCTCCCCAAGGCTAAGAGCAGTCCACTCTGGAATAGAACTGGTCCTTCTTTAGTGGGACGATAGGGACAAGGGTGCCCAGGACAGGGCATCCTACAAATGGCCATGTGCCTACCTATGGCAGGACCCCGGAGCTCCTGCTGGGAAGATGCTGACTGCTCACAATGTCACTGTGAGGGCAGCACCCCACTCCCTTCTCCATTACCTATGGGCCACTATCAGCTTTGCCTAGAGCCAGCCAACCCTGCAGGAAGCCTAAGATGGCAGCACCCGAGGAAACACTGTGAAGAGAACCACCTCAGGGCTAGGGCTTGCCATAATATAAATCACAACCCTATCCAAACAGCCCAGTATTCCTAAGGTCTGACCAGGTCACCAGAGAGATTGTAGAAGCAGAGATCTAGGCAAGGGATCAGTTAATTACACCCTTGCTCCTTGTGATGTGTGCTTGAATGAGCAGAGGGAAGGGCTCCCCACACCACTTCATCAAAGACTTGGTTTTCCTGTTTGCCAAGTAAGAAATATGGTGCCCAGAGTTGCCACGGAGGCCAGCTGGCAGGGTGGCAGAGCAGTTATTCTACCTCCGCAGTCTGCTTTTCAGGATGTTCCATTGCTTTCTGAACTGTGTCTGGCCTCCCAGCCCACTCCTGGGTGGTCATCACATGTTGCTAACAAGGCATAGATCTCAGGTCCATACTGTCTGTTGAATTGTGTGTGACAGCAAAGTGGACCCAAGGCATGACCACCTGACGAAGCTCACGGTCGCAGCCTAGCCACTGGCCACAGCCCTTCCCTGCACGCCTGATGCACTAGTTGACAGGATGAGAGACTTGGGACAAGACGACCGCAGTGAGGGCCAATGAGGGCCGCTGTGCATGAGGGAAAGAGATTTCAGAGGGCTCCTGAGGAGCCAGAGGCTTCTAGCTCAAATAACAATTGTTAGTCATATCTCAGCAATAGATACTGGGCGCAGAGGCCTGCAGAGGCTCCGTACCTACTACTTCTGAGAACATAGCTCTGTTGGTAGTGTGCTTGCAGGACCTGCATACATAAAGCCCTAGTTTTGATCTCCAGAACCCCATAAAACTGGGCATGATGATATATACCTCTATAACCCCAGCATTTGGGAGGTGGAGGCAGGAAGATCAGACGTGCAAGGCCATCCTCAGCTACATAGAAAGTTCAAAGCCAGCCTCAGCTACCTGAGACCTTATCTCAAGACAAAAAGAAAAACTTCACAGACTTGTTATCTCCCCTGAGTCTCTCTACTGAACCCAGGGCCTTGTACATGCTAGACAAACACACAAACTCCAGTCCTATTCTCTCATAATAGAGAGAATTGTCCTAGATGAGGTTAATTGCCCAAAGCTGCAGGGTTACCTGGGGAACAAGCCTAGGCATCAGTGTAACGGAGCTGAGCCTGCTGCACAGTGGCAAGTGAACCAAGGCATGAAATGAGAGAGTGAAGACGGCTCAGTGCTGGTAGCAGACGGGAGCCCTGTGGAGCTTCCCTTAAACAGTGTTTCACAGAACAAAAGCAAAAGGGGGAATTTACTGGAAGACTCCCTAATCCCAGAAGGACCTGACATCACATGAAGAGCTGCACTCTTACATATATACAGTTTGAGATCATGCTTTATAACCGCACTCCCTAAAAAAATTTTTTGAGAGCGGGGTGGTGGTGGTGAACACCTTTAATACCAGCACTCAGGAGGCAGAGGCAGGCAGATCTCTGTGAGTTCGAAGTCAGTCTGGTCTACAGAGCGAGTTCCAGGACAGCTAGGGCTACACAGAAAAAAAAAAAAAAAAAACCTGTTCTCAAAAAACTAACAAATAAATAAGCAAACAAATAAACAAGTAAATAAAAAGAAGCTAGAGAACTAGCTCATTGGTTAAAATAGCCCATCTATCATAAGACAGAGTTCAACTCCTAACACCCACAGCCGTCCACAGCCATCCGCAGCTGTCCACAGCCGTCCACAAACGTCCAAAGCCGTCAGTCCACAAGCACCCGCAGCTCCAGCCACAGGAAACTCCTGGCCTCCCCAGGCACTGCACTCACACATATCATTTAAAATAATAAAAATGCTAAAGTAGGGTAGGAATGCCTCTATCAGAGAATTTAGTACTGCAGTAAGATCATAGTGAGCAAAGTTCACTCTAGACAGATGTGTGGTACACCTTTAATCCCAGGACTAGGCAGGTAGAGGCAGGCAGATCTCTCTGAGTTCAAGGCCAGCCTGTACCAGGACAGCCAGAGCTACACAGAGAAACACTGTCTTGAAACTAAAAAAGTCTACATTTGCTATAAACACAATCAGCATTGAGTTCCTACCTCCTTAACAATCTCAGACCCTGCCCACCCTCAAGGACCCTAGAGCTTCAAAGCTGTGTGGCGTTTAGGACCATACAGATCATGGCGTTCCCCCCCCCCCCCCCCAAAAAAAAACCAACTAGGAGACCGTGCCCTGTATGTAAAAGCAAAAAGCCTTTATTTTTACACAAGTTTGCAAACATGGACTCTCCGTGTATGTAACATTGGAGTGATGGAAGAGCCCCAGGCTCAGTTGGGGTTGGGTTTTTATAGTAGCAAAGGTAGGGGTGAAAGATTTCTAAGGTTCAGGACCCCTGACATTTGTCTAGGGGTGCCCTGGTGAAAAGTGATGGGTGTGTGCTGGCAGGTGATTCTATCTACCAGGGTTGGAACATTAGGAATTTCCTTTGGATGGTCTGTTCCTAGGTGATGCCAGCTTATGGCTTTTCCTGGAGCCCAGTGCTGCCCACTAGGGCAGCTGTGAGGCCTGGGCCTCACACCACTAGCCTTGTCTAATCAATCCCAGGAAATGTACCTGAGAAGAAATAAAGATAATGTTTTTTTTGTTGTTGTTTGTTTTTTGTTTTTTGTTTTTTGAGACAGGGAACTAACTCTTGTAGACCAGGCTGGCTTTGAACTCACAGAGATCTGCCTGCCTCTGCTTCCTGAGTACTGGGCGCCACCACCAAGGAATAAAGATAATCTTTTTTTTTTTAAAGCCAGGTGAAACATGCTTATTACTTTTTAAAAAAGATTTTATTTATTATGTACACAGTGTTCTGCCTCCATGTATGCATGCAAGCCAGAAGAGGGCACCAAATCTCACTGTAGATGGTTGTGAGCCACCATGTAGTTGCTGGGCATTGAACTCAGGACCTCTGGAAGAGCAGTCAGCATTCTTAACCTCTGAGCCATCTCTCCAGCCCTGAAATAAAGATAATCTTAAGAATCACTTGCGACCCTTTCTTTGGCTATCAGACAGTTAAAGCGATGGTTCCCAATTAATCAGAATTCTCCCAAGAGTCTCATGCTGGAATAAGGAAAAGACGTGTCTTGAGACACGAAACGGCTCATCAACCCATCTTGTAGGAGAGACTGCAGCTGAAACAATGGGAGTCAAAAGATGGGCCACACCTTGCCTAAAGCAGCTCATTTATTCCACTTCAGCTTCACCCGTCAAGAAAGCCACACAGACCTGGGAGAGTTACTGGTCCTCTTCCTCATATGACCACATTAGATAAATCTGTCTTTGCTTTCTGCTTTCCGCTGTTTGTTTGTGTAGCCATGGGCCAGCCATGATAAGCTAAGTAGGAACAGACCACCCAAAGGAAGTATCATATCACCTGCCAGAGTAGGACTTAGCCATCAATAAGTTTAATGGAGGCCTGAGTCTCAGTAGTTTACCCTCAAGCAATACCTGGTTGCAGGAAGAACCACAGAGATTACACCCCAGAACAGACCATCCAAAGGAAATGACTAACATTCTAACCACTGTAGATAAGATCACCTGCCAGCACACACTCACCAGGACACCCCTAGACAAATGTCAGCCAATCAGGGGTCCTGAACCTCAGAAACCCCCTCACCCCCACCTTCACTACTATAAAAACCCAACTCTAACTGAGCTCAGTGCTCTGTTTATTCCAGAAAAGACCGAGTTTGCAAACTTGCATTAACTAAAGGCTTTTTGCTTTTACGTACAGGACTCAGTCTCCTTGTTGGCTTTGGGGGGACTTTGCGGATTTGGGTATAACAGTTCGCTTATTTGTCTTTCGACAGAGGGTTCCTCTGTGTAACGTCCTGGAAGTCACTCTGTAGACCAGGCTGGCCTCAAACTCCCGAGTGCTGGGATTAATATGATCAGAAGGTGGCCAAGCCTAGCTAGTCAGGCTTTGACCCTAATAACTACAGCACCAGTCCTTTAAAACCAGAAGCTTCTCTAGCTCCTAACAGCTCACAAAGCATGCCTGAATTGAGTTTAACAAACCTTTAAAGACAAGCCTGAGGCTGGATGAGAACAAGGTACAGTGGTGCTAAGATCCAAAATTGTACATCTCAGAATGGGTGTAAAGTTACCCCCTCGCAACCCCTGCATGAGCTGGACCTTAAATAAATGTGGGCTGGAGATGATTAAGATGATTAATAAATGTGGGTTCAGTGATTAAGAGGGCTTGTCCTGTCTTCCAGGGGCTAGCTAGGCTCCATTCCAGCAGCCACATAGTGGCTCACAACCGGCTGTAACTCCAGTTCCAGAGGACCCGACGCCCTCTGCTGGCCTCACCAAACATTGCATATTACCGGTGCACAGCCATAAATGCAGATAAAACACTAATAAAAATTTGTTTTTAGGACCGATGCGCTTGAATCGTTCTCCCTGATTCTCTCTCTACGCTCCAAAGCAAGCCACGCTTACGCCTCAGACACGTGAGCCATCAATACTAGCGCCTCAGCCTTTGCCCAGCTGTAGTCTAGAAACACCGAGATGGCGGCCACACACAGCCACCGCTTCCGGATCGCGTAAGATGGCGGGGACGGCAAGGGAGGGGCTGCGGGCACGAAGGGGGCGGGGCGGGCGGGGCCGCGCGGAGCACGCCGGACCGCGCTTGGGCTGCCGGGAAGGGGCGGAGCGTGGCCGCGCCGGCGCGTCGAGCCAGAAGCAGCCGCCGGGATGGTGAGCGGGCGCGGGGGGGAGGGGCGCGGGGCCGGGGGCGGCGGGGGCGCCGGGGCCAGGCCGGGGGCCGCGGGCTGGCGTTGACGCGGGCCCGCCATCCTCAGGACGTGTTTCTCATGATCCGGCGCCACAAGACCACCATCTTCACGGACGCCAAGGAGTCGAGTACCGTGTTCGAGCTGAAGCGCATCGTTGAAGGCATCCTCAAGCGGCCGCCGGATGAGCAGCGGCTGTACAAGGTGCGACGAGCGGGCGTGGCGGTTGCGCGCGTGGGGGCCAGGCAGGACGCCCGACAAGGGGGTCTCAGATCGTGCGGTGTGGCCGGCGGCATCGGGTCCCGGGCCTGCCGCCCCGCCCTGCCAGGCGGCCTTGCTCAACGGTTGGGGAAACCGAGGCCTCGGTGGTCTTCTGCAGCCGAAGGTCGTGGCAGAGCCAGGCTTTGAACCACAGCGTGCCTGATCTTCGGCTTGCGGGAAGTCCACTGGAATCCCACCACCGGAGGGTGGAGTGGAACTCGATGAACGCGAGTATTGTCTGGAAGATAGGTCACGATCCCACCAGTGCTTCACCTAGTTAGTGTTTATCCTTGTCGGTCTCCTAATGGTCTTAGGACCACCTCTCATTCAAGCACACCTTTTTCTTGGGAAGCCAGCTCCAGTTTTCAGTAAACCAGGCTATGGAGTTGGATCCTCATGCCCATTCAGAAGCATGATGTCAACCAATCACCTGGTAAACGGGAGCTGACCTTTTGCTCTAGTTTAAAGCCTGTTTCCTATCTCTGAAGGGCTTTCTAGGCCTAAGTTATTCAAACTTCTGATTGTCCTGTGAGTTGAATATTCCAGAACACCCTTCTCCCCCTTTTTTTGTTGTTCTTATTTTCAAGACCGGGTTTTTCTGTGGCTTTGAAATCTGCCCTGGAACTAGCTCTTGTAGACCAGGCTGGCCCCGAACTCACAGAGATCCACTTGCCTCTGCCCTGTGCTGGGATTGAAGGTGTGCACTGCCACCACCACCATCCGGCACGAAACACCCATTTTAAGGTGAAGGTTGATTAGAAAAACAAAAACTGACTAGTAGTCAGAGACTCAGCTCTGTTTAGTGCTAACATAGCCTGCATGAAGCCCTGGGTTAAATCATCAGCCTGGAAAAATTGGGAAATAATCCTTTTTGGGAGGTGGGGGCAGGAAGAGCATAAAGTGTATGAGATCTTATCTCAAAAAAAACAACAACAAAAAATATAAGCACCCAGCTACCTTTTTCAGTTAGATTTACCTAGAGAGCTTGGAAAAGCCAGAGCCCAGAGCCTTTGTGGGTTTTATATTTATGTGATACATGCCCACACACAGTCCAGATGCTTTCAAAGGCCAGAAATCAGATTCCATTGAACTGAAGTTGTGAGCCAATCTATCAATATGGGTGCTGGAAAATGAACTTGGGATTCTCTGCCAGAGCTTGTAACCGCTATGAGCCCCACCATTCCAGGCAGATTTGGAAATTCTTGGCTATAGTTCTAGGAATGTGTGTTTTACTTAGGGATAACTCCTCAACATTGTTGCTGACATGCTGAGCAGGCGGCTTTCTTGGGACTTGTCCCTTTTAGAACCTATCCCCAAACCTGCTTCTCTCTTCAGGATGACCAGCTCCTTGATGACGGAAAAACTCTGGGCGAGTGTGGCTTCACCAGCCAGACAGCACGGCCACAGGCCCCAGCCACAGTGGGCCTGGCCTTTCGGGCAGGTAAGATGGCTAACCTGGATAGCAGCTAGCAGGTCTGGTAATACCCAAAGGAGGGACTTTGGGGAGCCTGTAGTTCCTCAGAGCTTCGAGGGAATATCTTCCCAGTCCACAAAGAGCATGAGGTATTTGTTTCCTTATTAAAAAGCAAAGTTTGGGGACTGAAAATATAGCTCAGCAATTAAGATCACTGGCTGTTCTTCCAGAGGACTTGGGTTTTATTCCTAACACCCACATGGCAAATCAGAACTGTTATTCCAATTCCAGTGGATCTGAAGCACCAAGCATGCATATGGAGCAGACTTACATGCAGACAAAACACCTGTCCACATAAAAAATAATTTTAGAAAAATTGAAACACTTGGGAGGCAGAGATCGGTGGATCTCTTTGAGTTCTGGTCTACAGAGCTAGTTCCAGGACAAAACCCTATAGGGGAGTGGGGGGATGAAACACAGGAGATGTGGGAATTAAAGATGACTTTCAGATTCCTAGTACCAGCACATTTACAAGATTTATTGAATGCTTGGCCCTGTACGTTATATAAATCATCCCATCTCATCTTTTTTGGGGGTTTCTCTGTATAGCCTTGACTGTCCTGGAACTTGCTCTATAGACCAATTTGGCCTTAGAGTTAAAGGTGTGGACCACCATGCCCAGAAGTAATGTGCCAGATTTTAAGGACTAGTGAGCTGAGGTAGTTAGAGCACATGTTGTAGATCGCGTGTCAGACTGGTGGTACCTGCCTTTAATCCCAGGCAGAGGCCAGCCTGGTCTACAGAGAGTTCCAGGACAGCCAGGGCTTGTAGAGACTCTACCTAGGGGGCAGGAAGAGATTTAATAATTTTATTCTTTGTCTCTTGGAATTTAAACAAAGATCATAGGGCTTATTTTTAAGCTGTGGACCCAAGGACCTTATGGACAAGAAATGTGAAGAAATGGCTCAGCAATTAAGAACACTGGCTCTTGCCAAGGACCTGAATTGAGTTCCCAGTATCCATAGCTCACCACTACCCATAACTCCAGTTCCAGAAAATCCAATTCCTTTGAGACCTTCATCGGCACAAGCCATATATACATAGAAGAAAATCTTTGAACGTGACAGGAAGTACCTTTTTTTAACTTGAAAAACAAAACAGAACCAAAGGCTAAGACAGGAAGTGTGTAGTTGTTATTATACTTCTTAGTCTTTATCAAGGAAATCTCAGCTCTGCAAGTCCTATCCTCACGCATAGCCAGTTGCACTCTTGTACCACCTAGCCTGTAGTTCCCATGTCCGCAGGGCACTCAGGCAGGGCCTGCCTTAAGTGCCCCATATGAAAAGAATCTGCCCTGAGATGACTGCCTGCTAGATAACATTGGTAGGGCACTGTAGGGCTGGTGAAGATCCACAGGCCAGATGTCAAATGAGCTTCACTTTTCTATGGGCTCATGAGGCTGAAAACACAACTTGTCTGCTTTTTAAGCTAAGGCCAGGTGTATTCTCTCAAATCACCCTTTTTCTTCAAGCAAAACCTAGTTACCCTGAAGGCAAACCTTGTCCTAGACTAGCCATACTTTATTGTTATATCAAAGCTAAGGGACATGGATATATATATATATATATATATATATATATATATCCATCCTGATATGGCTCTGGATATGGAGGCAACTCTGGACCAAAAGGCCCTGTATTATCTGTATACCTCACAAATTTGCAGAAATACTTCTAGGAGCAGCTGTCAAAAAGCATGGTTTTTTTGGACCTAATTAGGTACTATCCCTATCTCTTCACTCACTGTCCATGCTGAAGGATAAAGCAAACTTCTCCCTAATGCTGATATTAGGGATTAAAAAAAAAAAAGATTTTATTATGTATACAGTGTTCTGTCTGCATGCATGCCTGCAGGCCAGAAGAGTGCACCAGATCTCATTACAGATGATTCTGAGCCACCATGTGGTTGCTGGGAATTGAACTCAGGACCTTTGGAAAAACCACTGAACCATCTCTCCAGCCCCATTAAATGGCATTTTTATCTAGACCCATATCAAGAATAAGGGAAATAATCAAGTATCATCCCACACAGGGTTTGCATAATTCTGGCTACCCTCAAATTCAACCTGCCTTTACCTCAGCACCACTGGTGTTGTGTGTCCAGAATGGTTTACTGTGCACGCTGTTCTTACAGAGCACCTGGGTCCAAGCACTCAAATGCTAGCTTGTCAGCATCCTTGAATTCCTTACCTAGTTGTAACAACCAAAAGTATCTCCAGACATGCATGAACAACTCATCAGTTGAAAACTGAGAGTGAGACCAAAAGTTTCTAGGTTGGTATAAGCCCAGGAGAGATAATGTGTGGTATAAAGGTTCATTTGTTTATGTACAGAGTCAACAGTAGGCACTGAAAATAGGGCTAGGTAGAGTATTACTTGCCTGGACAGCATGAAGCTGAGGGTCTGATCCCGAACGCTGCATTAACAAATCAGGTAATCCCACCACTTCAAGTCTAAATTAGCAAGTTTGAAGACAGTCTGGGACTTGTGACTCTGCCTCAAAAATAAGCAATTAAAGCCAGTGGTAATAAGATTCCTAAGGCTCAGTGCTCCGAGGTAACATCTGAATTGCATCTCACTGTGAATATCCAGCAGCAGCTACCTAATATTAGCAACTTTAGGACCCAAAAGTGTAAAGGCTGCCTTGGGTCATAAAGAAGGTGGTGTGGTGTCTTTAAAAACAAATGTTTTGCTTGTGTCTATGTATTGTGCCTGCCTGGTACTCTCATGTCAAGAGGGTTGTCAGATCTCCTGAAAACCAGCTTAGGCAGTTGGTGAGCAGCCATCCCAGGCCCCTGCAAGAGCAACATGCACTCTGGTTGTTTTGTTTTCATTATCAACCCTGGCTAGCCTTGAACTCAGGTCTCTCAAAGGTCTGCTTGCCTCTGCCTCCCATGTGCTGGAATAACAGTGTATACCACCATGCCCAATGCAACACGTACTCTTAAGCACCGAGTCCTCTCTCTGTCCAGCTCAAGTCTTGTGATATGTGTATGTGGTCAGCGTGTGGGGTATGATGAACAGTACAAGTAAGTCTTAAGAAATAGTCTTGGGATTTTCAGTCATTTAGTGTCAAAGGAATTGAGATGCTGGTGAAGGGTAATGGCAAGTTGGGGACACACTGACCTAGTGGGGTCAGTAGTAAAATTAGGCCTCTGGGGACAGATGACTTTGTTGGTATTTTGAAAGGTGCTTTCATAAAAGACCATCCTTCCAAGTGAAAGGAAACATAAGCTCTTCTTCCCTTCCACAGATGATGCCTTTGAAGCACTGCGCATTGAGCCCTTCTCCAGCCCTCCAGAGCTTCCAGATGTGATGAAGCCACAGGATTCCGGAGGCAGTGCCAATGAACAAGCTGTGCAGTGAGGGCCCAGGCCCACCCTACCCCCCAAAGACCCATTCCCTCAATAAAGATGATTTGGCTGTCCACCTGGCTGCTGACTTTGTTCCCTCTTTTTAAATTATAGGTTCTACAGGAAGGCTATCCTGTATTGTATGTAGTCTCTGTGGCTTAGGTCCCACAGGCCAAACAGAACACTAGGACTGAAAACTCAGTCCCAGGCCAGCCTGTTGAGCAAAGCATTCAACTCTTTGAAAAAAAATCTAGCCACAAATAAAGTCTGTAGACCCAATTGCTGCGTTTCTCATTTTTTATTTGACAGAAAAGTTGCTTTTGCTGTACAGATTTTAAAAAACCAAAATGCATTAAGAAACATGAAAGTTGGGGGGAGGGGTGTCACAACCTTATGAAGGGGGTGCAGCAACTCCTCCAAAATTAACTCCTTCCTCTTCCAAGAACATGTGACTTACCAAGTTCCAAAACATCAGTCACCCCCAGGAACTTGAGCAGGAACAGCTTCCTGGATTATAATTTCCTGAACTGTGCCCCTCCCTCCCCAAACTCTCATTCCCTCCCCCTCCAACCCCCCAAAACATATGAACCAGGAAAAACTCACAGAGATCAACATTTCACAGGAACAAAAAAAAAGGGGGGGGAGCCCTCCCCTCAAGATGCTGCCAAGGTTCAAGGGAAGGCAGACAAAGACTCCTTCCATGATTCTTCTGGGAAAAATGAGGAATACTCATGTCTCCAGAGCATGAGTGTGGTGGAATCCAGATTATGGAGACCTGCAACAGAGAAGATTGGTCAATGCATCACTTCAAATAGTCTCAACTAACTTCTAACTCTCACAAGGACTAGGCTTCCAAGGAGACAGACCTGGAGGAACGGTGGCGATTAGGTCGGGGACTGGGTGTCTCCTTCCTGCGCTTGTGCCCAGGAGAACGGCTGTCCCCACGCTGGCCTCTCCAGGAAACTCGCTCACTGCTGTAAGAGAATAGAAATTAGGCACTAGAACAGTACCAACAAGTTTTTCACTGGTGGCTAGGTGAGCTAGATTGATAGTACCTGCTATGTGTCCTACCTTTGTTGATCCCTTGGTGAAGGCTGGGGCGAGGGCTGGTGACGCTCCACAGGTGAGTAACTAAGGGATCGGGAATCCCGAAGGGAGTCTATTGGCTTTCGAGGGCTGCGTGACCTAGGGAGCAGAGTAGGCCTCTATAGCACCATGTCCTCCCAAAACCACCAGCCAAGCATTCAGGACCACCCACCCAGGTCCTGACCACCAAACCTCACACCACACAGGGCCAGCCTCAGACCCACCTTTGTCCGCACTCACCCATCCGCCCGCACACCATCCACCGAGTGCCCCCAGTGGATAGGGCACAGGGTGCAGCGGGGGATGCAAAGATAAAAGAGTCCCTGCCCTTGGAGTTTTGTTTGGGAGTGAAGGAGGTCAACAATGAAGGCACACATGCCCCCTATATAGGAAACAGGCCAGCGGGGATGGATGTGCATGGGCCTGAGGATCCGAGCAAGGATGGGGGGACCTGGGCAGGGCAGGGAAATGGCAGGGCAGTCTTCTCGAAGGTGTTGTTTGGGTGCAGTCTTGCAGAACGAGTTCACCAGGCAGACAAGGAAATCCCAGGCAGAAGGAACAGCATGTCCAAAGGCATGGGGCTCTCCTTAAGACTGCAAGGCGCTGGGTATGACCGGAGCACAGGGCATGTGTGGGGGCGGGCAGGAGGAACACAGGGCGGGCAAGGGCAGCTGGTGAAGAGCCTCACACGCCATTCCTGCAGAGGTGGCACTTTATCCTGCAGGCCACAGGGCGTCCCGGAAGGATTTGTGGAGTGAAGGGAAGTAACCAGATGTGCGTTTTAGAAAGATCCCTCTGGCTACGTGTGGAAGAGAATGGCGTGGAGGCAGGGAGACAGGGAGGAGGCTGTGGACAGAGTCGGGAGAAGATGACGGTGGCCAGACCAGAGCCCTGCAGCAGCAATGGGGAGACTTAGAGCTAGAATCTCTGAGACCAGGCTGCTTGTCAGGGGAGGGGAGAGGGAGGAAGAATCCTACGACTTCCCAGTTCTGGCCTGGGCCCTCAGTTGGATAGTGCAGCCCTTGACCAGAACACAACACTGTGGGAGGATAAGAGGAATGTCGGACTCCTCCCGTACAACCAGACACAGACGTCCACACGAGGCACCCCAGCAGGAACCTCACCCAGGGTCCCTTTTCTGGAGAACTCACCCCCAACCCCCTTTCCACAACAGGCAAGGAAGCACTCACCTCCTCTCGCCAGGGGGTGGCTTCTTGGGGCTTGCAGGTTTGGGTAAGGCCTGAGGGCCAGGCTTAGCAGGGGAGGGGGAGGAGGAAGAAGAAGAGGAGGAAGAAGAGGAAGAAGAGGAGGAAGAGGAGGAGGAGGAAGAGGAAGAAGAGGAGGAAGAGGAGGAGGAAGAAGAGGAAGAGGAGCTGGAACTGGAGCTGCTAGAGCGCCTCTTCCGTTTGGCTGGGGTTGGCTCCTGAGGGCGTCCTTCTCGCACAGCCTCCTTTGGGGCTGGGGCGGGACTGGGGACCCTGTGAGAGAAGAAAGGTGTCAGAAGGAGACAAGATGCCCCAGCCCCAACCCTACCTTCCTTGGCCTGGAGGAACGGCAGTGGAGGAGAGGTGCCTGAGAAAGGCCCTGGGAATACTGGAAGGCAGGCCAGTAAGCACTTCTCTGGAGCAGTAGCACAGAGCTGACCAAACCTCTGCTAACACAAGCAACAGGCTGGGGCCCGAAGCACAAGGGATCAAGGTTAAACCTCAAGAATGTCCCTGATGAAGGAATAAAGCCCCTGGACTCAGATGTGGAAGCTGAAGCTGGGTAGTCTCCGTCCTTGGAGAGCCGCAGCTTGGGGAGGCCCCTGTGAGTGCAGGTTGGCAGGGGAGGGGCCGTCCTGCCTGGAGGCAGGGAGAGGGATGGGATGACCTCTGAAGATCCTTCCAGCCCAGGGAGTTCCTCTTGAGGTCTAACTGCCATCCCTCCTGCTGTAAAATTAAGTCCATTTCCTCTAGTTCTGTCCTCTGTAGAGATGGAAAACTTATCATTATCCTCTGGAGAATTAACCTTTGGAGACTTTTATCTGTCCCATTCCTCCCCACGAAGCCCCCACCCAGCATTCTTTCTTGAAGGTCAAGGTCCCCCAAACTTTCAAGTGCTTGTTTTAAGATTTTTTTTCCCTCCCAACTCCCCCACCCACTGTAAATACCTTCCCCCTAGATTCCTTAACTCCCTCACCTTTTCAGTGCCACCTCAGGCTGAGCAGGAAGGCTGGAGCCCTCAGAGTCGCTAGAACTGGAGCCAGAGGAAGAGGAGGAGGAGGAGGATGAAGATGAGGAAGAGGAGCTGCTAGATGACGATGAAGAGGAGGAAGAGCTCCGACGTTCCTTTGCTGGTTGCAGAGCAGCCAATGGAGAAGGCTGCTGGGCCCCAGTAGAGGCTGGTGGTTCCCCACCTTCAGCATGGGACACCCCAGGGGCAGGGCCAGAAAGCATGCCATTGTGATCACTAGCAGAAGATGTGGACTTTGTTACCGTCCCAGATGAAAGGGACTGAGACCCTGCTACAGGAGTGGTCTGGGCAACTGAACGAGATTGGTCTGAAAAGGCAGATGGCACAGGGGACCGAGGTCTATCCTGTGCTGGAGGGAGAAGAGATTGTGAAGGAGCCTGGACCATTCTTGAAGCAGGGGAAGGAGCCCGCTCAGAGGTCATCCTAGACTGGCTTGGGGCAGATGGTGGGGTTCTAGACCTGGCTCGGTCAAGCAGCAAAGGTGAGGTTCTGCCACTGACACGCTCATAAGCAGAAAGGGGCACCCTGGGACTGGTGAGATTTGCACCAGACAAGGCTGGAGCCATCCTGGCACTTGAGAGATTTGCAGGAGCCAAGGCTGCAGGGGTTCGAGAGCCAGCAATATTCACAGGAGCTGTACCATGTGCAGATCGAGGACCCACCAGGTTTGCAGTAGGAGGAGCCTGGGGTGTTCTGGAACTGGAAGGATAATTTGCAGCAGTTGGGGGTGTCCCAGAGCCTGAGAGACTCAAAGCTGCCAATGCAGCTGGTGTTCTAGCTCCTGCGAGGTTCACAGCTGTAGCTGCAGGGGCTCGAGGATCAGCAAGGTTCACAGCTGAAGGAGCCACTGCTGTTCTAGGGCTGGCTAAGTTCATGGCTGCTGCTGCAGCTGGTGTTCTTGAGTCAGCAAGGTTCACTGATGTTGGAATAGCAGATGTCCGGGCACTGGCAAGGTTCATGGCTGCTGCAGATGCTGCTGGAATCCTGCTGGCAAGGTTGGCAGCTGGAGCTGTTCTAAGGCTCATGAGAGGTACAGGAGCTGGAACCTGGGACATTCTTGCGGCAAGACCAGCAGCAGACATAGACGGAGGTGGTCGAGCAGTGCCAAGACTGATAGCTGTCAGGGCAAGTGCAATTCTAGACTGAGCATGGTTCTCTGGAACAGATGATCTTGGATGATCAGGAATCCGGGGACCTGGACCATCCATCATTGAGCCACCAGTTTGCTGTAGGACAGACATGGGTGTTCTAGCACTGCCAAGGGGTTCAAGCATACCAGGTGATCTACATCGGTCAAGAGGAGTTGGTGACATGCTAGGACGACTGAAGCAGCTCATCCTAGAGCTACTGAGTGCTACAGGAGGTGTACGAGATCCAGAATGATTCCTTGTTGCTGGAGGAGTGGCAGAACGTGATCGATCAGAACTACTTCCAGATGCAGACCGCCTACGGATGGCTGGAGGAGATCTTGTTAGAGACCGCTTGCCTCGAGTTGCTCTAGGAGTACGAGACCTAGAACGGCGACGGATAGCAAGTGGTGAGCGACTTCGAGAGCGCTTGCGTGGCAACAGTGGTGTCCGGGACCTAGAGCGTCTCCGAATAGCTGGAGGAGTTCGGGACCTGGAACGACGGCGTGTCACTGGTGAGGTTCGAGAACGGGACCGCCTCCGGGTGACTGGAGATGTTCGAGACCGAGATCTTCTCCGAGTGACTGGAGACGTCCTGGATCTCGATCTTCTCCGAGTGACTGGTGAGGTTCTGCTTCGCGATCGCCTCCTGGTTACTGGTGGAGTCCTAGATCTGGACCTTCTGCGAGTCACTGGAGGAGTCCGAGAACGAGAGCGACGACGTGTTGCTGGTGTTCTGGACCTCGACCGACGGCGAGTTACTGGTGGTGTTCTGGACCTAGATCGCCTTCGGCTCACAGGGGATGCTCTTGATCGAGATCTACGCCTATTTACTGACCTTGACCGTCTCCTACTCACAGGTGAGGTACGAGATCTGGACCTACGTCGGCTAATTAGGGGTGTCCTGGACCTGGATCGCCGATGAGTAGCTGGTGAGGCTCTAGACCTAGAGCGCTTCCATGGAGCTGGTGATGTTCGTGAACGAGATCGCTTCCGACTGGTCAGGGGTGTCCGAGATCGGCCTCTTCTCCGTCGAGATGAGGTTCGGGAACTCTCCTGTCTGGTAGGCGATCTTGAATGGTAACCAGAGCCACCCCTCCGTCTACGAGTGACCCGAGACCTAGACCGGCTCCTCTGTCTTCTTCGTGATGTTGACTGAGACGATCCAGACCTATCTCGGCGTCGTGTTGTTCTGGCTTTCTCTCTACGTGAGCGGGATCGAGATCTTTGGAGTCCACGAGGTTTTGGTGAAGGAGATCGACCTCTCCTTGAAGTTGTCTTGGTAGGGGGTGATGAAGCTGAACGCCGCCTCCGTGAAGATCTTGACTTTTCAGTTGGCTCTGGTGAAGATACTGAAGGACTTCTTCGACGTCTTGGTGGAGTTCTGGAGCGTGTTTCTGGTGATGAAGAGGCAGAGCGGCTTCTACGAGAGACTCTAGCCTTCCTGGTTAGCTCAGGAGATGAACGAGAACTCCGACGTCGAGGTGGTGTGCGAGACTTTGTCTTTGGCTCCATTGAGGACCTGGAACCTCTTCGAGCAGTTCTGGATTTAGGTTGGTGTTCTGGAGAAGACTCAGAACTACTGCTTCCTTCGGGTGAAGGGCCCCTCTCTTTGCTTGACGAACCTGATCTACTACGCCTGGGCAGAGCCCGAGGGGCAGATACTTTGTGTTCAGGAGAAGAATCTGTACCACTCTGAGCCCTCTGTAGCACTCTTGGCTTATCTTTCATTTCAGGAGATGAGCCAGACCTACTGAGCTGGGGAGAAGGTCGAGACTTGCTGTCAACCTCTGGAGATGACCCAGAATGACTCCTCTGTCTAAGAGGGGTTCGAGTCTTGGGTTTAGAATCTGGAGAGGAGTCTGAGTCACTTCTTTCCTGAGGGGACGTGCTGGGTTTTCCATCAAGCTCTTGGGAAGACCCAGATCGACTTCTCTGCCCAGGAGAGGTTCGAGCCATAGTTTTCTGTTCCACTGAGGATTCTGACCCACTTCTTTCTCTCTGAGGTGTGACACTCTTATTGTTGAGTTCTGGGGATGATGGAGAATGACTTCGTGCTCTGGGAGTCTGAGGCAATGCTTTTGATTCAGGGGACGAGTCACATTCACTTCGTCCCCTGGATGGGGTTTGAGGTGTGTCTTTGACCCCAGGAGATGATCCAGATAGGCTATGCCTGGAAGGAGTCCCAGACCCATCTCTAAGTCCTGGAGAAGACCCAGACCGGCTTCTCCTAGATGGAGTTCTAGGTAAACCATCTTTCAGTTCAGGAGAAGATGCAGAACTACTTCTTTCTCTTGAAGGTGTTCTGTGTACAGTCTCAAGTACAGGAGAAGACACACTCTGATTTGAAAATATTCCTACCTTTTCCACTACTTCTGGGGAAAACTCAGAACTACTGCGCCTAGAGGACCTCGCTGACTGTTCTTTCATGTCTAGAGATGGATCTGTCTCCATTTGATTAAGAAATGGCCCATTCAGTTCTTCTTTAACTTCGGGAGAAAATTCAGCGTTTACCTCTGAAATGGGGCCTGAGTTTCTAAACTCTAAAGATGACTCAAAGCTATTCTCCCCAGGGGGAGAATGAGATAGCTCTTTATGTTCTGGAGAAATCTGTGGCCCACTCCAACATGAAGCTACTGTGGGGATTTCTGCTGCTTTTGAAGAAGGCTGTGCCTGGCTTTGGTCAAGAACAGACAACACAGCAGGCCTTTCTATTTCAGGAGATGATTCAATGTTACTTCCAGGCATTTCTTTATGTTCTGGAGATAAACTGGGTAGAATCTGACTTAAAGGTTGCTCAGATTTTTCTGCTTCCATTAATTCACCTTGGCTTGAATTAGGTAATGAACTATTTTGGTCTCTTAAGTCTAGAGGTGACCCAGCTCCACTTCTTTCCTTCAATAATACTCTAGGTACGTCTTTCAGTACTGTAGATGACTCAGGCCTATCCTGTATAGGACTAAACTGTTCTCTTGGTAAAGAGGACGATGCAGCAACATCCTCTTGAATTAAACCTAGTTTCTCTTTCAATTCAGGAGGCTCCAATATGCTCTGTATCAAAAGAGATTTAGACTCTACTGAAGGATATAGGTTAGAGTCAGGTTTAGCTTTACTCTGGTCAGGAGACATTCCTGATTTCAACTTTGGATCTGTTGGTAATTCACCTTTATCTTGTTTTACTGGTGATCTGAGTGCCAGCTCAGTGACTGGAGATGAAGATCTAGAAGGGCCACCCTTAGGAGATGTTTGAGATTTGCTCTGCAGCAAGGGAGATTCCAAGTGAGTCTCTCTCACTTCTGGACTTGAAGCATCAGACCTGGGATCTGGCCAAGTTTGAGATTGTCCTTTCTGCTGCACAAATGAGCCAAAACAGCTCTCTCCTGGTATTGTATTGAGTGTTACACCTGGACAGACGGAAAAGGATCCAGAGCTTTCTGCTGGTGAATCCTTAGACTTCTCCTGGGAATAGGGTGACTTTGATGCAGAGAGATTTTGCTCTGGAGGAGTCTGGAGCATGCTTTTCGGGTATGGTGATGTAGACTCAGAGTGACTGTGTCTCGGTGGTGTTCCTGGTTCCACTTTACTATCTGGTGAGGAGGATCTAGAACGGCTTTGTCTTGGCAACAACCTAGAATCCACCTTGGAGCAGGGAGATACTGATCTGCTTTGCCTTTGAGGTGTTCTAGATGTCACTCTACTAGGACTTGGAGAAGAGGAGCCAGAATGGCTTCGTCTTGGTGATATTCCCATCTTGACTTTGGGTTGTGGAGATGATGACCTACATGGGCTCTGTCTTGGAGGTGTGCTAGATTTCACACGAGGAGAAGACCCAGAGCAGCTTTGTCTTGATGGGGTCCTCGATTTCACCTCGCCATCAGGTGATGATTCAGAAAAGCTCTGTCTTTGTGGTGTTGTAGAGTGTTCATCGACCTGTGTGTTTGTTACAGACCCTGGTCTTGGTGGTGTTCCAGATTTTACTTTGGGCTGAGGAGATGAACTTGAATGACTCTGTCTTGGTGGAGTTTTTGACTTCTGTTTAGGCGGTGAAGAACCAGAGCGGCTGCGCCTTGATGGTGTCTGAGACTTTTGTTTAGGACACGGAGAGGAACCTGAAAGGCTTCGCCTCAAAGATTTTGCTTTGGATCTTGGTGAAGAAAGAGACCTGCTTCGTCTTGAGGAAACGTGAGATTTTTTCATTTCTGGGCTTGAGTTGGATCTGCTCCTCCTCTGAGATGTTCTAGATTTATTCTTCCTCTCTGATGAGCCAGACCGTCCTCTTCTTTGTGGTGTTCTAGAGTGAGATCGTCCACGCCTAACCAGACTTCTGCTGCGAGATCTTCGCCGTGCTGGTGTTCTAGAGCGTGACCTCCCTCTCCTGGCTGGTGTTCTAGAGCGTGACCTGCCACTTCTCCTGGCTGGTGTTCTAGAGCGTGACCGGCCACTTCTCCTGGCTGGTGTTCTAGAGCGTGACCGGCCACTTCTCCTGGCTGGTGTTCTAGAGCGTGACCTGCCACTTCTCCTAGCAGGAGATCTACTTCGAGACCTCCTTCGAACTGGTGATCGGGTCCTAGATCTGCGCCTAGCAGGTGTTCTCGATCGAGACCTGCCTCTGCGAGCTGGTGTCCTGGACCGAGACCTACGCCTGGCAGGCGTCCTGGACCGAGACCTACGCCTGGCAGGCGTTCTAGACCGAGACCTACCCCTTCTAACTGGTGTTCTAGAACGGGATCTGCCCCTAGTGGCTGGAGATCTAGAGTGTGACCTGCCACGCCTTGCTGACCTAGACCTGCCTCTTCTCTGGTTATTTCTACTCCTGGACCAGCCTGGTCTCTGAGGAGATCTAGACCGGCCACGCCTCTGGGGACTTCTAGATTTTCCCCACCTCTGTGCAGACCGTGACCTACGCCACTGAGGGGACCGTGACCTAGAATGACCTCTCTTGGTGGGGGTTCTAGATCGAGATCTTCCCCTTTTAGTGGCAGGACTACGTGATCTCCCTGCTCTATGAGATGGAGTACGAGAATGAGATTTATCCCGCTTTGCTCGGCCATGTGAACGATTCTTAGATGTGGGTGAAGAAGAAATCTCTCGGCGGGCCCCAGGAGCTGGTGTGGGTTTACGACTTTCAGGGGAGGAACTGGCATGCCGAGAAACTTTGGTAGGCTGGGGAGATGGTGGGCAGCTCTCTGAGGAAGACGACTGGGGAGGTTTCTCAGGAGACTTAGATGGTGAACAGCCCCGGGTTGGGGAGGCCTCAGATGAGGGGTTAACTGGCTCCTGACTGGATGGGATTGCTGCAAGGGGTCGTGGGGAGTCGCCATGTTGCTCAACAAGGAGCGGAGTGGGGGCAGGTAGTTCTGGCCCTGTGCTGCTCCTTTCCGGAGAGGGACTAGGTCGAGCTGAAGATTTCTAAGAGTGAAAAACAAAGTAAGGATAGTGATAAACACCATAGCTCTATTATCACCTGAAAGATTCCAAGAGTTTCTAATAAAACTTCCCTTTATACACCTCTCAAATCAACTGACCCTTTCTCTACCCAAAGTCACACTCAATTAACAAGACATCATGTAATACTAGTAGGGAGGCAGCAAGATACCCTTGTAGGCTGCAAACCATGGATCTCGTGTGGTAGAAAGAGAAAAGTTACTCCTCTAAATTGTTCTCTGCCCTGTACATGAGGGTACACATCCCAGCAATCAGGAGGCAGAGGCAGGTGGAGCTCTGTAAATTTGATGCCAGCCTGGACTATGCAGTGCATTGCAGGGCAGTCAGAGTTAATGTAAGGAGACCCTACCTCTAAATAAATAAGTACATGAATGAGTGACCAATAAATAAACAAGTAAATAAATGGTTGACCAAGTGAGATGGCACTTGCCACATAAGCCTGGTGGTTACCAGAGCTCAATCCCCAGAACCCATATACAGGTTGTTCTGACTTCTAAACATACTGATAACTCACACCTGCCTTCCCCTCATCAGACACACAAAAGAAAGTAATTCACCAAGGTCTCACAGGAATAGGCCAAAAGAAAAAGGCTAAACCATAAACACTTTAAAAATAATTTTTAAAAAAAAGCATTGAAAATAGCAAATGAACCAACTTGAAACTTAAGTTATCTCTAAATGAGACAAAATATGAGATATTAAGTTATACTAATTACTGACACCAGCAAAAATCAGCCATAGAACTAGAAAAGTATAAAGTTGGAACTACCAAAATGTTTTTATATTGGCAGCAGCAAATTAAAGGGGCAAAAAAAGGTGTGTGCACATGCGCACACACAAAAAAGGAAACAGAGACACTGTAAATAGACACTGTATGGATATAAACAAATAAATATAAAACCTACAACTGTCAACTGAAGTTTCATTGAAGACTTCACAATTTAGTGGGACACAACTCATTTTAAAATACTTGGAGCCGGGCGGTGGTGGCGCACGCCTTTAATCCCAGCACTTGGGAGGCAGAGGCAGGCGGATCTCTGTGAGTTAGAGACCAGCCTGGTCTATAAGAGCTAGCTCCAGGACAGGCTCTAAAGCTACAGAGAAACCCTGTCTCGAAAAACAAAACAAAAAACAAAAACAAAAAAAAATACTTGGAAGTGTAAAATGACTTGGTAAACAAGATGAGTTAATGTAGAAATAGAAACATTTCTCAGCAGTAGCTTATAAAATGTCCGTCATGCAGCACTGCTAAGCTTGCCCACTTTTCTGAGTTCTAATACAGAGAACTCTTACTTTTTCTCATTCTGCATCACCTTTAAATATTATCCAAAATTCTCATGCTTGCTATTACACTATCCCAGTCTGTTTCTCCAAAACCACCCTCATTCACACATACACACACTCTCATTCTTTCTCTCACTGCCTTCTATAGCTCCTTGCCAACCTCCACGGCTAAACCTGACCATAACTCAAAAAGGTAAGATTTTCTCTTAATAAAGATACCTTACCCTACTTGTCATACTTGTTCCTTTTTAAGGCAGATCCCTGAGTAAAACTCTGTGACCCAATGATCAACTCAGAACATACCTCCTTCTTATCTTTGTCTTCATATGGACTGCTAGACTGCTTTGTAGAGGGGTCTGGGCTACTAGGCTGTTGTATGTTGGTGGCACCTGGCTCACTAGAAGGTGCATCTCCCTCCCCTTGATGCCCTGAAGCATGGGGAGGACTTTGCCCAGTCAAGGCTGTTGTATGAATTTTAGCAGCAGCACTTCGAGACCTGTGAGTTGATGAAGGGCAGGGGAAAACAGGGAAATCAGCTCAAGGGAGAATAGAAAACCCCCTCCACCCCCAGCCTGCAATCTACTTTCCTATATGTACAACCCTCTTTGGGGAGAAAACAAAACAAAACAAAACAAAAACCAAACCATGGACACATGACTGAAATCACTTTTAAAAATGCCAAGTGCAATCCTTTTTTCTGTTCCAACTCTTCCCAATACGATCCCAAATAAAACCCCTCTCAGCCTTTATTCACCACCCTCCAACATACCCAAACCTTCCACCCAGGCCCTTCCCTACCCACTTCATTCACAACTCACCTCTGAGCCCACCTCCTTCAGGAAGCCTTCCCCGATTAAGGAAGCCAGGGTAAGGACTCCTTCCTCCCCCAGACACCACCAAACCAGCAAACCACCCCCGCCCTATTCTGGTAGTCCATATACATCATAACAAACAAAAAATAAAATTAAAAAAAAAAGAAAAAAAAGACAAGGGGAAATGTATATATGTCTGTCCATCCTGTTGCTTTAGCCTGTCAGCTCCTAGAGGGCAGGGACCGTGTCTTCGGAATGGTCTGTGCAGCGCCTAGCACACCGTGGGCGCTCAATAAATATTAAATTGATTAACCCATCATTCCCTCTCCCTCCATTCCTCCTGGACTACCCCTTACCGACTACGAGAAGTATCAGAGGAAGAAGCAGAGTCAGCAGAAGTTGACCGATGGGCTCGACGACTCTTAGGAGCTGGTGTTGTGCTTCGAGACCTGAAGAAAGACCAAATCAAAGCTCAGGCGTCTGTCATACTTATTCTGAATTCTCCAAACTCATCTCTTTTTAAAAAACAAAGAAAATCTGTTGGGCACGGTGACCCCCGCCTTTAATGTCAGGACTTGAAGGCAGCAGGCCAATCTCTTCTAGTTGAAGTCAGCCTGATCTACAGAGTGAGTTCCAAGACAAACAGGATTACATAAAAAGACCTGGTCTCTCTCTCTGTCTCTCTCTCTCACACACACATACAAACACATTACATTTAGTTTGAGTATATATGTATGCAGAAGGAAATCAGAAGACAATTTATAGTTCATTCTCTCCTTCCACTATGTCGGTCTCAAAGGTAAAACACTCTGGTCTCTAAGTTCCTGTTGAGTCACAGTACCCACGCAGTTTTTGGCTTCCCCTTTACACATCCATCTCAATTCTTTTTTTTTTTTTTTTTTTTAAAACATTTATTTATTTTATTATGTAAAGAATATTTTGTATGTGTCTTCTGCAGGCCAGAAGAGGGCACCAGACCCCTTTACAGATGGTTGTGAGCCACCATGTGGTTGCTGGGAATTGAACTCAGGACCTTTGGAAGAGCAGGCAATGCTCTTAACCTCTGAGCCATCTCTCCAGCCCCCCCATCTCAATTCTTAACTACTTGTCAATGACACGACTGATTTCAATCTCATCCCCCCCAAAGTGTGTGTGTATGTGTGTGCTTATCTATTTCTTCCAAACACACTTACCGCTTCCTCTTCTTGTCCTTTGATTTACGTTTGCTCTTTGGAGTAGGAGACCTGGAAAATAAGGAAAAGTTGTCTAAAAAGATTTTGTAAAATATTAATAAAATCTGAAGTAAAATGGAAAAATAACTGGCCAAGTTTTTATTGTAACAGGTAGATAAAGGACTGCACTCTACTAAAAACAAGAAAAGGGAGAACACCTTCTACAAGCCAAACACTGGTAAACAAAGCCATCAAACAGTAAGTAGCTTACCACTCCCCCATGTGCCGCTATGTCTCCCCCAAGAACCAACAAGCTCTTTCTTACCTGTGTTTTCGTTTCTTGGACTCAGATTCTGACCTGTTAGTAAAGAAAAAAAGAGAAAGAAATCATTAAACCACAACTACGCTTCAAGAGCTGCCTCTAATCACTACCAAGAACTTCCACCTTAGCCAGGGGTGGTGGTGGTGCATGCCTTTAATCTCAACAGAGGCAGGCAGATCTCTCTGAGATAGACGCCAACCTGGTCTACAAAGTTAGTTCCAGGACAGCCAAGGCTATGTAGAGACCCTCCCCATAAATTAAAAAAAAAACAACAAAAACAAAAACAAAAAAAAACTTTACACCTTATACCTGTGTTTCTTCTTCTTTGAACTCTTCTTTCTCTCCCGTCGAGGAGAACTGCTCTCTGACCTGCTATAATGGGTTCAGAAGCAAGTCATTTTACTTGGCTTTCTCTCTGGCCCTCTAACCTATAATTCTCAAAACTACTTAAAAGCACTCGAACAAACCCAAACAGCATCAATGGTCCACACTTTATTTATTTCTATATTTAATCAATAACCACAAAATCAAAATCCAGAATGATGCTGGCCAGCTTTTTGGGCTGAGCTATTGATTCAATCATTTCCCACTAAGCACACACATTTCTGAGCTGAAACTTGAAAAAGCAATTCTGTCCCCTACAACTGTCTTTGCAATTTGGATTATCCACTACATGAAAGCAAACTCAAATTCTAGAAGTCCAACAACAGTAAAGGTCTCCCTGAATAGAAGAGTAACTTTCCAACTGACTTACCGTCCTCTATCTTTCTTCTTCTTCTTCTTCTTTTGTTTTGGAGTTGGTGATCGAGAACTGCTCGTCTCTCGAACAAGGCTGGGAAAAGGCAAAGAGATTCTAGGTGGCAGGACAAATTTCCTTAATAACTACTTCACCTTAGGACAACTGCTACATGCCAATTTGTCTGTGTCTGTATGTGTGTGTGTGTGTGTGTGTGTGTGTGAAAACTTCAGAATTAAAGATGTAAATTTTCTGGGCAGTAGTGGCGCATACCTTTGATTTCAGCACTGGGCAGGCAGGAGCAGGCAGATCTCTGAGTTTGAGGCCAACCTAATCTACATAGTAAATTCCAGGACAGCCAGGTCTATACAGAGAAACCTTGTCTTGAAAAACAAAAAGATGTAAATTTAAAAGTGGTTGTCTATTTAGCTAATTCTTGGGTTCTGTTAGTGAGAAAATATATGTATTTTAAGGCAGGTCTCACTATATAGCCCTCCCTGACTGTCCTGGAACTACCTATATAGAGCAAATTATAGCCTCAACTCCTCCTGCCACCTCTGCCTCCCAAATGTTGAGAATAAATGTGTGTCATGTTTGGTTTCATTAAAATATTTTGAGACAGGGTCTTACTATGTTATGACTGGCCTTGAAATCAAGAGATCTGCCAGCATCTACCCTGAGTACTGAGATAAAAGGTGTACACCAAAGCCGGGCGGTGGTGGCGCACGCCTTTAATCCCAGCACTCGGGAGGCAGAGGCAGGCGGATCTCTGTGAGTTCGAGACCAGCCTGGTCTACAAGAGCTAGTTCCAGGACAGGCTCTAAAGCTGCAGAGAAAGCCTGTCTCGAAAAAAACCAAAAAAGAAAAAAAAAGGTGTACACAATAGCTTAATTATCTGAAAAAATAAAAATAGGGTCAGCAGTTAAAAACACCGGCTGTGCTGGGCAGTGGTGGTGCTCACCTTTAATCCCAGCAGATTTAATCAGGTGGCAGAGGCAGGTGCAGAGGCAGACAGAACTCTTGAGTTCAAGGCCAGCCTGTTCTGTAAAGGGAGTTTAAAGACAGCCAGGGCTATTACACAGAGAAACCCTGCCTCGAAAAAAAAGGGGGAAAAAAAACCCACTGGCCACTTTTCCAGCGGACCTGAGGTCTCATTCAGAGCACCAAGGTGATTCTCAACCATCTATAACTCTATTACCAGGAGATCTAATTCCTTTTCTGGTCTACCAGAAGGGTCACCAGGCACATGGTACAAAAACATAAATAGAAGCAAAACACAAAAACAAAAATTTAACCAAAAGACAACAAAATTTAAAAAACTTTGGAAAGGCATTAGTGGCACAGGCCTTCAAGCACTCAGGAGGGCAGAGGAAGGCAGCCAGCCTGATCTACAGAGTGAATTCCACGACAGCCAGAGAGCTACATAGTGAGAGCCTGTCTCAGGAAAACTGGAAAAAAAAAAAGTCTAGAAATACTAGTAAAAATAATAAAGTAAGAACTTCCTTTTAACAAGGAAACAGATCCAGGCTTCTCTCCTGAGTACCTGTATGGTTTGGGAGGCTCAGGAGCTGCTTGTTTAGCTTCTCGAGCACGTCTCTGAGGATCAAAAGAACTACCATCCACATAGGAATCACTGATGCCAAAGGCAGCACGGAGTCTCTCATTCTTCTTCTCATTCAGTTCTGCCAACTGATGAGTCTCAGTTACCCTAGAGGGGGACAAAAAGGCCAAAATCTGAAGGATATACAGGTAACAAAAGTGAGAGCCCTAAATCAGAACTTAATTATAAGGATGAGCCAAACAGCTATGGTCTAAGGAAAGTAAAGGCAAAATCAAGTCCCGGGGGGGGGGGGGGGGGGGGGGGGGGAGGACAGCAGCAGCTATAACGGCATAGATTCCGGAGATCAACACTCACGTTGGCCTCTGCCCTGGGGTTTCTTCCTTGCCCCCAGGGTTCACATCCTTCTCCAGCAACATGAGTCGAAAGGTCGCCACCTTCTCCTGAATCTGCTGTTCTTCGTACCTGAAGGATAAATCCCTTCAAGGTTAGAGCTTGACAGGGGTTTTCCCAAGTCCCAACTTATAATTGCTTCCTTTCCAACATGGTCCTTTTTCCTCTCCATGCACACAGTACTTGTCACTCAAAAAGTTTTCCTTATCTTCCCCCACAACTCTCCTTCCTTCTCTACACTATGCTCTCTAGAACAGTGGATTTTAAACATGCTACAACTCAGGGGCCAAGAGAGGACAGTTTGCTTGCTGGCAGAGTTCCCAGTGCTCCTTTCCCAACTTCAACACGAATAGATCTTTTATTTCCTGGGACTTCAAAGAAAACATAATGTATAAAAGGATACCATTGCTCAAGTTTGAAAACCACTGCTCTAAACAGGTTTCTACCTGAATATGTTCCTTTTCCAAAACTTCACTTCTCTGCCAAGCTCATATCCTCTAATTCAAATACTCTTTCAATTCCAATCTGCCTTTACCAACTTCCAAGGCCGCAATCCTTAAATCCACCTACCTTTCTCTTCCTTCCAAATAACAACACCTGTCAGGTTACCTAGCTCTTCTGCCTGATGCTACTTTCCTATACAGCACATTTTTGTTCCTTGATGGCCCCCTTCCCCTTCATAAATTCAGCTAAATAATTCACACCCCCTAAGGCTGCTATTAATGCTCCAAATGGTTTCCTTGACATCCCACTATGCACTGACCCTTGACTCTTCTCAATTCTTCAAGCTCATTTTCTTTCTCCCTTACAGCTCCTTTTTAGGACTCTTTCAACCTACTCTACTTTCCGCACATCCCACCTAACACCCAGCTAAACACTCACTCAGTGCTTCGCTTCTCCCCACCCATTCCCTCACCCCTGCTCTTCCATCATCTCCTCCAGCTCGAGGCATCGCAGCTCCACGCGCCGCTTGCGCTCGTGGTCCAGGATGTCAGGATTAGGCCGCTTCACCAGGGCAGCCTCCAGGCGCCGCAGTTCCTCCTCTCCCTTGTAGTCAGGCCGCTCACCACGGCGGCCCCGCACCAGGGACAGGTTGCGCTGGACGTAGCCGTTGGTGCCGCTGCCCCGGGGCGTCGGCAGCCCGATCCCGTTGTACATGGCCCTGTGCCCAGGGGGGCACCACCGCTCCTGAGGGGGAGCGGGGAGACACCAGTCAGGCTCCTGGCCCCAATCTAACTACTTACCACATCTCCCACATCCACATCCCTGGCTCTCTTAGCCTTTAGTTTCAATACTTAAGTCTCACACTGAATCTCCACCAGCAAAACGATGCTTCCTCATTCCACTAGTCTGCAAACAAAACCCTCCCTTTATCCTCCCCACACTTCATCCTTTCCACTAAATCACCACTACTTTTAAACCTTTTCTCACAATGTACTTTCACCAAATCATAATCCATTCTTCTTTGTACTTTCCTTTCCTTTCTATACCCTAAGCAAACAAGAATCCAGTTTGTCTCAAATCTCTCCACACTACCCCTTTATTCTTCTTTGGCCACAATACACAATACAATACAAATGGTATCCTCACCAACACTCTGAACATAACTACTCATAACCAAGTCCTCCAAATGGCACAACAAACACCATAGATCAGAAGCACCTTTAAGCCCACAGTCCATTTTCAATGGCTCCTCCAAGAAATAAATATCTAGGCTAACCTAAACTAACAAGAAATGGATTAACAGAGTCCTAGGTATCTAAATAAACTGGCTAGTTAAAATGTCTTATGAAGCCTCACACCCAAACTACAGGCAAGCAAGAACATCAGAAACACTGAGAAACCATGGGCACATAAGCTTATACTTCACATGGGGAAGGTGAGCCATCTCTTTGATTCCAAATATTCATAGCACCTACCAACTACTGTGACTTTATTATTTTAGTTTCCTTCCCAGTAAAGTTTACCACATCGCTTGCAGCTCCTCCAAGTCTGGTTAGCTCTTGTTAAATATTGCCTGCTTTCAACTTGGTAGTCTAAACACAAACCATCTTTCTCTCTGTTCCAACTGTTCCCATACCTCCTTTACAAATTCTAGAAACCTTCAAACTCCGTATCTTATTTTAATGTAAAACTGTTGACTTTCCCTATTAAGCTCTGTTCTGGAACTTCATTTTTTTTCCTCCAAGTTCTGCTCTACTCTTCAATTTAACCCTATGTTTTCCAGTCAGGTTCTACCTCTTGTTTCAACCTCGGGATGACTAAGAGCCCTCAAACTCCATTTTTTTTTGGACTGCATTACTCATTCTCTGTTCCCTTTTCACTATATATGCTTTTTTTTTCCTCCAACACATTTTCTCCAAGATAGTTTCTCTGAGCATAATGAAAAAAACTAGCATAAAGAAGCACACAAAAACAGGGAAAAGTGGAGGTTAGTAAAAGCATACGTAAGAGATTAAGAGTTGGATGAGAGGTTACACTCATGGAATTTCAAAACTAGTAAATCAATTTTTGAACAAAAACAAGACCAAAGTGTGAAAAAAGAAATATAAGCAAATGCTACATGTAAAGCAAACACCCAAATGTACTTTTGCCCCATCCCACCCTCAGGTCTAGCCTAAGCCCTACTCAATCAAAACAGCTTTAGAAAACTAAGAGCAAGTAAGAGAAGTCTATCAGGGTCAAGAATGACAGAGCTAAACCTATGAAAGACATGTGCAAATTCAGGAAGAAATGGAAAAAAAATCTTTTTAGAGCCAAGAAATATGCTTCTGCAGCACCTTCCAACAAGCATTCTTAAAAGTCTAAGGATACCAATCCTCCCTCCCTTCCTCTAAATCTAGGGTCTTTATGGCTTCCTTGCCCCCATTAACAATCTTTCAACCTAATCATTCACTCACACTTCCACCATTTTACACAGAAATCCACCCGCCCACTCCCTACCTGAAGAAAGCTAATCAAGAGATACTAAAATCATGATTTTAAAGAACTTTCAGGGAAGGGCATAAAAAGTGGGGGGAGGGGGATTTACACCCAGCATCCTAAGCAGCTCAAGACACTAAAAGAGAAACGACAACTACCAAAACCGGGCAGCACAAAGTATTCAGCTTCCCAAAGTTAAGAACAGAAAGAAAAAGCAAGTTGCCAAGGGAAAATAATTATCAGAATTCCAAACTACAAAAGAAATAGAATTTAGAACTACAATACTCATGAAAAGAAACGGCACCCGAGAGAACAGCAATGGATCCTGGAAAAGGACTGAGCAAAAGACAACTCAGTGCAGAGAGACTATTAACTGCGTAGGCACCATGTAACACACGCAGCTCCAAAATTAACACAGGAAGAGACCTAACCTAAGCCCATCCAAATGAGGAAAAACAGTCTCCTTCTGAATCTTTGATTCCAAGATGTCTTAAAAACTGCAAAATGATAACAGCATAGGAAGAATTACATGCCAAAGTAAAATGGCTGACACGGCCAGGCTGTTTAAGTCCAGAATTTTCTACCAATCTAAAAGCTCCAAAAGCCTCGTTTGTTCATTTGAGGAGATATGTTTAAAAAGCAGGTTAGGAGCCGGACATGATGGCTAGCGCAGGCCTTTAAACCCAGCACTCGACAAAAACAGGCAGGCAGATCTCTCTGTGAGTTCGAGGCCAGCCTGTCCACATAGTGAGTTCCAGGTAAGCAGAGATCCTGTCTTATAAAACTAGAACGTAAAAAAAAAAAAAAAAAAAAAATAGAAATGAGGAGCACATGATCCTCCTTATCCACGCAGACTGAACACGTTCGGTTTTTGTCTTTTCTCTGGATCCCCACCCCGCCCCCCCCCTCTCTCTCTCTCTCACACACACACACACACACACACACACACACACACAGAACCTCGGCACCGATACTAACGACCAACTCCCGAAGTTCAAGGCCTCCCAGCACTCATCGAGCCGCCGAGCCTATTTTCGGCCTTGAGAATGGGGGAGGGGGCCGCGCGGCGACCCGCAGTCTGCGAGGCTCCGGCCGTTTCTCAGGCTCCCCCAGCAGGGGCAGGAGGACCCACACCGGGGTCAACCGGGTCGAGAGACCGGCGGGTCCGGAGCCCGGGCGGGGGACAAGCCCCCCGGCTGCCGCCCCCTCCCGCCACTCAAAAAACGGGAAAGGGCGACCGCGGGGTGAGGGTCTCCTCGGACCCAGGTAGAGCAAAGGCGGGCGAGAAGCAGAGCCTCGGGCACTGCGATCGAAATCGTCGGGGGCGCGCGGCCAGGACCCAGCGGCGCGCGCCTCCGTTGCCAGGTGGGGGAGGGGCGAAAGGGCTGAAGGCCGCGAGGCGACGGGAACCGCGGAAGCGGGGGAGGGAAAGGTACGAGAAGGCGTCCGCGCCGGCGGCGGCGCCGAGCACGCGTGCGCGGGGCGGCCGGGGCCGTTCTCCGCGCGCTCTGGCCTCGAGCCGAGACCGCCGCCCCTCCCCCACCCAGCTAGCGCGCTCCCTTTCTCTCACCCGCCGCCGCCGCCGCCTCCGAAGGGGAGAGGTCCTGCCGCAGCTGCTGCTAGAGTCTCCGAATCCCTCGGGCCCAGAAGCCGCCGCCTCGCCGGTCCGCAAGCCTCAGCCGCCGCCTCGCTCGCTTCCTCAGGGGCCGCAGCGGGCTTCGACTGCGCCACTCGCACCCCGCCTGGACCGCGCTGCACGTCAGCACGACCGAGTGCGTCAGCACGCAATCACGAGAGCCGCTGGGCCCTCTGGGAGCCGTAGTGCTCTGTGCGCAGGCGTTGGAGCCACACGGGTAAGTATAGTTTTGGTTTTTTTTTTAGGCGCAAGGGACGTTCGAAAAACCCGAGTCCCGTCGGGCACTGCGGGGAAAAGCGGGGAAAGGCGGGGCACCGTACCGAAGAGGCAACGTCTGCGGGAAATCTTCTTTTGTAGGAAGGGGGAGGGGATGGGGGCGGCAACCCACGACGCCGGGGAAGAGCGCAGACTCACTCCTTCCGCGCAGAGAGTTCTGGGAGTTGTAGTTCAGTCACGGAGGAAGAGACTCGTAGAGCACCTTCTCCGGGCAGCCATTTTGTCTGCCTGTATTGTGCGGCAGTGGTTCAGCTACTCAGCCCCCGTGACTGCGGGTTTCTGTAGCAAGTGTGAGGCCACAGAGCACCGGGTCATCCGCTCTCAGCAGGAGATGCTCCAGAGTCAAGCCTCCTGGAACCACTTGAACCCGGCTCTGGCCCAGGATTCAGAAGCAAAAGCCGAACTAGTCTTCTATGATGTCCATAGTTTTCACCTTCTTATACGGGCCGAAATAGGGCGGGCAGGCCGGCCAATGACAGTTTCTCTTGCTTGGCGGTGGTGGCTCACACCTTTAATCGCAGTACTCAGAAGGCAGAAGCAAACGGATCTCGAAGTTCGAGGCCAGCCTGGTCTACAGGCGAGCTCCTAGACAGCCAGGACTACATAAACCCTGTCTCAAAACAAAAACAAACAAACAAAAAACCTCTTACCTTTGAGTAGAAGACTAGATAAGTGATTTCGCCTGTAGAATCTGCCTTGTAAGAAGGAATGTGTCAGGAGTAACAATTTAAAATGTTTAACTCTGTACCATTTCCTGGCCCTGGGCCTCACGACCTTAGTTTGACCCCCTCTGACCCATATGGCAAAGGAAGGAAACAACAACCAACACCCACAAGTCCATGGTACTCGTGTGCCGTGTGCCTGCCTCCACATATAAACACACACACACACACTAAACAAAACTGTAATAAAAAAAAAAAAACTTTAAAACAAAACTCGTAGACTGTCTTTTTTTTTTTGAGCCAAGGAAGTCTAGGCTAGATTCAAACCCTCTATGTGACCCAAGCTATCCTGAACTTAGGATCCTCCTCCCCTGTAGTGCTGGGATTGATATGTGCTAGCAAGGGCTCTACCATTGAGCTACACTCCCAGCCTATTTCCTATTAAATTTATGTGTTAAAAATGATGTGCATACATGCTTGTCTCTTCGGGGTATGTGCACAAGTGCAGTTTCTGTGAAGGTCAGAGGCTCTGAGGGCTTATTTAGTTCCTCCGCGTGAACAGTACTAAGGTCTTAACTGAATCATCTCTCCAGCCCAGCCCCATTAATTTTTAAAGGTTCTTTTTCTAGGACTGATTAAAAGATGGTCTCCCAGCTGGGCAGTGATACACATGCATGTCTTTAATCCCAGCACTCGGGAGGCAGAGGCAGGCGGATCTCTGTGACTTCCAGGCCAGCCTGGTCTACAAGAGCTAGTTCCAGGACAGGCTCCAAAGCTACAGAGAACCCTGTCTCAAAAACAAAACAAACAAACAAACAAAAAGATGGTCTCCCACGAAGCAGAGCTGTAGGAAAGCTTGTAACTTTCAAGCTAGTGTCTGACAACTTTAGCAGACGTAGTACCAGCCTGTCTGCAGTCTTGAGTGCAGGAAATTAAATCTGATGTTGTTTCTTTTTAATTTACCAACAAAAGGATAGACTCAGGTGCTAGAATTCCAGAGCTGTGAGACCCGCCACATTTGAGGTCACATTTCTGTGCTCTAAGCCTGTTTCCTTGAAGTCCCCAACACTGCTAGACTTCCATAAACTGGGCATACCTTTGGAGTTAATACGGCAATGTATTTGAGGTTCAAAGTAAAGGGTGGTGGTTTCTTTAAAGATCATACCACTTCTACTGAGACCTTCCCTGCCAGCTAAATTCCCATCTAAAGTCCTCCTATTTTGTGCCAAGTTTTTTTTTTTTTTTTTTTTTTTTTTTGATTTTTTGAGACAGGGTTTCTCTGTGGCTTTGGAGCCTGTCCTGGAACTAGCTCTTGTAGACCAGGCTGGCCTCGAACTCACAGAGATCCGCCTACCTCTGCCTCCCTATGCTGGGATTAAAGGCGTGCGCCACCACCGCCCGGCTGTGCCAAGTTTTATACCTGAATTGTGCGTTAAAAGTTGATGAAAACCCCATGGGGGAAAATATTCTTTTTCCATGACAACAGTGAATTCCTTTACATGTCCACAGTGCAGTTTTCAAAATCAAAGTAACACTGAAAGCTGGACATGCCTGTCGGTTCTCCCGGGACTCAGGAGATCATCACAGGAAGTTCGCTGTGAGTGCAAGGCCAGCTGGACTGTATGACAAGAGCCTTCTCAACAACAGCAGCAAGAATGTAGGGCTCACAAGACCGGCTCAACTGGAAAAGGAATGTAACGTGTGGTAGAAGGACAGAACTACTGAAAGTTGTCCTCTGGCTTCCTAATGTGTGGCATGATACCACCCCCAGTCCCCCAAACACATGCACAAAATAAATGCATAAATAAAAGGTGGCTGTAACACAGATGCAATGCTATAATCTGCAGAACTCATTGAGATGAGACATTGTTATTTGTTCTGATAGCATCTTTTATAACCAAGACAAATTCAAAAGCATTCTTTGAAACACTTGAACTGTTTGACTACTCCTCTAAGTTGAAACATTCTCTCCTCATTGGAGGCATTTAGACCTGGCCAGGCTGGTGGCCCACGCCTTTAACTCCAGCACTCAGGAGGCAGAGGCAGCTGGATCTCTTAAGTTTGAGTTCCAGGACAGCCAGGCAGCCAGAGCTGTTATGGAGAGAAACCCTGTCTCAAAAAAAGAAAGAAAAAAAAAGCCTCAAGGCCTAAGAAAATGTACAGAATTCATAAGGCCCTCTCAAAGGCATATAGGCAGTAAACAATTGCTGGGCAGGAGGAAGCTCCCTGGTGGAACTGCCTGCGAGGTAGCTGTCTTGTCCTCACCCACGCAGGAGTGGGCTTGCTGTGATGCAGCGTCGCAGGTCACCCACACTCAGGTGACGCCTTGGCCAAGTAATACCAATAAATCACTTGGTTATCGAACTAGATTTGATTTGGGTGGAGTCATTTCTCTGACCATCATGGTTCCTCTCATTAGAGTAAATAGATATTTGTTCTTCCCAGGAAAAGCCATGTAAGACATTCAGGCATTACATTCAGTTATGTCTTTTTTTTAATTTAGTGTGTGTGCACTCACATGTTCACAGGTATGTGTGATTGCTAGTGCATGGAGCCAGGGGACACCCTCAGGTTTACCTTTATATACATATATATATATGGCATCTATATATATGGCAGGGTATGATGGCAGATGCCTTTAATTGCAGCATTAGAAAGGCCAGGACAAACAAATCTGTAAGAGTTCAAGGCTAGCATAGTCTACATAGGGAGTTCCAGACTAGCAAAGGCTAGAATGACCCCCTGACTCAAAAAAACTTAAAAATAATTATAATCTTTATTTTGTTCCTACATCCACATCCCCAAATGCTGGAGTTATTCATGTGCACATTTATACCCAGTTCTGTTGTCATGCCTTTTAAACTCCTTTAATGTGTAGTCATCGTTGTTCAATTTATGATAGATTTTGTCTGATATATGTTCAGCTTCCATTCACATTGCACACTGTAGGCAGGAAGACAGTGCAAAGCATGCTACGGTGTTAGTTTGATACCCTCAGATGCTCCTTCTGGCCTTCAGTTCCAGCACCATCCGCGTGAACTCTGATCTCGTGGTGAAAAGGGATCAACCAATCTTCCTTCTTTTTCCCTTTTTGCTTTTTTGAAACAAGGTCTCATTCTGTAGTCTTGACTGGTCTTGAACTCAGTATATGGCCAGTGATCTTCCTGCCTTAGCCTCCCAAATCCTGAGATCACTGGCATAAGCATTCACTACATACAGCTCAACCACATTTCTTTGCTGTGAGGTTTCTACTCTACCCTTGTGCTTTGGCTTGGATATAGTTTAAATGAGTTGCCCAAAAGACCCACATATTGGAGGCTTGGTCCCAGGGTGGAAGTATTCAGATGCAGCAGACAGCAGAGTTTATAAAAGTTAAGACCTAGACATTTGTAGGCTCACTCTAGTACTCCCATACTTAGGAGGTGCTGTGTGTGCATGCCATGAGTTCAAAGCCAGGTTGGGCTACATAGTCGGTTCCAGATCAGGTTGGGATACAGAATAAGACATTGTTTTTAAGAAAGAAGGAAGAGAGAGAGAGAGAGAGAGAGAGAGAGAGAGAGAGAGAGAGAGAGAGAGAAAAGAAAGGTAAAAGGCTAAGTCCAGGGTGGCTCACACATAATCCCAACATCCAGGACACTGAGGCAGGAGGATCCTAAGTCCAGCATAGCCTGGGTCACATAGAAGGTTTGAATCTAGTCTAGACTACATAGGGAGGCCCTGTCTCAAAAAAAAAAAAAAGCATGGGGTCAAACTCAGGTCGTCAGGCCCAGTGCCAGTTTTCTATTTGTTTTCTTTTTCATGTCTACTTATTTAGTGTGTGTGTGATTATGCATGCATGTGGAGTTCAGAGGGCAACTTTTAGAAGCTGGTTTTCCCCCTGAACCATTTGAGTTCTAGAGATTAAATTCAGGTCATCAGGCTTACTGGCAAGTGTTTTTCAATGCTGAGCCCCGTCTCACCTGCCCTAGAAGGAGATTTGTAAGTCAACTGGGAGTGGATCCTCAGAAGGGATTGTGGAACTCCTGATGTGGGATGGCCCTCTGTATGCTGTGAATATGTTTTATTACCATTAGTTAGTAAGGAAGCTACTTTGGCCTATGGCAGGGCAGAATAGAGCAAAGCAGGAAATCCAAGCAGAGATAGAGGAGAAAAGAAGGTGGAGTCAGGGAGACACCATGTAGCTGCTGAAGGAGAGAGATGCCAGAATCTTACCGGTAAGCCACAGCCTCGTGGCAATACACAGATTAATAGAAAATTAATTTATAATTTAAAATAATTTATAATTTAATTTAATTTAATTATATCTTAATTAGTTTAAGATATAAGATCTGGGTAGTAATATGCCTAAGCCATTGGCCAAGCAGTGTTGTAATTAATATAGTTTCTGTGTGATTATTCGGGTCTAGGTAGCTGGGAAATGAAGGCACAGTTTCCATTTACAGACCTCCAGCCTCTCTCTAGTGTCCATTTTCTAGAGGTCATTTCTCTTTCTCACACATACTTTTAGTATTGCTGCCTACCGTGGTGTGACTCAGCCAGCAGTTGGGGGGGGCCTCACCAGAACCAGCACAATGCTGCCTGGAGTTCCAGCCTCCAAAGGAAGAATGGGATGGTGGGAATTTGTTCAAATATCTGTTTGCAGTTTGGCATAGTGGTACACTCCTCTACTCCCACGGAGCAAGTTTCAAATACAATATTTTGAATGTATGTTCTCAGTCTTGAGGAAGAAAAAAGAAAACATAAAACAAATATGGAACTCTAATTCATAACCATTTCCTCAGGCTCCTGAATTGAGGACAATTCTGAAGCTACTTTTTATATTTCTAGGAAATTAGAAGTATATTGGGAAGATGGAAACCAGGTTTCTTTTGGTTTTTCAAGACAGGTTACTTTGTGTAGTCCTGGCTGTCCTGGAACTCACTCTGTAGGTCAGGCTGGCCTCAAACTCACAGATATCATCTGCCTCTGCCTCCTGAGTGCTGACATTAAAGGAGTGGGCTATCATGCCTGGCTTGGAAACCAGGTTACCAATATAGAGAGGTAGAAGGATGAAACAAATCTGGCAACATTAGTTAGAACTGGAGATAGTGGGGTCTGGAGGGATGGCTTAGTGGTTACGAGCACTGACTGTTCTTCACTGGTCACCGGCCCCTACATGATAGCTCACAACTGTCTGTAAATCCAGTTCTAGGGGATCTGGCATCCTCACCAATACACATAAAATTTTTAAAAAAAAGTCTTTTAAGAGCTGGCGAGATGGTTCAGTGGCTAAGAGCACTGACTGCTCTTCCAGAGGACTGGGGTGGGTTCAATTCCCAGCACCCACATGGCAGCTTAGAGCTGTCTGTAACTCCAGTTCCTGAGAACCTGACATCATTATACCAATGTACATGAAATAAGGTTAAATAAAGTTTTTTTTAAGTCTTTTAAAAATAGCTAGGCAGCGTGGGCACTGCCTTTAATCCTAGAACTCCACTCAGGAGGCAGAGGCAGGTGGATCTCTGTAAGTTTGAGGCCAGCCTGCTCCACAGAGTGAGTTCCCAAACAGCCAGAACTACACAGAGTAACCTTAGCTCAGAAAACAAAAAACAAAAACAAAAAACTGGAAGTATCAGTGTAAACTCATGACACAGCATACTTGCCCATTTCCCATCCCCACCTCTAAGAGGGCCTACTATAATTTTAGTACTGATGAATAAACTATCATTCAGATTTTGCCTTCTAAATACATTTCACATTGGGTACTTAAAAAAAAAAACCCAAGTAAATAACAAATCACGAAGGTCTAGAAGTTCCTATTTTCTTTAGTATAATGAGTAGTCAAGGCCACCTCACTTTATAATGACATTTGTTTGGAGCACAGCTCTGGAGGCTGGAACTCCTGGCAGCACTGTGTTGGCTCTGATGAGGGCCTTCAGCCCTTGGTCTCTTCACACCCTGGTAGGTAGTCACACTAAAAGCACGCATGAGAGGGAGAAATAACGAACTGTTTCCCAGCAATGCCACAGGCTGGAGGCTGTGGCTCAGTGTGGCACTCACCTCGTGTGCACAGGTCATAGGTTTGGTCTTTAGCCCCTCTCAGGGTTTCTCTGTGTAGCTCTGGCTGCTCTGGAACTCAGAGATCCTCCTGCCTCAGCCTCCCAAGTGCTGGGATTAAAGGAATGCTCTGCCACTGCCTAGCTGTATTTTCTCTAAGGGGGCAGATCATCAGGTAAGCAAAAAAGCATTTGTTAGTAATACCAGAGTCCTTTCAGTCCCCACTAGACGAGTGTGGACAGACCTGCTTTATACAGTGTCTCCAATAGAGGGAGCTGTGCTACTTTCACATTTTTTTACTATGCTAAACAATAAATGGTATATACAGAAAACAGAATTTATCATTTTAATTATATAATTCAGTAGTATTAAGCATATGTAAGTCTTAAATATATGATTATGCAAAAATAACCACCACCCATTTCCAGACCTTTATACAACATCCCAAATAGAAAATGTATTCATTCAAAAGTAACTCCAGGCCAGGCAGTGGTGGTGCACTCCCAGCACTTGGGAGGCAGAGTCAGGAAGATCTCTGTGAGTTCAAGGCCAGCCTGGTCTACAAGAGCCAGGATAGGCTCCAAAGCCACAGAGAAATCCTGTCTTGAAAAACCAAAAAAAAAAAAAAAAAGTAACTCCAGGGTTGGGCATAGTGGTGCACACTCTTGAGCTCGAGGCCAGCCTGGTTTACAAAGCAAGTTTCAGGACAGCCAGTGCTGTCATATAGAGAAACCCTGTCTCGAAACAAACAACAATAACAACAACAACAAAGTCATTCTAGGGCCGAAGAGGTGGTTCAGCAGCTAAGAACATTCACTGCTCTTCCGGGAGACTCCAGTTATTTCCTCATAATTATCTTTAACTTTAGTTCTAGGAGAACCAGTTTTTTTTTTGGGGGGGGGGGCATTTTTTTAGACAGGGATTCTCTGGGTAGCTTTGGAGTCTGTCCTGGAACTCACTCTGTAAACCAGACTGGCCTCAAATTCACAGAGATCCACCTGCCTCTGCATCTCAAGTGCTAGGATTAAAGGTCTGCACCACCATCACCCGGCCAAGTGATAAAAAAATTTAAGAGTAGGTGTGTTTGTTCAACACCTTTAATCCCATTATTCTGGAGACAGACAGGCAGATCCCTGTGAATTCAAGGCCAGCCTGGTGTACAAAGATTGTTCCAGGCCAAACAGGGATATATAGAGAGGGACCTGTCTCAAAAACAAAAATCTTAATAAGAAAAAAATAACACCAGGGCCAGCAATATTGCTCAGCAGGTAAAGATGCCTGCTGTTAAATCTGACAATCTGAGTTCAGTCTCCAGGACCCACACGGCAGCAATGAATAAATGAAAATAAAAAGGTAATCAACACACTCTGCCCCCCACCCCCGCCCTCAGAGCATCTAGCTACAATCACTCATGAGCAGGACCATGCAGATACGTGCCTGCCTTATGTCAGTCATAAAGACGTTTAAAGAGTCTTGCACTTCACAGCATATGTCAAGTTTACTTTGAACAATTGAATACAGGTGGAATAACGTCATTAAAGAGTATTTGTACCACTTCTGCCTTCTTGCTGCAGTGAAAGATGATGCTATAACTATTTAAATACAAGTTCTTGTCTTATTTTTGTTCCAGGTTCTCACCGTGTGGCCCTGGCTGTCCTGGAACACATTCTGTAGACCAGGCTGGCCTAGAATGAATAGAGCCACCTGCCCTTGCCTCCCCAGTGTGTGGCACCACGACCAGTCTGCATGCAAGTTTTTGTCAGGACATATTTTTCTTTATCAATTTGGGTTTTTTTGAGGGGGACTAGACAGGGCCTTATTACCTAGTTCTGACTTGCCTTAAACTCATAGCAATCCTCCTGCCTCAGCCTACCAAGTTCTAGGATTAGAGTGTGTAATATTACATTTTGCTATCTTTCATTTTTTATATCTGAGAGAATTATTAGCTCCATGATAATTACTATTTATTTTGTTATTTATTTATTTATTTGTTTGTTAGTTTTTCAAGACAGGGTTTCTCTGTGTATCCCTGGCTATCCTGGAACTTGTTCTGTAGACCAGGCTGGCCTTGAACTCACAGAGATCCATCTGCCTCTGCCTCCTGAGGACTGCACCACCACCACCAGTTGCTTTTGTGTTTCTTTGTTTCTTTTTTTTTTTTTTTTTTTTTTTTTTTTCGAGACAGGGTTTCTCTGCAGCTTTAGAGCCTGTCCTGGAACTAGCTCTTGTAGACCAGGCTGGTCTCAAACTCACAGAGATCCGCCTGCCTCTGCCTCCCGAGTGCTGGGATTAAAGGCGTGCGCCACCACCGCCCGGCTGCTTTTGTGTTTCTTATAGTAGCTATTCCAGTAGGTGAGAATTGTATCATTCTCCCCCCTCAGGGTGAGCATCAAACCCAGGGTCATGTACATACTGGGCACTTGAGTGTTCTCCTCCTGAGCCACCTCCCCAGCCTGTGATCTACTATGCTTTGTTTTTATTTTAAGGTGCATTTATTTTACATTATGAGCGTTTTTCCTACATGCATGTCTATGTACCATGTGTGTGCCTGGTGCCCTTGGAGGTCAGAAGCATTTAATCCTAACGTCTAGGAACCAAATATGGGTGATGGAGGAAACTTGGGTCCCTTGGGAGAGCAGCAAGTATTCTAAACCGCTGAGCCATCTCTTCAGTCCCTACCATAAAAGTTTTGATGGGCAGTCCCCAGTAACTAATGAAATGGAACATACTACACGTGGTGATTGAAGATTTTCTTATCTTCTTTGGAGAAAATATTCAAGTCCCTTGTCCTCACTTGTGCGAGGTGTGCCAGAGACTGAGCCCAGGGCCTGTGCAAGCTTGTGCTCACTATTGAGAATGAGCCCAGGGCCTGTGCAAGCTTGTGCTCACTATTGAGACTGAGCCCAGGGCCGTGCAAGCTTGTGCTCACTATTGAGACTGAGCCCAGGGCCGTGCAAGCATGTGATCACTATTGAGACTGAGCCCAGGGCCATGCAAGCTTGTGCTCACTATTGAACTACGTCCCAGGACCTCTTTGTCATTTTCTTTCTACAAAGAAAAAGGAGGGATTGGTGGGATGGCTTGCTTTGTTCCAAGCCTCATCACCTGAGTTTGAGCCCTAGGACCCTTATGGTAGGTGGAGAGAGCCAAGGACATACATTGTCCTCTGACCGCCACACAAGCACTGTAGCACACACACGCACACACGCGCACACCCACACAATACAAATACACAGTACTAATAATAAAATTTGTTTTAAATGTAATACATCACCTTCTCCAGTCCTACTTGGATCGATCATAACATCATGGAGGAGGCAGGTAGCTGTCCCTCAGCCTGCCTCTGTTGCTCCCAGCTGCCATGGCCCACACCCACACTGGCCCCAAGTGATGGCTTCTCCCCCAGCCTTCCAACAGCCTCCAACATGGTTTTTCAATTTACATTTGAAAAATTATGTCATGCAGTACAGCAGTTTGAAAAGTCTTGCTCAAAATGTCATGTCCACCCAGACATGCAGTCTGGTTTGAGATAACAGGCTTTGCAGATATAATTAAGAAAATATATATATATGTATGTATATAAACATACATAATTAAGGGTCTTGAGAAGACGTCATGAATTTAGGTCAGACCTTAAACCCAGTGACTTTACAAAAACGTCTTTAGAGAAGTAGAGGGGAGACTGGAGAACCAGCTCGGCCAGGAAACTGCTGGCCGTGCAAGCTTGCGGACCTGAGTTCAATCCTCAAAACCCATGCGAAAAGCAAAAAGCCAGACATGGTGGTGCCGCTTGCAGTTTCAGCAAGTGGGTCCCTGGGGCTTAATCACCAGCCAGTTTAGCCTAATCAGCAAGCTTCAGATTCCAGTGAGAGACCTGTCTGGAAAAACAAGGAGGGTAGGCAATGTGGCTCAGTGGGTAAGGACAACTGCTAACAAATATGACCTGAGTTCAGTTTCAGGGACCCAAGTAGTGGAAGGGAGGAACTTACTCCTACAAATTGTCCTCTGACCTCCCTGTGTCTATACATACAAAATAAGTATAAATTTTTTTAAAAGCCACAAGGTGGCAGCACCCAGAAAGTAGAGACAGGCAGATCTCTGAGTTCAAGCCCAGCCTGATCTACAGAGGGAGTTCCAGGAGAACAAAGGCTACACAGAGAAACCCTGTCTGGGGGGAGGGGAGGGAAGGTCCTAGTCAACATGGTGGCACAGGCACACACCATTTTGTCCCAGATTTGGGAGACAGAGGCAGGTGGCTCTCTGTGAGTTCAAGACCATCCTGATCTACAGAGGAGAGCTCAAGGACAGCTAGGGCTACACAGAGAAATCCTGCTTTGAGCCGGGCAGTGGTGGCACACGCATTTTAATCCCAGCACTTGGGAGGCAGAGGCAGGCGGATCTCTGTGAGTTTGAGGCCAGTCTGGTCTACAGAGTGAGTTCCAGGTCAGGCTCCAAAGCTACAGAGAAACCCTGTCTCGAAAAACCAGAAAAAAAAAAAAATCCTGCTTTGAAAAAAATAAATAAATAAAAATAAAAAATAAAAGATGACACTGGGTTGCACTGAGAACAGTTCTACAGCAGCGGAAACCGGTAACTGCTGAGCCTTGCTCCCACCCCTTCCAAGGTTGTAACCTGTTGGGTGCAGCGCTGTTTGGGGCAGGCTGGCCTTGGCCCCTTCACTAGAAGCAGACTGATTTTCACAGAGCATTGACCACTGGCTCCTGCGGTTTAGAATCCAGTGTGGCTGCCCTTGGGGATCTCTCTGAGGTCCACACCTGGGATTGGTCACGGACGACTTTGCCTCCCAGGGCCTATCTCCAGGAAATATCCTCTAGCCTGATCTTCCTAGGATGTCCAAGTGCCCCCACCCCCGCCGCCCCCAAACCTTCAGAATCCCTGCTGAGAAGAGTGTGCCTGCCCAGCCACGCAGCTCCTCCTCCTGCGTTCGCCGGAAGCCCAGGTCCCAAAGCGCCTCCCTGTCACCACCCCAAGGAGGACTCAAGGACAAGGGCGAACGAAGCAGGGTCGCTCAAAGCTCCGCAGCCGACCTGGGCGGGCGCTCGGAACAAAGGCACAGCGATTCCAACTGCCTGTGAGCCGCCAGCGAAGGGAAGCATCAAGCGGCAGGTTCCAGAGTCCCTCACCATCGCTGGTATTGTTTCTTGAGATTGATTGCCCCGGCTGCCCTGGTGCTCATTAGAAAAACAGACTGGCCTCTCAGTCCTCCTCCCTTGTCCTCCCAAGAGCCAGAATTACAGGCATGAGACATTGTACCAGAGGAACACTGACAGCCATACTGCAAAGGAGGAAAAAATAAAAATACGGGGAGAGGAAGTAAAATACTGTAACCTTGATTTTTCCATGCAAACATATTGGTAATATTACTTCTTTTTTGTTTTTACTTTTGGGGTTTTGTTTTTAGACAAGGTCTCATTAAGCCAAGGGTGTTAATGCTTTACCACTACACTGTATCCCCATCCTTTATGTTTTCTGAGCCAAAATTTCATGCAGCCCAGACTGTTCTCCAACTTGCTATGTTGTGGAAGGGGGGCCGGTCATCCTTTCTCAATCTACTAAATGCTGAGATTACTGACACACATCTGTTAGGTGCCAAGGAGATTCAGGACAAAAGACTAACTGAGGTGCCTATTAACATCAAAGTGGATGCTGGCTGCTAATCGCCCTCTCATCTGGCTCCTGCACTTCTTACCTCACCCCGCTACCCCAAATGTCTCCAGCCCTGACCTTCTCCCGTTCCCCCATTGTCTCATTCCTACATAGCCCAGCCATTTTGCACAGGCGCTCTTGACCTCTGGGTTCTTCTCCCTCTCCTGGTCTCCTCTCTTGTCCCTCACTCTTATCTTCAGCTCTGCCACCTCCCTCCGCCCCCATCTCATGGCCTGGTTCAGTCTGGACCCTTCCAGATGCCTCTGGCTGTATTCTCCCTCCTAACTACAAAAGAAACCTTCTCCTCAGCCATACCTAGGAATGGTCAGGATAAGAAGGATTCGGAAGGATGGTCTTGTTAGAGGAAGGGGGTGGCCTTTGAGGTTTCAAAAGCCCACACCATGCCCAGTTCTCCCCCCCCCTCTCTGCCTGTGGATCAGGATGTAGCTCTCATCTCTACTGCTCCAGCACCTGCCTGCTACCATACTCCCAGCCATGATGCTAATGAACTAAACCTCTGAAGCAGTAAGTCCCCAGTTAATGCTTTCTTTTGTAAGAATTGTCTTGGTTATGGTGTCTCTCCACAGCAACAGAACACTGACTAAGCCCCTGTTGAACAACTGTAATTACCCACTTGCGAGGGTAGAAGCAGAAGGTTCAGGAGTTCAAAGTCAGCCTTAGCTACAGCAGGAGTTTGAAGCTGGCTTAGGACAGATGAGACCCTAACTCAAGAAAACAAACAAAAAACTAAAGGAATATAATATATTAGTTAGGTATAGTCTTTTCTTGTTTTTAAGGCACTCCTGTGTCAAACAGGCTTCTTTATCAACAGAGGCCCAGGGAGGGAAGGTGCTAAGGTCTTCAGTCCAAGCAGGCTCAGTTGACCCCATGGCTTTGACTCGAGCTCCACCTCCCCTGAGCCGTGCTTCAAGGCTGTTGAAACTTTCTATGGCCTAGCTCCTGGGCAAGGTTAGGCTTCTCTTCTGGACACCAGCACCACATGGTACATTTGTGGTTTATTTCTGTCCAGAGGTCTCAACACTCCTCTGACTGTCAGGGTTGGGGAAGCATCACACTTAGCCCCCCATGGGGAATTCTTCCTTGTTCTGTCTCCAGGCAAGGCCCCAGATCCCTGCCCGTATGTGTGTCAATAAGGGCTGGGAGGGGGGCATAACCCTAGCAACTTGTGAGGTGGAGTCAGGAAGACCACAAACGCAAGGACAGTACGGGTGGCTTAGGCAGACCCTATTAAAACAACAAAGAGAAAACTAAAAGACAACAAAGCCCACGGAGGGTGAAGCTCAGCAGCAGAACGTTTGCCTGACACACACAGCCCTCTCACCCAGCTGCATGCGTTGCTGTGGGCAGCTGGGAGCCCAAGACAGGCATCTCCAGAGAAGGAAACAGTTAAGAGCAATATGGTCCTGCACAGTGCGCCTTGAAGTGGACACAGAAGAGAATGTAACTGAACCCCAGCCCCTGAGACGGAATCTTCTACGTGAACTCGATGAACAACACCCGGATGCCGCTCCCAGGCCCCAGGTGATAACTGCTGTCGTCGCCTCCGTCCCTGGTCTTCTGATTCACAGGCTGTCCACAGCCTCTCTAGGATCCTGTGATCCGGTCCAAGCCCGGTCTTTGGGCCTCTGCGAGTCGTCACCCTCTTTATACCTTTACACCGCAAGGGACAGGGTGAGCTCCCTCCCTGAGCACCTTTGAAGCCAGACACCGGCCTCACCCCGCAGCCCCCTAGACTATCTGCAGCGTGCACCTTGATGCTGCCCTCCCTGGCCCAGCTCTCGCTTCTTTCAAGGACCTTTCCAGGCTTTGTGGCTTTGCGCTCTGGACTCCAAGGCCACGACTCTCCTGACAAAGAGAGCCGGTCACTCTAGAGGTTACCATGAGGATCAGGAAGAGCTGCGGAGCTCACCGCATCCAGGCCATTTAAACAGTCAACACAGGGACCTCTTAAATCCTCTGTGTTGAGGGGGTTCTTCAGCTTCATTCTGGCTGGTCTTGGCACTAACCCTGTGCTCTAGACCTTCGCCTTCATCTTTTGCCCGCATCTGATTCCGTGCTCAGCCTTAAGAAGGCTCCTTGGGGAGTTTGTCTGTTACCCAGAAGCCAGGAGCAGTTGGTTGAACGTTTATTTCAGAGCCAGGGAAAAAGAAAAGCTAGTATACTTTAGAGCCAAGCTCAGAGCAGACCCACATCACATGCCTTTGGAGAAAGCACGTTGCTTTAACAAATCATTTCTGGGAGAGGGTAATAGGCAGGAAAAGCAGCCATTGGAGTTTTATTTTCAGCTACTGATGACAGTAACCACTGCAACTGAGCAGAGTTTGCCTCTTGTCAAGGTGAGAGTAAGGTGCCCAAAAGGGTTCAGCCAGAAGGAATCATCCCCAGGGTGGGTCCTACTGATTGAAGGTGCTTTATCAGGAGAGGGCAGCCAGGGAGAATGGCCCTCCAGGTAGACTCCCGTGGGATAGCACATTGTCAGGAGGACGCAGGGGTTGGACTGGGCAGGTTGAATCTGGAGAAGGTTATCCACCAAGGGGAGGCCCAGATGAAATGTGTGAAAATCATACCTTCCTTGGAGAAGTGGCAGCACGGCACGGGCCTCTGTATGGGTGAGGGCAGGGACAGCTCCAGTGTGCCATGCATGATATTTAGGGCCGAAGGCAGGGAGGGGGTGGCAGAGTAGGTTGAAGGCTAGACTGTTTTTTCTCTACAACCACCCCAGGGTTACCCAGCCCCCTACCATGCTGTCTCCCACCCAAGGCTTGACCTACCTTTGGTTTTCAGGACCCATGTGTGCCCAGGGCTCTGCCAGAGCGTTAAAGTGGGAGTCGGGAGCCTGAAGAGGAAGCCATCTGGAGACAAGAAGTGATCACAGAGAGTGTTATCTGATGACCCAGAGATAAAAGGGTTGGGGGGGAGGACAAGCCTGGGGTGCTCGGTGTGGACACTCAGAGGGCCTTGAACCCTTCCAGAGCACAGTCTGTATTCCAAGGTGGGAGAGAAACAAGAAACAGAAGCTGAAGAAGGATGCCAAAGGTGCAGTGACCAGTGTGCAGGCCATGGAGCTTGACAGGAACAAGACAGCAACTGGCTTCCAATCAGCTCACTGGCAGCTGGAAAGCCTGTGGAAACACTCGCCCCTCCCCCACCCTGTGGCTCTGTAATGATTCTCACAGAGGAGACAGCTGAAGGGCAAGGGCTGGGCTTTGATGATTACCCAGACCACTCTGGTTTAGCAGGGTGAGCCCAGGCAGGACTGGGGAGCTAGGAGGAGTTATAGTGCCAGCCACGGTGTAAGAGGCCTGAGTTTGTAAGTAAGCACTGTCAAGCTGTTTCAACACCCCCTGCCTCTACTTTTGGAATACTAGAATTATTTCTGTTTGGGGTGTGTGTGTTTGAAACAGAATCCCACATAGTTCAGGCTGGCAATATACCCACTATGCAGATGAGGCTGGCTTTGAAGTCTTTGAAGCCCTTGCCTCCTTCTCCCAAGTGTTGGGATTACTCCACCCATTTTGTTTTGTAGAGAAAAGGTCTCATTGTACAACCTAGGCTATTCTCAATTCTCACAGTCTTCCTGCCTCATAGGGAGTCCAGGGCCAGCCTGACCCCACCCCCACCCAGAGTATGAGGATTACAGGCATGTGTCACCACACCCTGCTTTTTAAAGCTTTATTATTTATTAATAATTTGAGTCTCACTTTGTAGCCCCTCTGGCCTGGAACTCACTATATGGACCAGGCCAGCATCGTCACACCTAGCCCTGCTATTATTTTTTTTAAAGATTTCTTTATTTGTTATGTATACAGTATTCTGCCTGCATGTGTACCTGCACCCCAGAAGAAGGCACCAGATCTTATAGATAATTGTGAGCTACCATGTGGTTGCTGGGAATTGAACACAGGACCTCTGAAAGAAGAGTCAGTGCTCTTAACCGCTGAGCCATCTCTCCAGCACCCCCCACCCCGCTATTCTTTTTTAAAGATTTAGTTATGTATTATGTATACAGTGTTCTGCTACATGCCAGAAGAGGGCACCAGATCTCATTATAGATGGTTGTGAGCCACCATGTGGTTGCTGGGGATTGAACTCAGAACCTCTGGAAGAGCAGATAGTACTGATAACCTCTGAGCCATTGCTTCAGCCCCAGCCTTGCTATTTTTGATAAATAAATTGTTTGTTTTTGTTTTTGAGACAGGGTTTCTTTGTGTAACAGTCCTAGCTGTTCTGGAACTAGCTCTGTAGACCAACTCACAGAGATCCACCTGCCTCTTCCTCCTGAGCACTGAGATTAAAGGTGTGTGCCACCACTGTCTGGCAGTTACATAGTTTCTATTCGGCAACCTTCTCCATACATCTGGTAGGTGGGTGAGAAGGTTGATCCAGTGTGAACCAAATTCAGGAGCGTGTTTGTATTGGTTAAATTTCCACTGCTGTGATAAAACACCATGACCAAGGCAGCTTGTAGAAGTAAGTTGATTTGGGCTTAAGCTTCCAGAATAAGAGTTTGCCACAGCAGGGAATCATGGCAGCAGACAGCAGGCATAGCAGCAGGAACGGGAAACAGTGCTCACATCTTGACCATGAGGACTAAGGAGAGAGAGCAACTGGAAATGCCAGCAATTTTTAACCTCTCAAAGCCTCCCTCGCGTGGCTTACTTTCTCCAACATGGCCATACATCCTAACTTTCCCCAAACAATGCCAGCAAGTGGGGACCAAGCTGAGCCTACAGAGGACGTGCTCATTCAAACCATTACAATGTGCAATAAGGCAAACTGTGTTTTCTAAGTGAACTTTTGTGGAAATCCCCTGTTTACCATTTTATGCCTATACATAAGCGGGTATGCATATGACTAAAATCAGCTGCATTATGGGAAAGGGCCTGCACAGTGAGCAAAGGCTGCCAGTCAAAATAGAGAAGCACCCAAACCACACACCCTGGTAACTGGTGAACCTCACAGAGGAAAGCTCCACTCGGGTGACCTGCCGTCACACTGTAGTGTACAGGTGACCTGCCGTCACACTCTGTAGTGCATCTGGCCTGTTCTTGGCTTTGAATAAAGTTTCATTGCCACTTTTACAAATCTGTGTCTTTATTTCAATTCCCTGAAAAAGGATCAAGAGCCTGGAAAGAGCTGGTCCAGATCCTGACCACTAGTAAACCTTGGGATGCGGAGGCAGGAGGTCTGCTATGAGTTCAAGAGTAACATAGTGAAATGCTATTAAAAAATAAAATAAAATGAAGCCGGGTGGTGGTGGCACAGCCTTTAATCCCAGCACTCGGGAGGCAGAGGCAGGCGGATCTCTGTGAGCTTGAGACCAGCCTGGTCTACAAGAGCTAGTTCCAGGACAGGCTCTAAAGCTGCAGAGAAACCTTGTCTTAAAAAACCGATAAAGTAAATAAATAAACAAAAATAAAAAATAAAATGTACATATATATTATTTTCTCCTAAAATGGCTACCTATTGTAGTCAACTTTGGCTTTGAAATCTTAGTCCTCCGATCTCTGAGATTACAGTTATGTGTTACCATGTGTGTTTTTACGTGTTAATTTTTTAAAAATACAAGATCTTTATTGGTTCTGTGCTTTGAAAATAGCTTCCACAGTATTTATTTAATTCTTATGTGTTCAAGTGTTTTGCCTGCATGTATGTTTGTGGAGCACCTGGTACTCAGGGAGGCCATAAGAGGGCATCAGAGACCCTGGAACTGGAGCTAAAGACCATTGTGAGCTGCCATGCTCTTAATCAATGCACCATCTCTCCAGACTTTAAATAATTATGTTTATGTGTGTTCATAAGCTTGTGTGTGGAGATTGGAGGATAACTCTGTGGATTCATTTCTCTTCTTCCATCTTTATGTGGGTCCTAGGGATTAAAGCCGGGTAGGCAGGCTGGGCAGCCAGTGCCTTATAAACCGAGCCTTCTGGCTAGCCCGGCTATCTAACGGTGCCAATTCGCTGGACCACTTATTTGTTCTTTTGAGACAAGAGTTTGACATCAGTGATTTACGTACAAAGATACTTGTAACAAATTTAGCAACAACCTATGATCGATTGCAGATGATATGATTCATGAAGGCCCTTGAGTTGCTGGAGAATGCCCAGGAAATGACGTTGAGAAAGGATGGAGCCAAGGAGGTAAAGGAATCAGAAAGGAGGGTGGGACCCAAGGATAGCAGAGTCAGGGACACGAAGGAGTAAAGGGGATGAACCTTTCCGCTGGTGGGTGTGGGTCCGACAACCCCAGGATGTCAGGATACGCGAGCACGCAAAATACAGAAAGAACGCAGAGTCCTGAGCCATCCCAAGTCTCACCTCCACAGTGCAAGGTTTCTGGGACAAAATGCTGTGAGTCAGGAGGTGACCACAACAATGGGGTAGGGCCAAACTAGTGACGAAGGATGGACTAATGGGCGAGGGCTGTAGTAATGGGTGAGAGCCGGACTAACGACGAACTATGCTGCGCAGTTAGGAATTCTTGGCTGAATAATCCAGTTAGCGTCAATGAAGAGGAGAGCATTTCCATTCCCTCAATGGAGCAGAAAACAACCTTTAAATAAATGTGCCGGCTTCCTCCGCAGGGTGCCAGATCAAATACTGCGTGGAGTGGAAAGACGTCAGTAAACCATACCCGGGATCCGAAATCCAGGCTGCTCCATCCGAAAAGCTCCATCACTACTAGCTCCGCCCCCTTCAAGGTAATGAGCCCGCCTCTCACGCCGATTGATCAAGCTGTCCACTCGCTGCTGCGAAGGTAATATCCGGATAGGCGGAATTTGTCAAAGGAATGGATCGCCCTCATAGTCCTACTGCGCATGCTCTTCCCGTGACCCCAGCTTGAGGTGACGGCGGGAGCCAAGGCGGGGTCCCAAAAGCACTGAGGCTGAGGGACCCGCCACAGCTCCGTCGTCCGAGAGGCTGGGCCTGCTGCCGTCGGTGAGGACGGGCCCCAGCGGGCGGGAGGGTCCCGGCCCGCGAAGCTACTCCCAACCTGGCTGTCCCGGGATCTGGGATTGGTGCTAGGAAAGGGTCCCTGGCTCTGCCCTCTCCTTGCCGGCCATCCGCAAGGCGCTTCCTTTCTCTATGCTTCCCTTTGACTAACCCACCCTACCCATGAACCAAACCTGAACACCCCCAATCTGGGACCCCACTCTCCTAATTCTCACCTACCCCAATCTGCCTGGTACACACCCATCCTTAACCTCTGCAGTTTTGTCGCATCTGTCCTGGGGGTTCTTGTCCCAGTGGCAGAATTTGAGGGCTGGAAGCTAGGGAGATGCTTCAGAGACTGGGGTGGGGGCATTGGTGGGAGGGGAGCAGGGAAGTGGGGCGTTCCAGATGTGTTGGGCAAGGGTGGTGGAAGGTATCACTCTGAATCAAGGTGATTAGGAGACAGGAGAAACTTTGCTCTGTTCTACATATTTTTCAATTCTTGGTCTTTTGGGAGGTTCACTGCCTTTTTCTTCTGTCTCCCTGTGAGAATATGTCCTGCATGCCCCAGCGTCATATCGTTCCCTAAGCAGTCCGCTCACAAGTCCTCCATGACTGCAGGACAGTGAGTATGGGAACAGCTGTTGGCGTCCTGACTTCAACGACTTTCCCCTTCACCTGATGCTAGCAACTCCAGCTACACAGATCAAACCAGCCCAGAGAGGGTAAGCAGGTCTGTCTTTCTCTTGGGACATTGCTGTTTCACCCCCATCTTGATGAAGGTTATTCTATTGAGCACCCCAAGATAACAAGAGAAGTTCCAAACCTCCAATGCCTCGTCAGTAAGAGTTGGGACCGTAATTGTTTTATGGCCACCATAACAAATCGCCACCAATCTAGTGACTCAAAATAACACAACTTCATTTTAGAGGCCAGAAGTCTGATGTGGGTGTTGTTAGTGACAGCCACTGTAGTCCTCCTGAGGCTTTAGGGGAGAACACTTCTAAAAAGAGCCAACCTTGTTTGGCTGGTGATGCCCTTGCTTGGTCCCCTGCCAACCCTTGAATTCTTTCTCCACCCTTCCCTGCTCTTTACTGCCACTTCCACATTTTTTTCTTTTCTTTCTTCTGCTTGTTTTTTAAATTGTGTTTATTTTGTGTGTGTGTGTGCCACATGTGTGCAGTGCCTGTGGAGGCCAGAAGAGGACATCAGATCCTCTGAGCTGTATAGGTGATTGTGAGCTGCCTGATGTGGGTGCTGAGAACCAAATCCCCATCCTCTGGAAGAGCAGGAAGTCCCTAACCACTGAACCATCCATCCTGCCCTGTTTCTTCTGCTTGATTTGGGGGAGGGGGCCAGAGTGTGTATATGCCTGTGGCAGTCAGAGGACAGCCTGTGGGAGGATCATGGATGGATCATGGTGGATCATGGGATGGAACTCAGTTCTTGAGGCTCAGTGGAAAGCACTGTTACCTGCTGACTCTTGATAACCCTTGTTTTGGATAAGTAGGTTTGACTTGAACCCCCAGACCTCTTGCTTTAGCCTTCCTACTGCTGGGATTGTAGGTGTATGCCATGACACCAGCCTCAAGGGACTGGGACCTGGACATCTCAGGAGTCATTATTCTGCCTCTCACAGACTGATGATGTGTGAATGACTCCCACTTATTTATTGTATGCTCTTGTTTCTTGAGCCGTTTTTGCTCTTCTGGGTCTCCTTGCTCATGACTAAGGTCATGTGAGCTGCTTCGCTTGGCTGTGCTGGGGACTGAACGTAGGCAAGCTCTTAACCGAGCTACACCAACTCTTCACTTTTTTTTTTTGGTAGAGGTGGGGATAAGTGTGTGTGTGTGGGGGGGTGTGGTATGTGTGTGTGTGTGTATGTGTGGGGGTGTGGTATGTGTGTGTGGGTGTACAATGCTGTACACATACAGAGGCAAGAGGAGGATGTTGAATGCCCCCTGCCCCCTGCCCACCTTATTCCCTTGAAACAAAGCCTCTAACTTGAACCAGAAGCTCACCATTTTAGTGAGGCAGATGGGTCAGCCAGCAAGCTGCAGGGATCCGAATGTCTCTGCTTCCAGTGCTGGGTTTAGGCATGTATGGCCAGGCCTGGCTTTTTCATGGTGCTGAGGACTTGAACTCAGGTCCTCAGGGTTGTACACCAAGCTTTCTTCTTGAAGTTGGAATGCATGACAATCTTGCCACTTCACTCTCCTTAGTCTGGGATTTTAAGTGTGAGCCACCATACCTAGCTTCATGTAGCTACTTATTTATTTATATAGTCATTCATTCATTCATTCATTCATTCATTTTGTTTGAAACTGGGTCTCGAGTAGCCCAGGCTAATCTTGAACTCCTGGTCCTCCTGCCTCACCCTCATATGTGAAAGATCTAGTCTGAGGCTGTTTATCTCTAAGTAGAAGACTAATAAAAAAATTACCTTTCAAGTAAATGTATCCTATCTTTTAAAATGTTAAATATGTGCCTACTGTAAAAAAAAAAAAAGAAGAAAAGAAAAGAAAGAAAGAAAGTGAGCTCGTGGATGTTACAGTTTGAGAGGGTGGTCTGGAGAGATGGCTCAGTGGTGAGAAGCGCTCACCGCTCTTTCAGAAGCCCCGAGTTGGGTTCCCAGCACCCGGGTTGGGCAGCTCACAACCACCTGTAACTTCAGCTCCAAGTGATCCGACACCCTCTTCTAGCCTCAATGGGCACCTGTACATGTGACGTTCACTCTCACAGACACGCATACATATAAATAAAAATAGTAGAAATAAATTTTTTTAAAAGGTTGTGAAAGGTGGGATTGTGCAAATCACTCATTCTCATCACCATCCCGAATTCATCCCAGATCATAGGTGCCGCCGTGCAGTCTGGCAGATTTGAAGAGCGCTAGTCAGGCTTTTGTAGAATAACCGGTCATGGGCTGAGGTTTCCTGAGCTCTCACAGAGGTGAAAATCTCAGCACGGCTCAGCGCTGTCACCTCACATCTGTGTGACTCATTGCAGATAATGTTGACTCTGATCACCTGGTGGAGGTGATGTATGAGCCCCATGGTTCCTGTTATCATCCCTGTTTCCTTGGGAATGAGTCACTAAGTGATGAGGGAGAGGACTTAAGGTCGTCTCAAGGAAGAACCTCCTTAGAATTCTGTTAGCTTGAGACAGGGTCTGGTTTAGCCTGACCTGGCCTTGAACTCTGTACATGGCCAACGGTGACCTTGAACTCCCAGTGCTGAGATTATAGTCATGTGCTACCATAAAAGGTTTATGTGGCGTTGGCACTGGAACCCATGGTTTTGTGCTGGACAGACACTCTCCCAACTCCATTCCCAGCCCTGGAACTCATGAGGAAGACTCGGGCCCTCTCTAATGTATACTGTTATTTATATCTTTATGGACTTGTGGATATTTATTTTATTCTTAAGGTTATAATCCTACCCACTTAAGTGTGGACTCACTCTGTGGAGTGCTTTTCTTACTGGAATTGGCTCTTGCCAGTGGGACTGGGTTACAGTCCTGACCCTCACCAGCTGTGTGGTACTAGGCCACGTCACTAAGTGCCCAAGGTCACCTCCCCGAGGGCAGAGTGGGAAGGTGGTAATACTTGGGAGGAACATCATTGGGTTCCTGTAATGAAGATCAAGATTGACATCAGGTCTCGTCCCTGACTTGGCTGCTCTGTGCTGGACTTGGCAAGAAGGCCGGTGGGGCAGGGTACCCGACCACTTCCTCACACCGTTTCATCCAAGAGGTTTCTGGGTCTCTCTGTTGTATGTATGCATGTGTGGCATAGTGTGTGTATACATGTGACATACCGTGTGTCTGTGTGTCTGCAGGTGCTCTCATGTGCATGTGCAGGTCAGAGGTTGTTGGTACTGAGTATCTTCCTCGACCTCTGCAAGGTCTCTCACTGAACCTAGAGCTTACTGTTTTGGCTAGGCTGGCATCAAACTATCCCCTGGAGTCTCCCTGACTTGGCTCACCCCCGCCCCAGTGCTAACCACACCAGGCTTTCAGTGTGAGTGTTGGTATCCAAGCTTGGGACTTAACGCTTGCACAGCAGGACTTTGTTCACTGAGCCTCTGGGTCACTTCTGTCTTTGTCAACTTGGGTTCTAAGTCTGAAATAAGATCTTTTCCTCCCTGTGCTGTGGATTGACCACTTGAATGCTAGGCAAGTGTGCTGTGTTCCTGAACTATATCCCCAGCCTAAAACTAGGGTTGTTTTTTGTTGTTGTTGTTTGTTTGTTTGTTTGTTTTTTGACAAGGTCTCATTATATAGTTCCTGGAACTGGAACTCCTTATATAGACCAGGCTGGCCTCAAACTCAGAGATCTGCCTGCCTCTGTTTCCTGAGTGCTGGGTTTGAAGGCTTGTACCATCATGCCTAATCCTAAATTTTAATATGCTTGATTTTATTCTAGTGATCTGTATTAATCTTTGTTTGTTTGTTTGTTTTGAGCCAGCCCTGGCTGTCCTGGAACTTGCTTTATACACCAGGCTGGCCTCACTCGCGGAGATCCACCTGCCTCCTGAATGCTAGGATTAAAAGATTGTACCACCACTGCCCAGTGATTTGTAGTAATCTTATTTACTTGCTGTTTAATTGTTTTTGAGGTTCCAGGGATCTAACGTAGGACCTTGAGCATGCTCATTTAGCACTACCGCTGAACTGTTCCTCAGTCCAGCTTATGTGTATTTTCTTTTCTAACACTTGTGTTGCGCAGGAGATCCTTTTCTTCTGATTAATGGACTACTGGGGAAAAAATTACCTTGTGAATAAATACATCTCATCTTTTTGTAGATGTTAACTCTATTGTCACTGGGGGCTCAGGAATGAGTTCATGGCATGTAAGATAGTAAACCAGTGAAGGGTGAAATCGCTCATTCCCGCCATCACCCTAAGCTACATCTCAGATTCATTTGGTAGCACCCCTTCCTCCTCCACTGACTGCTTTGCCTCCTCCCTTAGGACAGAGCCCTTGGACTCCCAGGTTCCTGGCCAGGGAGGTGGAGGAAAAGGAGAGGCCTATCTGTCTGCTAGGGCGACGTGGCCTGAGGGACAGGCTGCTGGTCCTGGGATGCCCCAGCCCAAGCCCAGTGAGCAGGAGTGTGAGAGCATGAAGACCAGCCAGGAGCCAGCTCCCCAGCCTGGCACAGATGTGGTCCCAGCAGCCCCCAGGAAGCCCAGGAAATGCTCCAAACTGGTCCTGCTGACAGCTTCCAAAGACAGCGCCAAAGTGGCCGCAGCCAAACGCAAAGGAGTGCACTGCATCATGTCCCTGGGGGTGCCAGGCCCCGCCACCCTGGCCAAGGCCCTCCTCAAGACTCACCCCGAGGCTCAACGGGCCATTGAAGCACCCCCCCAAGAACCCGAACAGAAGCGCAGCAAGCTGGACCTGGGTGAGGCTCCTGTAGCTGGCGCTGCCCCCTCAGAGATACATGGTCCCTTTCGGAGCTGCCACAGGCAACTGGCTCCAGTTCTGAGAGTCCCCGCTCTTCCCTTTGCTGTCTTGATCCCTGCTCCTCTACTTCTCTGAGCACAGGTGGGAGGTAGAGGGCTCAGGGGTTATAGGTGCTGCTGGGTACTCCTTGAGGAGCCCAGGACCCTGGCTTAACCCCTCCTAGTCTTGCCAAGTAGCCTTGTCCCTTAGAGTTCCCTCTGCATGGCCTGCATGCCTTGCTTCATCACAGGAGTGTCGGAGGTTGAGGTGGGCCTGCTGCCATGCACGTCCATGCTGGAGGCTGCTGGTGACTCTCAAGGTCTTGGCTACACACAGGCGTTTCCCAAGGCCTGGGCTTCTTGGGCACCTGCCACATGTTCCACAAGCATTTCACAGCTGGTACAAAAAGTGCCAACATTTCTTTACTCGGCCAGTTTACCCGTCTGTAGACCTGCAGTTCTGTGTTCACTGGGTGCTGGGCCTCAAGGCCAACAGAAGCTGTGGGGACCCTCCTCCCTGTCTCTTCTGACCCAGCCTCATCCACACTGAAGCCACCACAGCGGGTAGAAGAGGGCTCCAGGACACTGTCGGGGGCGGCGGAGAAGTAGCCTCAGAAGTTGCAGGCTGATGAGGGTCCAAGGCTGGGAAAACTCAGTGCCCTGCTCTTGTTTACAGTGATGAGATTATGGGAGGCCATGGGTAACTCAAGCCTCACCCCTTACCACTCCACCATGGCTGTGCCCCTTCCTCAAGTGTGTCTGGGTGGGTGGTGACCGGTGACAGCAAACTGTCCCTTTCGCTGTACTCGGCTCAGGCTGGCCTCGAGTCAGATTCTCGGGACCTATGGTGATCTCAGGCCTCCCTGGGAGTAGTGAGGTGGCAGGTAGCAGAGGAATTCGCTGGGGACAAGCAAAAGAGGGCTGGCAGATAGCCTTTGAGGACTCAAGATGGTACAGGAGAACAGCAAGTGGCCAAGTTTGGAGTACTGAGTGTCAGGACATTGGGGTGGTGGCCACGGGATGCACTTAACACAAGTTGAAGACTTGGGACTTGGTCTAGGGTCTAGTGCACATGCCAATACATACACATGGCTCCTAATGTCACCAGAGCTGAAAGGAGAGCCCTATGCCAACAGCACCTGGAGCTCCAGGGAGGGTGATAAGACACCTTCCTGGGTGGAGCTGGAAGTGCCCTAACCTGGGTGTCTTACTATGCGTGTGTATGTTGTGCCATTACTGTATGTGTTCTGTGTGTGGCTGTCTATGTGAGCATCTTTCATTGTCTCTCTTGTCCCTTTATATGACTTTTAGCCATGAGGGTGGGTGGGTGTTAGTCTGAAGCAGTTTCCCCTCCCCACTAGGCTTGGAGCAGGCAATACTGCAACTCAAACAAACCTTTAGGGATGCTCAGTGGCAGGGAAAAGTGAGTTGATCTCTCCCAACAGAATAAATAGCATCTGGCAGGCCCTGAGATGGTGAGGGTGAGAAAAGCTAAGTCCTGGGCCTCCGTTTTCTGCCTTTGCCCAGACGGCCCCTCGGGATCAGCCACGTATTCACTGACAGGAAGAAGACAAGAAAACTCCTGTGTCACCATCAGTTAGCTAGGACAAGGGACCCTGCCGCATGGGGTAGGGATGTAAGGGGATAGCCTAAGTTCATAACGCTTCATAGTCCCACTGCCCACCCCCACCCACATCGGCTAAAATCTCCGGAAAACCAAATGGAGTGACCATGGCTACAAGCCTGGAGTTCTTTGGGGACCGTGAGGACCCTCGATCCCAGCTGCAGCTGGAGCAGTGCTGAGGAGTCAAGAAAGACTTCGGTGTGCTGACTCTGCTCCCCCTAGTCAGTCCTGCTCTGGGCTCCTCCCTGTCCCCCAACTTGGTTCCCACCAGCATGGGGGCAGAGGATGGGTCTGTCACTACACAGAGGCCATCTACACAGGAGTGGAGTCTGGCTGGGATCCCATGCTTCCCACAGAACTTGGGTATGGGGACATCTTGTGTACCCTTTCCAACCACAAGAGACCTTAGCTGCTTCCTGTGTAAGCTCAGGCTCTGCAGCAACACGGCTTCTGTGAGAACTGGGGCCAAACTCATGTCTCCAGATGAAATACGAAGGAAGACTGCTACCCCTTCTGGGCTGTGCTGGGCAGTTGCTCTTGATCAGCTGACAATCTCCTGTCCATTGTTCCCACAGGCACACCTCCCTGTCTCTGCTCTACCCAGGGTCAGGTGGTGGCGACAGCCACTTCCTGCTCAGATGTTTCCTAGAAACGTTTGTGACCCTGACCTTCATGGCTTTTTAGGAACAGTACTTGCTGTGGCAAGTACTTCTCTAAATCAGTTAAGAAAGGTATCTGGCCCCATACTGACCCCTAAGAAGCCAGGTGAAGGTGACTCTCAACTCATACTAGAGCAGTGCCTCCCCCAGCCTTCCTTTGCTCTTTGTTATCAGCCTGACCTATCTGCCTTTCTTCTAGATGCAGATGGCCCAGAAGACAGTGGAGAGTCTGAGGTGTCCTCATCAAGTCCTGAGGAGAGCCCTGTGTTCCCTGAGGCACCCAGCCCTTCCCCATAACCTTGGCAGCTGTTCCAGCATGTGCTGCTTGCTGTATCAGTTACTTTTATAAGCAAGAAGGAAAAAAGAAAATAAAAGAAACTGCTATTTCCTTCCATGGGTAGGTTTTTGTTGTTGCTGTTGGTTTTTTTTGTTTGTTTGTTTGTTTGTTTTTGTTTTTGTTTTTTTTTGTTTTTTTGTTTTTTTTTTTTTGATCCAGACAGGGCTTCGCTGTATATAGTCCAGACTGTCCTGGAACTTAGTCTGTAGACCAGGCTGGCCTCAAACTCAGAGATACATCTGCCTCTGCCTCCCAAGTGCTGGCAGAAAAGACATGTGCCACCCCCTCCAGGCTAGGGCAGGTTTAAAACACTGTAGGATTTAGTGTCATTGGAGACCCGCTCTGACCTCATCACTCTGGAGACTTCCTTTCTCCCCATCCTTCCCATCCCAGACTTACCTGCTCTGAGCCCTTGGACCGGTGGAGTCTCTCTTGGGGTCTCCAACCTCTAGCCTCACAGGTGGGCTTCCGGGGCCTGGAAAATGAGCTCTTGGCAGAGTGGTTCCCAAGGCTTCGTCTTCGTGCTGCCGCTAGCCTGAAAAGGTACCCCTGCCCTGGACCCAGGGCAGCCTGCTCTTTATCACTGCCTGCTCCTTCCCTCTGTAAGGTTCCCTTCAGCTGAGGTTGCCATAGGCCACTGTCCTTCCTAATCTAAGCCTGCCCCCTAGAAGAAGACCCTCAGACTGCTGACTCCCAGCATGGGACCCCAGCCTCCTCCCTACAAGTATCACTGAGGAAGGGCTGAGCCAACACCTGAGACTTGTCAAGGATCTGCCTGGGATCCTCACAAGAGTGTAAGGCCACCCAAGAAATCACACACACAGCCTGGGCCCCTAACAAGAGTAGGATCCCTGGGGCATGCTGATGAGCCAGTCTAACCAAATCAGCAAGCTTCAAGTCCAGTAAGAGATCCCAGTCTCAAAAAATAAGAGGGAGCGCATTTGTTGGCTTCTGACCTAAACACCCACACCCACACCCCAGCCCCAGTCCCCCACACGAAGGCCTGAGAATAGAGCAAGGGAGAAGTGGGGCCAGAAGCGGGGCAAAGCTACCCTAACCCTTGTGTGCAAACCCCTATCTGTTTTCCTCCAGTCTGTATTTTCCTGGTTTTCCAATATTCCTAGATCTCGGCCGCCGGGACTCTGCCTCACAATTGCTCCTGGAGACCAGATGGGGGCGCACACGATCCGCGCCCTCCCGCTTCTCCGCGGTACCTGAGTGGGGAGCGCCTCCTGGAGTGAGGTCTTGGATTACCAATTTCAGTCAGTACTGCTCGGCCGAACGTCAGAAGCAAGGGCTCCTTAAGCACCAGACACAGAATTGCTTCTTGCATTCACACGATGTATTAGATTTATTGTCCCTGCTTCCTGCCCCATCCCCACACCCTTAAGCTAACACTACCAGGGAAGGGTTCTTTACTTGGACTCCTGAGTTTACTAGTATGGAGACCTTAGGGAGAGGAGCCTGCAGGGCCACGAACATGCAGAGCATGAAAAGGAAAGATGGGACAGAGATTTGGTATTACCAAAATGCAGAGGGTTTATAGGTTCTGCCCATGTATAGTTCAGATGTGTGGGTCAGAGTAGCCCACGGTGGGGGGACTTGCAGGAAGTTGGTGTCCCACCAACTCTGAAGTGAAGGGGGAGCCTGCTAGTCCTGTGGTAAAAGCTGAATACAAGGCAGAGCAAACAGTCCTCCCTGGGAGCAACCCTGCTTCTGCCTCCTGAATACTAGGATTACCAGCGATGCCTGTTCTTAAACTTGGGCTTTTAAAACAAGGCCCCTTGTGTCCTTGAGTTCCGATTATTTTTCCACCTCCCAAGTAGCTAGGATTCAAAGTGTGGGTCATCACACCTGGCCGAACTGTCACTCTGCTTAATTTTTGTTTTTGAGATGGTCTCAAAACCTACCTCTCAAGAACTGGGATGTGGCCACCATGCTTGGTTTTGTTTGTTTTAAAATATTTATTTATTGACTTATTTGTCTATTGGATTTTCGAGACAGGGTTTTTCTGTGTAGCCTCAGCTGTCCTGGAATTAGCTCTGTAGACCAGACTGGCCTCGAACTTACTGAGAGACCCACCTGCCTCTGCCTCCCAAGTGCTAGGAATAAAGGTGTGCTCCGCCACTGCCCAGCCTTAAGGATTTATTTTCCTTTCATCTGTGTGAACATTTGCCTGCATGTATTGCAATATCCACATGCCTGATTCTGACAGAGGCAGGAAGAGGAGGTCAGATCTCTCTTAATGGAACTTTGTTCTCTGCGAGAGCAGTAAGTGCTGAGAAATTCTAAGCCAGAAGTTCTCAGTCTGTGGGTCAAGACCCCTTTGACAAACCTCTATCTCCAAAAATATCTACATTATGAGAGTCTTAACAGTTTTATGAAGTAGCAACAAAAATAATTTTATGGTTGGGGTCGCCACAACACGTAGAACTGTATTAAAGGTTCACAGGATTAGGAAGGTTGAGAACCACTGCCTAAACCATCTTTCTAGCCCTGTTTTTTTTTTTTTTTGAGACATGCTATATAGCATTGGCTTCCCTGGGACTCACTGTGTAGCTCAGAACAGCCTCATTCCCCTGCCTCTGCCTCCTGCAATTACAGGCTTGCCCCTCCACACTAGGCTTTGCATTTTCTGTGTTTTTTAGTTTTTAGATTTCAGAAAAACCCTTTATCTTCCATTTACTTATTCACTTATGGTGATGGTGTTTTTAAGACAGAGTCTCATGTAGCCCAGCTTGTCTTGCATTCATTATATAGCTGAGGATGGATTTGAATTCCTTGAATTCCTCATTCTTCTGCTTCAATTTCATTTGTGCCACATCACATCCAGCTCCGGATCTTCCTCCTCCTCCTCCTCCTCCTCCTCCTCCTCCTCCTCCTCCTCCTCCTTCTCCTCCTCCTCCTCCTTCTCCTTCAAGACAGGGTTTCTCTGTGTAATAATCCCTGGTTGTTCTGGGACTTCCTTTTCTAGACCAGGTTGGCCTCGACCTCAGAGATCGGCCTGCCTCTGCCTCCTGAATGCTGGGTTTAGAGGCGTGTGCCTCCACCGCCCAGCCCAGCTCCTGGATTCTTATTTAATTTGTGATCTGTTATTGTCGTTATTTTGAATCTCAGATTGTCTTGGATTGGGAGTGAAGGATATTTAAAGGCTTCAATGTGCTGCATAAGAAAGTTTAGGAAAACTGGAGAGATGGCTCATCTATTAAGAACACTGACTGCTGGGGCTGGAGAGACAGCTCAGAGGTTAAGAGCACTGGCTGCTCTTCCAGAGGTCCTGAGTTCAATTCCCAGAAGCCATATGGTGGCTCACAACCATCTGTAATTTGTTCTGACTCCCTCTTCTAGCATGCAGACCGAACATTGTGTAATAATAAATAAATAAATAAAAAGAACACTGACTGCTCTTCCAGAGGACCCAGGCTTGAAGCCCAGCACTCACACTGTGGTTCACAACTATTGGCAACTCCAGTTCGAAGGGATCCGACACTCTGACTGCCGTAGGCACCAGCCATGTACATGGTACATCTACACATGTAGACAGAACACTCAAACACATAAGATTTTTTTTTTTTAATGTAAGACGTATGTTAAAAAAAAAAAAAGAACTCGGGGTGGAGGGCGGTGGTGCAAGCCTTTAATTCCAGAACTCTGGAGGCAGAGGCAGGCAGATCTCTGAGTTCGAGGCCAGTCTGGCCTACTGAGCAGTCCAGTACAGCCAGGGCTACACAGAGAAACCCTGTCTTGAAAAGCCAAAATAAATAAGAAAAAAAAAATTTAAAAAGCAAGTTCAGCAAGAACACCGGCCTAAGAATGCATTTAAGCAAACAAACACTACAGTCAAATCCCATGGAAGGCCCCGGTGTCTCAATCAAGACTTCCCGCGGCATCCTCTTTGTCAGGATGCCCCGCCTATATCCACACGACAAATTCACCTGCTGCCCTGCCTCACCGGATGCTGTAGCAGGACCATGGGTTGTCCCGCCTCCCCCATGTTAATAGACCCGCCCCTGTACGCTGATTGGCTATGGTGTTAGGTTGGCACTGCGCAGAGAAGACCCGGAGAAGTGATATCCGCCTTAGGAATGGCTCCGCGCCTCTGCTGCGCATGCTCGCTAGTAATGTTTAGGCGTTCCGAGCCGGCTCCGCGCGGGGGCGCGCGCGCGGGCACGGAATCCCTCCCCGGGGGGCTGTTGGCGGCGGGAGCGGGCGCTGGGGTCCTGGTTCCTAGAGCAGTCCCGGCTGCTAGGCCGTCACCTCCGTTGGCGGAGACGCACACGAAGGACCTCGTGGCTCAGCCGCAGGAGACGCAGGGCCCTCTGCCGTCGGTGAGGACGGGCCCCTACAGGCGGGAGGGTCCGGCCGGCGGAGCGATGCCTGCTCCGGCTGCCCCGGGGTCGGGCCCGGTGCTGGGGAGGGGCCCCAGCTCCGCAGCTCGGGCTCGCGCCTCCGCCTCATCGCTCACCCGCGGTGCACCTCCTTTCTCCTTGCTTTCTCCACCAACCCACCCGACCCCTGTACCGGTCTCAACATCCCTAAATCCGGGATCACACTTTCGCCCATTTTTCTCGGACCGTGTCTATCCTGCCCAGTGCGTGTCTACCTGGCTCTGTCCTCTGTCGCGGCCCATCCTTGTGGCCGCAGGTCCCAGTGACCTTGCACTTTTTGCTGGTTATCAGCCCTCCTAGTTCTGACTATAGATTGCCCGTTATGACTTTCAAACTTTGTGACTCATTCTAGACTGAGAAATATGTTTTATGTGTATATTCTGTGCCCAACGATAGATTCGTGAATCACAAGTTTAAAGAGAACCGCTTACCCGGCTCACATGACGCAGATCTATTAGACTGTTCTAATTCATTCCTTTCTGTTCAGTTCCATTCCATTCCATTCTATTCTAAATGACTGACTTGCTAACCCACTGATTCAAAAACTAGTTTATCTGCCGGCTTTAAACCCTCCTTTTTCGCTTACTCTCACAGTCATAACCATTCCAAAGAGATCTTTTGATTGTGGCGGTGGTGATTTTGCTTGTTTTTAACTTTCTGCTTTCCAGGGTTCATACCATTGCTGAGACTTGATTTAGGTTTTCTGGTATGATTCAGGTATTTCATTTATCTCATTGTTCTTCAAGAGCCAGTAGTCTGACTTGTGGGGGGAAAAAACTGTATGAAGTTGTGGTAAGGGAGCTTCTTACGGGAGAGTCGATGAGATGCTAGGCTATGACGGAGATAGCTTTTGCTGGATGTGTGTGTGTGTGTGTGTGTGTGTGTGTGTGTGTGCGCGCTTGATTGATTGCTTGCGTGCGTGTGTTTGAATTTTAAGAAGAGTAGCTTGTCATCTTGTCGGTACTCTTGGGGAGAATTGGAGTGGCCGAAGCTGAAGACCATCAGAGCATGGCCCAGATTTAGCTGAGCTGAGGGAGTCAGTGAGGAAGGAAGGCCTCGTTGACAGGAAAGCAGAGGGAAGATGGTGTGGTTGCATACACGGAGAGACACATTTGAGGGTACCTCAGGCTGGGTAAGGAAGTCCGTTTAGCCAAGATTATGATCTAGGATGACTGGGGAATATATCAGTTGGCTTCTCATGTTTCCTTATCGCTCATGAGTGTGGTATGCATGCAGAGGCCTATTCTGTCACTCTCTGCTTTATTCCTTTGAGACAGGGTCTCACTGGACCTGGAGCTATCCTGGAAGCCATGGCTCTGTCTTCTACAGTCCCGTGAATGCTGGCATCTGAGCTAAGGTCCTCAAGCTTACGCAGCAAGTGCTGTTGTCTGCTGAGCCATCCCACCCCAGCCCCGTCCCCAGGTTTCTGTATCTATGACAAAATATTTCAGTGTTGGTGTACTTCTCAAGGGGGAGGGAGATGATGACGTCATGAAAACAGAATGAGAAGATATTAATTTTCTTTGGTTTTCGAACGTCTAGTCCAAGATCTGGCAGACGAATTTCTTTGCAGTGGGTGGGCTGTGTGATGGTGGCTCGGAGCATTTAATGGGGCAAGCTGCTCATATTATAGTCAGGAGTCAAGACTGAGAAGGTTGGGGTGCCCATGTATCCCTCAAGGGCATACCTCAGTGGTCAAAGGACCTCCTCTAAAGATTTATGACCTCCCAGTGGTGCCACTGTGGTTCTTTGGGAGAGACAGTCATGATCCAAATTATAGCAAGGTATTTGGAGAATAGGTTCCTACTGGCTGATATCTCTTCAATATCTATATTTTTACAATAAATTATTCTTTTTGAGACAGGATCTCTTTAGGTCAGACTCCTAGAACTCAGTATGTAGACCAGGCTGGCCTTGAACTCACAAAGATCCTCCTGTCCCTCCCTGCTGAGTAGTGGAATTAAAGACGTGCACCATTACATCCTGCTGCAGTGTCTGTGTTTCTAAATTGCTTTGAAACAGTGCTCTCAGACAGTCGACTGCCGTCCCCGCCTCCCAAGACAGCCAGCAGTTTTGGTTCCACAGTAACTTGGGAAAAGAGATGATAGTGGTTTTATGTAGTGCATAGAGGCTCTATAAACAAACTGCCCTGCCCTGCCCTGCCCTGCCCCGCCCCTCACAGTGAAGCAGAATCACCAATACTGAGGTTGGGAAACTCCTCTTTAATAAGTGGCAGTCCTTCTGGGATTGCTACCACATTCATCCTATCTCAGGAGCGATGCTTGCTCACATAATTCACTTACAGTTTTTCATTCACCTCTTGGGGGAGGGTCAGAGGAGGAAGCCAGCCTCCGTCTTAGTTTTAGACAGAATCTCACACTGACCCGAAGCTTACAGCTTCAGTGAGGCTGGGTAGCAGCAAGATCCTGAGGTCTGCCTGGCCTCCCACCCCAGAGCTGGCCTACAGATGGGTGTGTGAGCTGTTGACCCAGGATCTCATACTTTCACAGCAGGTGCTCTTACCCACTGAGCATCTCCCCTGACCCTCATTCACCGCTTTTCCTACTTTGCAGGTAAGAGTGCCAGGGAAGTTCTGGCTTGGCCCAGGCCTCCTACCCAGCAAGGGTTTGGTAATATAGTTTATCTCCCATGTAAAGGTAACTTTCTCTGCTCTTAGCTGCCAAGAGAGGCTTCTGGCTTTCAGGATTTTAGTGAGCACTTAGAGATTGGACTCAGTTGTGTCTGAGAGGCACTGGGTAATTCCTAACATTGCAGAGCATCTTGGCCTGCTCTGAGAACATAGCCACCAACAGGGCTACAGCGGGAGCGCTGTAATCACCCAACTCTGACCTTAGCACTGAGGGAAGAGAGAAGATGGAGATAAACCACACATTTCAGACTCTTGAATATACTGGTCACATCTGCCCAACCTGAACGCACTGTGTTTTCTTTATAGGCTTGTATGGAGTGAGAAATAGATATTACAAAATAAACACATTAAAGCCTAAGTCTTTGGGCAAAGTAAATAATACAGGACTGGGCATGGTGGCACTATCTATAATCTTAACAGTTGGAGGTGGGGAAAGGAGGATCAGGCATTCAAGATCAGCCACAGCTGTATAATGAGTTTGATGCCAGCCTGGGCAGAGGTAGGTGGATCTCCTTGAGTTCTAGGCCAGCCTCATCTACGTAGTGAGTGAGACTTGGTCTCAAAGCAAACAAGGAAAAAAAAAATCCCCAAACAAACAAATCCTGATGGGCTGGATAGATGACTCAGCAGGGAAAGGCACTTGCTGCCTTGCTGAGGACCTGATTAGGTAACCAGAATCCGTCTTGGTCATAGAGAACTGACTGCTGCATGTCCCTTGAACCTCCATGCACTGTGACTCACATGCAATTGAATGCATACACACATGCACGTAGACAATAAGTAAGATGTAGCTTAGGGTTTTTTTGTTTTGTTTTTGGGTTTTTCAAGACAGAGTTTCTTTGTGTACCCCTAGCTGTCCTGGAACTCTCGCTCTGTAGACCAGGCTGGCCTCAAACTCAAGATCTGTTTGCCCCTGCTGGGATTAAAGATGTACGCCACCACCACCACCAATGCCGTCTGGTTTTGTTTTGTTTTGTTTTTGTAACTGAAATAGGGTTGAGGACTGGGGTTTGGATCCAGTGTTCACATAAGACCAGATGAGGTATCGGGCATCTGTGGTCCTAACACGGTATGGTGAGACGGAGAACGGGAGACGCTCAGGACTCTCGTAAACAAGCTAGCCTGGCATTTCCTTCCAGCAGCCTCTCAGAGACCCTGCCTCAGTGCGGTGAAGGCAGAGGCTGACGCCCAAGGTCGTCACTTGACCTCCACATGTGTAATTCTCTTGCCTACACTTATATTCAAGCACAAGTGTGCACACTCATGTACATGCATACAAAGACAAAAAATAAAAAATAAAAAGCAGGATTGTATAGAGGACCCCCACATCCCCATCAACATGAATGTCAGCATCTTACATTTGTATCTGAGTTCCGTTATTTGTATGTGTATGTGTTTTATTGTGCTTGTTGTGATGTGGGAGAGGTCTCATGCTGTGATACTGGGTGGAGGTCGGGAGGACAGCTCTGTGGAGTCTACTCTTCGGTCCAGGGCTCAGGCTTGCGCACTTCTACCCACTGAGCTATCCCACTGGCCTGGAGTTTTGTTTGTTGAGACCTGACTGGTCTCATTCTGCTTGGCCTCCTGAATGAACTGTCATCGTGCCTGCTTTTATTTGCTTCTGGGCTTGAGAGTAGCCTTATATTCACCAGGCAAGCATTTTAGCAATTGAACTCCATCCCCAAGTTCATTGGTGTTTTTACTATGGCCAATTTTGGAACACTGAGTCTCCTGAGTGCTGAGATTAAAGGCATGTACCACTACACTCAGCTTTAAAAAAAAAAAAATTAAGAGGCTAACAATGTCTGGAGTGCTATAGTCTTGTTTAGTGACTCTTACTGAAAGGTGGGAAACCCCTTGCTAACTACATATTGCTCAGTTTGTCCTAGAAAGACAGGAATGTCCAGCCCACCCTAGAGTAGCACTCCATATCCGACCATCCTCGTCAGTACTGGAGGCCTGGAACCCTGCCTCTGCCCAGCCAAGGCAGCACCAGGAACAGCAGTTGCAAGGTCAATGCAAAGGGCCTCTGGTATCTGGAAGACCGGCTGAGCTGAGGCCGCCAGAGTAGGTCAGAGGGTAACCTGTGTGAGCCCAGAGAGGCTCATTTTCCAGAGCTAGGCTTCAGCCTTCTGCTATGCAGAGTAGCCACACTGGCTGGCCTGGGTGCTTTGAGACAGGTGCCCAGCATTGAGGTGAAGTACACAGGGCCAAGCCCAGGCATCTGAGCAGGCACAGTGGGATTTCGGCCTCTTCATTCTCAGGCATATCTGGTTCCTGTGCCTGTTTCTCGCCTATTAGATGGCTCACTAAGAATGGTCTGGAAGGGATCTGTGCTAGAGACTGATGAGGCTTCTAAGGTAGAAACTCAGTAAACCAGTGCATTAGTCACCAGAAGCCCTGGAGAGGCTTGGTGGGGGCTACCAGGAAAGGTACAGGGAAGGCATCTGACCAGGGTTCCTCCGCAGTCTCTCAACCCCAGGGCGCTGAGGAAGTTCCATCTCCCCCAGGTTCCACCCCAGATCCATTTGTTAGAGCCCCAGGCTCAGGGGGCCTCCTCCACTAATTGCCTTGGTTTTTCCTTAGAACAGAGCCTCTGGGCTCCCACAGTCTGGCCTGGGAGGAAGAGGAAGAAGGGAAAGAACTACCCATCTGCCAGAGGGCTGAAGGTGGCCTGAGGGCCAGGCTTCTCAGACCCAGGATGCCCCTACCTGAGCCCAATGAGCAGGAGAGTGAGCGTGTGAAAGCTGGCCAAGAGCCATCTCTTGGAGCCAGGAAACCCCAAGAGTCCTCCAATCTGGTCCTGGCCAAAGATAAAGGGGGATCCAAACCAACGGGTGCCGTGTCCCTGGAGATGCCGGGCCCTGCCACCCAATCCAGCAACACCCCCCAGACTTTGCCAGCCAAGAAGCAGGGGCGGATAATTCATCGGAAGCGTAGCAGAGTAGATTCAGGTGAGATTCCTTGGCCCTGCCGACCCTGGCTCTGAGAAACCTGTTGACCTGCCCACCCCCATTTTCCATCAGGGTGACCTTGGATACCCCATTCTTCCTTTCAGTTGAGCCTCTTAGACTCTAAGCACATCCTGTGTCCCAGGCACCAGGCCCTGTCCCCAAGCGCATGGGAACTGTAGCTATATGCAGAATTCTCTCCTTAAATCCTCTCCCTTAATCACAGAAAGAGCTTCTAAAACCTGGGCTTGCCTGGCAGCTAGGAGCTTGAGAAAGCATCCTGCCCATAGGATCCTACCTTATTCCAAGACCCACTCTCCAAGGCCCCTGACCCCGAGCCTTGCCCTAGAGAATCTAACCCAGCCTTTTCATCCCCCTAGCTGCTCCCCAGCCCCTGGGAGTTCCTGAAGACCCCATATGGGGGCCGCCTTCTAGTGTACAAATCATACCTGTACAAGCAAGAAAAGGCTGTGGGGGACAAGGTGTACTGGAAGTGCCGCAAGCACTCAGAGCTCAGCTGCCGGGGCCGGGCCATCACCCGTGGCTTCCGAGTCACGGTGATGCGGGACCATTGTCCACCCACCTGATAAGGAGGGCCTGAAGTTTCGGCGCCAGAAGAAGAAGCTGCCTGACTCAGATCTGCCTGAAGGCTCTGAAGGCCAAGAAGATGGGGTGAGCCTATGGCTGTACCCTGTAGAACCAGAGCCTGCCCCTCAGCCAATCCCTGAAACCCAGAGGAGGACCAGGGGTACCGATCCCTGGCACTGCAGAGCTTGCCTCCCAAGAAACGTCCTACCCCAGGAGTGGGTAAGTACGCGCCCTCTCCTCACTTGGGTGAGGAGGAGGAAGACCCCCTCAGATCCTTCATGCCCAAATAAAAATGGGGTTTAGTGTGGGTTCAAAATGTGTTCATTGTCAAAATATAAATGTATCCCAGTCATCATTAAGCCCATGGGATAGACGGCATTATGATTTGGGGGTCCCAGGGCCTTTCAGGATTTCCCAGTGCAGCGGGGCCTGGTGTGGGTCCTAGAAATCTGTGTGCTGATGGGCAGGTTTCAGTGATCCCGGCTAAGTTTGGGTAGGGTTCCCAGAGGCAGGGCCTGCCTTTGAGTCCCAGGCTCAAACTCCAACCCTGTGGATGAAGGCCTTCAGTTTCAGAAAATTCACATGAATTGGGGGGGAGGGGGTCCTCAGGAGCTTATCCATAACTGAGGCAGGTTGTGGGACTTGTGGGGTAATGCCAATCAAATCATTCTGCTCTGCTTCCCTAGGGAGAGGTGGTGCGCAGTCTTAGAATAGGTGGGTGTGGCTTCCAGGACGCTGGGGTGTCTCCTGACCCATGAGGATCTGAGTGACCGCACTGGTTTTGGTGGAAGGGAGTGTCTTTTCAAGTATATGCTAGGAAGACTTGAGTGTGTGCCTTATTGCTCAAAAAGAAGGGCTAAGGATGTTGCTCAGTGGTAGAGTATTTGCCTGGCATGTTCGAGACCTTCGGCTTAACTCTGTACACTGTAAAAACAAAAGCTAGACAAAAATTTTGAACAAACCCTAGAAAGATATGACCAAGAGTAGCCCAGAACATAACCTGCTGAATTAGAGCCCAGTGTGGCCCCTCCCCACTGTGGTGTGAACTGCGGTGCTGAGGTCTAAATGGCTTGGAGAAGGAACCCTTGTTCTTCTTGGGTGGCTTGGTGGGAATGCACTGGGCTTCACACATGCCCAGCCCAGGGAAGTATTGCCAATATTTGGGAGAAAATTAACTTGGCGGTTCCTCCTGGGACCCCTGGACTCTTGGGGGTCCCAGGGCCTTTCAGGATTTCCCAGTGCAGCGGGGCCTGGTGTGGTCCTAGAAATCTGTGTGCTGATGGGCAGGTTTCAGTGATCCCGGCTAAGTTTGGGTAGGGTTCCCAGGGGAACCCTTGGTTTGTGACCTTGCTGGGTTCTTCCTCCAGTGCGGTATCGGCCCCTTGAGTTCCTGAAGACCTGCTATGGGGGCACTTTCCTGGTTCACCAGTCCTTCCTCTATAAGCGGGAGAAGACTGTGGGGAGCAAGGTGTACTCGGGACCTGCCGGGAGCATGCGGTCAATGGCTGTCGCAGCCGAGCCATCACCCAGGGCCAGCGAGTGACGGTGATGCGCAGGCACTGCCACTCACCTGACATGGAAGGCCTGCAGGCCCGGCGACAGCAGGAGAAAGACCATAAAGAAGATACAGGCAAGACGAATTGGTGCTTGGGGACCTGGAGGACTGCGATGACATCGAAGACTCACTGCTCCAAGGGGTGGACAGCCTGTTCATACCGCAGGGCGAAGGGCACACTGACTCTCAGTAGGTCCAAGTCCAAGTCCAAGTCCAGGTCCAGGTCCAGGTCCAAGTCCAAGTCCAAGTCCAGAAAAACGTCAGAAAAAGGCACGTCAGGAACCCTTGCAGGAAACCCCCCGAGGACGACCAGGACGTGGACCCCCGTGAGTCTTAGTGTTCGGGCTTGCTGGCCCCAGTTGGCTGCCTCATTTTGGAGGGGGGCTGCCAGCCTTCTCAACCTACCCCTGCATTCTGAATCTGCACCCTCCCCTAACTGCCTCTCCTGTGCCCCTGCAGGAGGTCCAGAGTTCCTGAGGACCCCTCTCGGGGGCAACTTCCTGGTATATGAGTCCTTCCTCTACAGGAGGGAGAAAGCGGCTGGGGAAAAGGTGTACTGGACCTGCCGGGACCAGGCACGAATGGGCTGTCGCAGCCGAGCCATCACTCAGGGCCGGCAGGTGACTTGTGATGCGGAGCCACTGTCATCCACCTGACCTGTTAGGACTGGAGACGATGAGGCAGCGGGAGAAACGCCCCGGCCCCACTCAGTGGGATGGCCCAGGTACCTGTGGTGACCCCACAGCTTTTTCTACTAGCTATGCCTGTCCTGCCCCTCCTTCCTTGTCAATATCCTGACAGTCACAGTCCTCTCCTCTGTGCCCCCCACTTCTGCCCTCAAACTTTGTCTGGGATCTGCTTTCCCAGGTTCCTCTTTGCCTGCCTACGCACTCTTCCAGGCCCCAAACCTGATAAGCCTAATCTCCCATCCTCTGTTATTTGAAGAGTTATCAGTAGAGACCGCTGAACATGAAAGTAAGACCCCCCCATTCCTGTAGTGTGAACAGAGGGCAACAGTCATTCTCGAGTCCAGGAGCTAAAGAGCCTCCCTCTCTTGAGATTTGTTTGGTGCACACCTGCATGCCAGAATCCTAGCTCTGCCCATCTGGCTTCAGAAGAAGCTGGAATCTGCAATACAAAAAGTGGGTTGTGGCCAGCCTCCTCACCTGGCAGCACTCAGTCCCTCAGCCCACACTCCCCAGCCTCCACACTCCCCAGCCTCCCAGTCTGGTAGTTTTTGGAGTCCTCTGAGATGGCCGTTTAGTCCTAAGCTTATTCCAAAAACAGGAGGTGTTTTAATCATCCTTATTCCCTTTTTGTTGCATTTCTGTGACACCTTATAAACAGATAATGCCCAGGACATGGCATCACGTCCTGCCTCATGCATCCCTCCTTTAAGCATTTGCTTCCCCGTTTCTTAAAATGCATTCTACTGCAATCTCCCCTTGTTACCTGCTAACATCCAGCCAGAGGAACTGATTTAGCCTTGATTTACTTTTTTAAGTACGTTTTGTGCTTTTTGTTTGACTTTAGGGTTGTTTTGTTGTTCTTGAAACGGTCTCAATTCTCAACTATGTTGCTCTGGGTGGCCTCAAACTCAGAGATCTTGCCATGCCTCTGTGTGTGTGTGTGCATTTTGTGCATGCATGTGTGCATGCATGGCACATATGTATACGCATACTTGGCATACGTGTATTGGCTCAAGGGCAACGTGTAGGAGTCAGTGTTTTTCTTCTGTTGTGTAGGTCCTGGGGAAGTGAACTCAGACTGACAGTCTGGCAACAAGTGCCTTTGTTTTCTGAAACTGTCTCACTGCCTTCTGTTTTTTGTCAAATTCTGCCCCTAGTAAGCTGGGACTATCCTGCCCTTCTCCTTCCTTCCCTTGTGGCTACGCAGCAGGTGCTATGTGTGCCTCTTTTTTTTCAGGGAGACATTACTGGCTCCATCTTTCTCTACGGTCCTGCATCATATCAGCAGAGGACCCCAAAGCTTGCAGAGTCCTGCTTCAGCCTTGCCTGGGGGCTGATGCCAGGCCTGGCCATCACCTAGATTCCCTTGGCTAGCTGCCCTGCCTCTGGGCTTTCCTTGTCTTGATTTGACAGGTCCTAGAGCCATCATCCTGGAGGACCCATTTGAGAACCTTTCCCCACGCACTCACTGAACAGTGCGGCTGTTGGAGAGTGCCAGGCCATAAAGCGTCACTCTACAATAGTGGGATCTGTTTGAAAAGAATGTAGTGCTTTTCTTAAGATTGACCCTATGTGTTGACCAGATTCTGCTTCAGGCCTCGGGCGTCCTCTGCCTCCCTGATGTTGCCTAGACTGTGGTTCAACAGGGGCCTTCTCTGACCATAACTTGTGTTCTTCAACACAATGTCTTCCTTATTTGTTTTTTGCTCTGTTCTGCTCTGTTCTGTTTTGAGACAGGGTCTCTCTCTATGTAATCCGACTGTCCTAGAGCTTGCTATGTTAGACCGGGCTAGACTTGAGCTTGCAGAGATCCTCTTGCCTCTGCCCGAGTGCTGAGATTAAAGGTATGAGCCACCATGCCTGGTGCAACCAGTGTCTTCCCACATGTCTATCTGCTCCATGACTGGAGTTCCAGCCGCTGATCCTCCTGTGATTGACCATGATCACTTTCGCAGTACTGTCTGAGATTACGTGTTTTGTTTTTCTGTTTCTTCTACTGAAGCTTTAAGTTTCTGCCCTACACAAAGGGCAGAATACAAAAATGACTTCTTTGTATTGTGGCCTAATCTCAGCAGTATGGTGGCCCCACCTGTATCCTGCTGACGGCGATAGTGGTTTCTCCGGCCACAGTCTTCACCTGCCTGCTCTGGCACCCGTCTTCCAGCAACCTTTCCTGTGTGCCTTGGCCTTTCGGGCCTTCTCATGTGTAAAGGAAGGCCCTGCCCTGTGCGTTCACGGGCCTAACTGCCTCTGCAGAGCTGGCAAACGGGGAGTTCTGGGTCTTAGGAACACTCGAGCACAGATCTATGCCTCCCCCCTCAGTGTCTCGTCTCGCACACTGGCCACCCCGCTTTATTCCTTGTATATAAATGCCCCTCGATGCCGCGTGTCCAGTTCAGCCGCCGTCCACATGCTTGGTGTAGATCTTGTTGCAAGCTTGGCTGAGTTGTGTTGCTTACTTGCGTTGAGTGTTTTTCCTTCATGTGTGGTGTTGCTTATTGGCGGCCCCAAAGGCAGCATTGGATCCCCAGGAACTGGAGTTTACAGATGGCTGTGAACTACTGTGTGGGTGTTTGGAAACTGAACCTGGGTCCTCTGAAAGAGCAGCCAATAATCTTAAGGCTGAGCCTTCTTTCTAGCTCCTTGGCTCAGGTTTATCTTGCTACCATCCTTAGCATTTTACAGTTTCTCTGCCTCTGTTTGTTCTGTTGGGTCTTTGCTTACTGTTTCTCTGTCCTTGACTCTACTCTTTTTACTTACTGAAAGCCATTTTTTAAATGTTCATGTGATAGCTGTTTTGCCTGTATGTATGTTTAATGTACCGTGTGGTATGCCTTGTATCCATAGAGCCTATGCTTGGTACCTATGGATGCCAGAGGTGGGGGGATCAGATCCCCCTGAAACTGGGGTTACAGATGGTTGCAAGCCTTTGTGTGGTTACTGGGAATCAAACCTGGCTCCTCTGGAAAAGCAACTTGTCCTCTTAACGGCTTAACTTACATCTCTCCAGCCTTTCCCTGACAAACATTTTACTCCATTGTGGAGGAGGTGGGCCATTCCCTGCAGCCTCTGGGCTACTCTGCTCAGCAGGTGGTCCTAACCTCCTGGCTTCCTTCCCCACCATTCTAGGTGCTCTGGAATCAGGTGCTTCTACCCAAGCCCTCAGCCTCTCTGGGGCTCCCTCCCCTCGCAGCTTTTTTTTAACATATGACTCCCTAGTCTGTCACTGTCTTTCATGCTCCTACTAGTATGGCCCATTAAACCCTGCTTAATGTGTTCAATTGCTTTGCTAATCCTAAAGCCCCATCCTACCAACAGGCAGTACAGTGGAGGCCTGCCGTAGCACGACCTGGCTGCCTAGGACCAGTTTCTGTCTTAGTCCCTGTGCTGTCCAGAACCAAAAGCAAGTCTTAGAAAAGAATGTGTTGTAATTGGGACTTGCTTATGTTTTCAGAGATTTGGTTCATTATTGTCGTGGGGCAGGGAACATGACAGCACACAGGCAGACATGGTGCTGGAGAAGTGGGTCTGCACTTCAGCAAAATCCTGTCTCAAAAACCAAAAAAAGAAAGAAAGAAAGAAAGAGAGAAGAAAGTTCTATATCTGCATCTGCAGGCAGCAGGAAAAGAGAGAGCCACTGGGTCTGACTTGGACTTCTGAAACCTCCAAAAAAAAAAAATTCCTCCCCAGTGAACATACTCCCTCCAACAAAGCTACACTTCCCAATCCTTTCAAATAGTGCCGCTCTCTGGTGACCAAGCATTCAAATCTATGAGGCTATTTGAGGGGGCCATTCCTGTTCAGACCACCACAGGAATCCTTGTGCCTGGTCAAAATGAGGACAAGGAAGGTGTGGGGTGGGCAGAGAGTCCTCTTGGCAAGGCCAGACTGTCCTTCAGGTTCCTCTTACCTCCCCCAGCTCAAGCTTAAGCCCAGCCTAAACACATTGTGCACAGCCCGGGCTCATGAGTCACACTCCTCTCTCTCAGCTCTGAGCCGCTTTGACCCCACTCTTTGAACTACAGAGTACCTGCCCACTGGCCTGGAGGGCGCCTCGTATAAGTGAGCAGGACACACACCCTGCCCTTCCTACGCTATCATCATGGAAGTCAATCTCCAGGCTTGGGACAAATAGACCCCAGCCCTGAGGGCACAGTGTGGTTTGAGGACACAGGGCTTTCTCTCCGTGAGAAGAGGGGAGGGCCGTGAAGTGGGTGATGGGAACCATTCCCCAGTCTTCCCCTCTGAAGGTCAGGTTCAGCTTCCATGCCCCCTTCTTTGATTGCCTCCCTGGTTCTTTGCAGAAGGGCCTGAGTTCCTGAAGACCCCTCTCGGGGGCAGCTTCCTGGTGTACGAGTCCTTCCTCTACAGGCGGGAGAAAGCGACTGGCGACAAAAATCTACTGGACTTGCCGGGACCAGGCGCGCATGGGCTGTCGCAGCGAGCCATCACCCAGGTGCCAGCGGGTGATGGTCATGCGTAGGCACTGCCACCCACCTGACATGGGTGGCCTGGAAGCCCTGCGGCAGCGGGAGAACTTCCCTAACCTGACCAACTGGGAAGGCCCAGGTATGTGGAGGGAGAGTGGCTTCTCCTGATTGCCCTACAACATCCTGGTCCCTTTCCCGGCTCTGTGCTTGAGGCAATAAGTTTACCACCACCATGGATGGGCTATGGCTAAGACACTAGTTCTGGTCAAAGAAAAAGTGGGGGTGGTAGGCCCGAGGAGGCATGGCGGTCAGTCACCAGAAGTGCACCTGCTCATGACTGAGCGCTGAAGACCCTGCCTCCCAGGGCCCTCCTCTTCTCCTATCATCTCCCCGGGCTGGTTCTGCTTCAGTGTCTGTTTTCATGTGCTCTCTCTGGACACACCCCCCAATGTCACATGGTTGTTGACCTGAGCTCTAAAAAGTATGAGAATGGCTTTGTGTCAAGGACAGCTGGTGGACAGGGTCATGACAGGCCCCCAGCAGGGTACCTCCTCTGTCTGGGAGGACCCCAGTGGGCATGGAGTTTGTGGTCTGGGATGGCCTCCAGCAGAGCCAGCCGAGCTCCAGGGGCACTGGCGCGCTGCAGAGGAAAGAAGTGTGTGTTAGAGTCTCAGGACCCTGGGCTGAGCACTGGTCCCAGAGTGGATCCTCCTGGGCCAGCTACTGCTGCCAGGGCCTGGCTCACAGCCTGGTTCTGCCCTGCAGAGCCTTGCACAGCCGCTGGAGTTCCTGCAGACGCCCCTTGGAGGTCGGTTCCTGGTGTACGAGTCCTTCCTGTACAGGAAGGAGAAGGCGGCTGGGGAGAAGGTGTACTGGATGTGCCGGGACCAGGCTCGGCTGGGCTGTCGCAGCAGAGCCATCACCCAGGGCCGGCGGGTTCATGGTGATGCGGAGCCACTGCCACCCACCTGACCTGGATGGTCTGGAGGCCCTGCGGCAGCGAGAGCACGAGCGGCTCCCCCGTGTAGCCAAGAAGAAAGAAGAAAAGTATGTACTGAGTGACCAGGAACTTTGGGCCTAACTTCACATTCCAGAACCTTCTCCTTTCGTTCCTATTGATCTCTTTCCCGTGGTCATGAAACTATACCTACATCTTCTCATTTTTATTGGTCCTTCCCATTGACTTGAAAACATGAACCCATACCTCCGTCTTCCTAGTCTAGATCAGATCCCATTCCAAATTGATCTTCCTTTTTTTTTGTCCCCCCTCCCCCCACCAAGACAGTGTTCTCTGTGTAATGGCAGTCCTGGCTGTCCTAGAACTCACTGTAGACCAGGCTGGCCTTAAACTCAGAGATCTTCCTGACTCTGCCTCTGTGTGCTGGGATTAAAGGCATGCACCACCATGCCAGGCTTAGTCTTCCTCTTCTACGACCGCTCAATACTTTATAGGTCATTATCTTCTGAAAAATCTGATTTTACACACACACACACACACACACACACACACACACACACACAGAGACTACCCTAGAAGGATGCAATGATTGTGCGTTTGTAAACATGTACCACCACATGTTTGCAATAATTTTATTCAGTTGAAAATTAGTTATCTTTATTTATATAGACAAATATAAAACCAATCTTTTTGTTTTATCATTGAGATAGTGTCTGTATAGCCCAACCTAGCATCAAACTCAGGATATTTTAGGACAGTCTTGAATTCTGATTATCTTGCCCTCACAAGTGCTAGGATTCCAAATGTGTGCTCTTGCTGTTGTACCGGGTTCAGTTCCTGGTAAGGGAAGCATTTACTGGGCTGGAGAGATGGCTCAGAGGTTAAGAGCACTTGCTGTTTTTGCAGAAGACCCAGGTTTAGCTCCCAGCACCCACATGGTGGCTCACAACCCTCTGTTACTCCGGTTATAGGAGCTTTACCACTCTCTTCTGTCAGGCAGACATGTGGTTTGTGACAAAAGACCTCAACACACAAAATAAACCCTTAAAAAAAATAAATGGCGAGCGGGAAGAAAGAGGTCGTATTGCCACATAGAGTGGAAAAGAATCTTGGGGCTGGAGAGATGGTGCAGTGGTTAGAGCACTGGCTGCTCTAGCAGAGGACTCAGTCCTGGATCCCAGCGCCCATGTCCTGCCATTTACAGGCTTCTGTCGCGCTCTTCAGGCCTCTGAGGGTGCACATGGCATATAGACACACATGTACTACACACAAGTAAAAATTTAGACTTAAGTGATAGACCAGCATTAGGGAGGGAGACCCAAGGAGATTTTTATGAGTTCAAGGCCAGCCTAGTCTACATAGCAAGACCTTGTCTCAAAAATAAATAAATAAGTAGATGATTAAAAGAATCATAGGCTATTACAGACAATGGCGTGTGAGACCCCGAACTACAGAGCTACCTCAGGAGTGATAAAAGGCACAGGAACTGATTGAAGAGGAGGCTAGAGCAGGAATCCTTGGGAATGGGTCCTCTGCCCTCGCGCCTTCAGATGGCTATGGTCCTGGTGACATCTCAACTTCATGGCTAGTCAGAACTACCTAGCCCAGACATGCTTAGAATTTTGACTCCCAAGGGCTCCTTTGGGTGATTTGTGACAGTATATTAGGTAACTAAGACAGTCACCCATAAGTCTACTGGCTCTCAGGAGAACTCCAGGCACCAGTTTTATCTTTGCTGAGAAAAAAAAAAAAAAAAAAAAAAACTAGAGCATGCCTGTAGTCCCAGTACTCAGGAGGCCAGGTCAGGAGGAGCACCAGTTCAAAGCCTGCCTGGGCTACAGGGCCAGTCCAAGCCTCTCAGCTATATTAGTGAGATAGGGCTTTAAAAAAAAAAAGTAAAGTCAGACTTAGATCATAAATAAACTTTGGAGTTTTTTTGTTATTTTTGGGTGTTTGTTTTTGTGTTTGTTTTTGAGGATAGGGGCTTCTCTGTATAGCCCTGGCCTCTCTTGGAACTTACTCTGTAGACCAGGCTGGCCTTGAACTCAAAGATCCACCTACCTCTGACTCCTGAGTACTTTGATTTCTGTGGTTTCATTTGTGGTTTGTTTTGGTGGTTGGTTGGTTGGTTGGTTGGTTGGTTTTTAGGGTTGTTTGTTTGTTTGTTTGTTTGTTTTTTGAGACAGGGTCTATAATTATAGCCCAAGCTATCCTCGAATTCACTAGGTAGACCAAGCTGGCCACGAGATATGCCTGTTTCTGCCTCCTGAGTGTTGTGTGGGGTTAAAGGCATGTGCCACCATGCCTGGCTTAAAAAAACTTTGGGTTTTGTTTTTTGTTGGTTTGTTTTATTTTGTTTTTTTGAGACAGGGTTTCTTATAGGGTTTCTCTGTGTGACTCTGGCTGTCCTGGAACTCTCTTTGTAGATCAGGATGGCCTTGAACTCACAGAGATCCACCTGCCTCTGCCTCCTGTACTGGGATTAAAGGCCTGCGCAGCCACTTCTTAGCTAAATAAAACCTTTGTAATGATACACATTTCTCTGTCATCAGAAACATCAAAGAAGAGCAAAAACTGAGCAACGGGTCCTGATGAGGCAAGTCTTCTCTGAAACAACAGAGGAGCCACCGACACCCCCGATGCTTCCTGTCGGTGCAGGCGCTTCCCATCCACTCAGATTTGCTTGACAACTCCTTCACTCTAGAGCATCGATGGCCTTCACATTTCCTCAGAGGTCCCCAGGAGGATTACTTGGACCTTGGGTGGATTTCTGTGTTGGCAAAAGAATAGTGTGAAGCTGATGGGTAGCCTGCAGACCTGTGCCATGTGCTGTCACCTTTATGACCTTAGACAGCTGTAGAGAATGTGTCTGGACTGATATACCTCAACCCCACTGCTGCCCACGGCCTCAGCACCATCTGCTTCCAGAGCATGCGCCTTACAGAGAGCTTTCAGCGTGGTGTGCCCTTGTGAAGCTTCACAGAGTCAGCACCAATGAATTTGTCCTGAGCAGGTGTGTATGGGAAACTTCTTGACATCCTCTGAAGACAGTACCAGTCAAGGGGGAGTGGGGGGGTGTGTTTGTTTCGTGTTTTGCAGTCTTTAGGGGGACAGATGCTGGAGCCTTCCTGGTCTTCAGTCACTTGCTGCTTACTAGGACAGTCAGCCCCAACCGTGACAGAGCAGGCTGGTCTCAAGGCTTTGCCCTACCTTCTCTCAGACTCTGCATCTTACATTCTGTCCCAACTTCAATTAAACCTATGTCCACAGTTCTCAGGGCAGCAGAAGCTCCTGGAGGGAGCCAACCTAGATGTCAGGAAGAGGTGACGCCAGATAGGCATGCTGTGGGCAGCTGCACCACTAAGAATTAACCACATGGTGTTGCCTGATACACAAGGTGGTTAGATGGCATCAAAGCCTGCCTCTTACAGAAGAGTTTAGCAGAACAAAGAGAGCCATGCTACAATTGACACTAACATCCCTGGGAACTGCAGAACTTTCTGCATGCTACACCCTAGACAGAGCTGTCCTTACCCTGTCATAGAGCTGCATGCTCCTCTCCTTTAACAAGCAAGCCATGAAGCAGCCACCCCTGTGGGATACTGATGGCCTGATGCCTACCACTGGCTTCTGCTCCTCTGCTTCCCTCAATAAACCCTATTTAATCTCATGGTGCAGAGCTGCTGTGTTGACACCCCCTCTGCAACAATAGGCTGCTGCCCCAAAGCCACATAACTGTCTCTGCCGAGTGCTGGGGAAGTAATGGGTTTGATTGACAACTCCGGGGCCATGGTGTTACCTTGGCCTAGGCCAAGACTGGGAGGGACCTGCTGACGTAGGGAAGGCCATGTGCCTGGATCCTTCATGAGCTCACTTGAGTGAGTTGAGGTGAACCCAGAGTGGAAGTGGTACACCAAACCAAGGCCAGGCTTGCTTCTTGAGACCCTGGATACCAACCATCTGGACAGGTAACTGCCCACTTCTCAGCCTGTTACCCAGCCCTGACTACCAGCCACCCTGGGCCTACACCTGAGATCAGCCAAAGAGACAGTCTGGGGATGGGGAAAGTGCTTCCTGCAGCCATGAGGACCTGAGTCAGATTCCCAGCAACACTGTGAAAAATTGGGCCCAAAGCACATGTCTGTAGTCTTGGGCGGATTACACTGGGTAGGCAGAGACAAGAGGGTTTCAGACAGACTCAACAGTGGGGTTTCTTTTTGTTTGCTTGGTTTGATTTGGTTTTTTGAGACAGGGTTTCTCTGTGTAGCCCTGTTTCTGAGTAGCTGTTCTGGAACTCCTTTGAGACCAGGCTGCCTCAAACTCAGAGATCCACCTGCCTCTGGCTCCTGAGTGCTGGAATTAAAGGTGTGTGCTGCCACCACCCAGCAACAGTGGGTATTTTAGTATACATCCCCATTTCTCTGCTTCCAGTTCACCTGTGACAGCAGCAACTCCCACACCCGCCTGTGCCTCCAGGCGCCACCTCAGCCACCTGTCAGTGCAAGCTCCACAGTCCCGCCGTGGAGTCTTCTCCATAGCTGTGCACCGGCTATGACTATGGTTGAAGGGCCGGATGCTAGGGATGTAGCTAAGGACCCACTTAGGATACACAGGCTTTGGGCCTTCTCTCACTTGCTTCATCCTACAGCCTCGCTCTGGAAGGCCAAAAGAAGATGTACAGTACTCAGGGGAGGCCAGTCTTGTGTTCTCATTCTGGAGGGTTCAAATAGCCCCAGTGCGACCTACCTGACCACAGCAGGGCCCCCTGCCAAAAAGGAGGGAAGTAGAGGCTAGGCAGGCTCTCCTGATAGCCTTGGGCATTTGTACCCTGCCCAAAGTGGCCTCATTCCTCACTGCCCTCAGACCCGCCAGCCTGTCCTGTTGGGCACACATTACTTTAGAACAAATTGCCAGGAACAACTGCCAAAACCCTCCTATTTATTATCTCATGCTTTTGGTGAACAGGACTTGGAGGGCTGAACAGTGTCCTCTGCCTGCCTGGGGGTCACACAGTCGCCAATCAAGGTGTCAGTGTCACATTGGAGGCTCATCCTCTCCTGGGCAGCGGCGGGCAGAGCAGACCCTTGGACACTTCACACTCCAAATCCGGCCATCCGGGCTCACCATCGCAATGTTTGTTTGCTTTGTTTGAGACTCGAGGTCTCGCACTGTATGTGCCTGTAGTCCCAGTACCCAGGGAGTCAAGGAGGATCTCAAAGCAGACTTGAGGCCAGCTGGGGCTACATAGCAAGTTCAGGCCAGCCTGAGCTACACAGCAGTCCCTGTTGAGAGCTAAGGCAGGGCCTTGCTTTGTTACCCAGGCTGGCCTTAAGTCTTGGACTCAAGTGATCCTGCAGCCTCATCCTGCCGAGTTAGCTTAGACCACAGGCATGCCCCACTTTCCCTGGCCCCATCTCTTTGCTTAATGCAGAGACAATTTAATTAATTAGAGACTCTAATGAATCTGCATCAATCCCTCCACCACATAGCACAACCTCATCAGAGAAAGCGTGGTGCACTCAACGGTTACATCTGCATTCCAGAGGACTGACTCACAAAGCCTGTGGACCTCCAGGGACAGGAATCTTGGGGACAGTTTCCAGTTCTACTGCTGCAATCTAAGCTAACTTTCCATTTTTTTTTAATTCTCGGGTGGCTCTGGGGATCTTAAGAGGCCAGGTTCCAGTGCTTCTAGTCTGGGAAAGCAGGCAAGGGGGTCGGCTGCATCAGTGACCTGACCCAGAAAGCTCACCAGCTTAGTGCTCAGCAGCCAGGGATCCCAGACATGCTCCAGGAGGCCCTGACCCTTTCTGCTGCCTAGGCTGAACCAAGGAAGCTCAGGGGCTGCAAAGGCTAAGACTCTGCCGGGGACGTGACAAAGCTCATGGGAGTGACAGAGGTCAGGTGCAGCTTCCTGTGCTGACTGTGTCATGGCATCACAACCCAAGATGGAGTAACCAGAACTTCTGCTTCTTCAGGGTGGCTTTGGGGGAAGAAAGCTTTGCCCCCATAAGCCAGAGGAGAGACACTTGCGCTAGTGCCTCCCTCCCTCATGCCAGACTCCTGTGAGACAAGGATGCACTCCTCACCTCACCAACAGTCACACTGCCCTCACCCGTGGGCTCAGTCCTCCATCACGTTAATGGTTTCCCAAATAGTTGCAGGGTGCTTGGCAGATACTACAACCTGCTCTGAGCATGGAGGGCAGGATCCTCTTCATACCCGAAGCTGAAGAGCGGTCCTGGTGCCATTAGGGCCTTCAGGGGACAATGGGGAAGGCTCTGAAGAGAGGATTCCCGGGTGGCCCTCATTCAGGCTGTGGATGAAGACAAACTGCAAGCTCTTTCCAGTTGGAGGGCATCTCCAGCTCCCACAGCAAAGCCTCCATCTGGACTTCCAGGCCTGGGCACAGAGAGAACCATGAGGAGGGGTAGCGGGTTCTGAGGAGATGGCTGTGGGCAGAGGCATGGAGTCAGAAGGAAGGTACCTCGTTGAGACAATGATAGACCAAAGCCAGGAGAGCAAGGAGGGCCAAGACTCCAGCAGCAACTGGTACCCCTCGGGGCATTTGTAGCTCCCAGCTGATGCTATAACTTTCCTGAGAAAAGAGGAGACAGAATCAGAGGTCTGGGGAAGCAGGGAGGAGGCTGGACAGGATGCATTTCTCACCTTTCTGCTCCAAACCAGAGGACTCTGAAACCAAGTCATGGGTGGTTCCTCACCAACCAAGGTTGGGGCCTCCAGCTCTCAGTTTTCTTTCCCAGAGGTTCCCTCACACCCCCATGCCCCCTCAAGTCAGTTACTGTATCATCACCAAGCACCGCCAAGCTAGCCTGATTGCAAATGACCAAACAGGGCTGTTCTGTTTAGCTATCTCATCCTTCGAAAGTGAAACCTTTCCTTCCCAGGCCTCCTGTGAGGGAGGGGCACTGAAGAACCAGCACAACCCATAGCCCCAGGTCAGTAGCCGCCCTTCCTGAGGTCCCTCCAAAAGAATTTCGTGGGCGGAGCAGATAAACTGACTCCACCTCTCAATATTGTCAACCAAGTCCACAAAGATAATTTCCAATAAATCACGAGCGGTCTCAAGAAACAGAGTTCTCCAGCGCCCCCTGGAGGCTGGTGGCAGGTGTAACCAGAGAGCCAACCTGCAGTAGGCCTGGGCACCCATTTCTCCAGCTGTAGCCATTTGGTGACATGCCAGTAGGGAAACTGAGGCCAAGGAAGCTCAAGTAATTTGTCAAATCTCACAGTAGGTGGACAAAGTCAAGTGGGTGTTCCACCTCTGAGTGTCTTCCACTCCTGCATGGGCTGTGACCATAGCACTTAGGACAAGCCAGCAGCAGCAGCTGCTCATTGGAGGGGGTGTGGTCTGGAGTGTTGGTCCTTTGAACTGATCGCACGTCCTCCCAACACAGAGGCACAGGCTGTGCGCTGCCTTCCCACACTGGCCAGGTGGTGGTACAGAAAGAGGAGCCAGGTCCAGAAAACTGGCAGGGGGTCGTGGGCAGGCTCCTGAGACCCCGAGCAGCAAAGGGCACCCACGCAAGGTTCTCATCTGTGACCTGTAACCAAGTGAAGGCAGATGCAGAGGTGTGATGCCAAGAAAGGAAGGTGCCGTGAGAAGGACGAGAGCAGCCTCTGGGGTGGGGTGAAGGGGTGAGGGGAGGTTTGAATGCAGGCGCGCACACAGAAAGACAGCTCAGAGTGCTGCCTTTACTGGCAGGAACACTGCTCTGAGTCTCCAGTAGGGTCCACCCTCACTCTGATAGACCCCCCAAGAACAATGAAATGGGCTCAACGCACCCTGCAACCCCAGGACACATCCCGGGATAAACGCCACCCAATGTCTCTACCCATTTCACACCTTTTTCCACACTGGACCAGACAAACCTGAGTGCCACAAGCTTTCTTCTTCTTTTTTTCCTCCTCCCCCCCTCCTCCTCCTCCTCTTACATCTTCCTCCTTCTTTTCTCCCCCCCCTCCTCCTTTTAGTATAGTGTTCTGCCTGCATGTACGCCTGAACGCCAGAAGAGGGCACCAGATCTCATTACAGATGGCTGTGAGCCACCATGCTGTTTCTGGGAATTGAACTCCAGGACCTCTGGAAGAGCAAGCAGCCTGTGCTCTTAAACCTCTGAGCCATCTCTCCAGCCCCCATGCCAAATTTTCTGTTCTTTTTTTGTTTTTCTATTGTCCCCATCTGACAGGTTTGTATATGCAAATTTATTCAAGGAAGTAACAGGCCAAGATACACTCTGTGTCCTCAGGGTCTTAGGCACTTTGACCCTGGGCTAACTTCCTGCCTTACTTTGGTTTCCCCAGCTGTGAAAAAGTGCTACTGGGGAGACCGCTGTGAGACAGCAGCTCTCATCGGCAACGCGGGGAGGCAATGGGACTTCTAGTCAAGAGAAAAGAGCTGGTGGCTGGCATGATGGCACAGGCTTTTAATCCCAGCACTCGGGAGGCAGAGGCAGGGGGAATCTATGAGCTCCAGCCCACACCTGCTCTATTATGACAAGCTTCTGATCCAGTCAGGGCTACAGTTGAGACCCTGTCTAAAAGTACACTGAGAAAGATTCCTGGTGCCCCTCTATAGCGACGTAGTCCTGTAGACTCAGAGAACTCCAAGGATGTGTGATAGGGACAATGGTGTCAATGTCTGGCATCTAGATCATCCTCGGCTTGAAACAGGGCTCCAACACTGAACAGCTAGTGAGCCCACAGTTGCCAAGGGCCTCTGAGCCCCAGTCCGCGGATCTGCAGAATGGGGCGGTACAAATCCTCCCCTAGGGCCTTGGGAATGCGACAGGCTGCTGCCTGTACCGTGCAGAGTGTGGAATGCTGGGGAAGTGTGTGTTGAGGGGTGCAGGGCGCGAGGCCTTTCTATTCAGAGGTTCCACAAGCCACCCCAGGTTGGAATTTGTGGCAGGGACACTTCCCACTCACTCCCATCTCACTCCCATCTCAGTGTTGTCAGCCTGGTAACCGGGCACTACCTCCCTCTCTTGCCCCTTTGCTGGGGACAGGACTGGGCTGGTCTTCCCCAAACTATTTAGGGTTGTTTTAGGGCAACCCATGGTTCTGCCAGGGAGAAGTCATCCCCCAGCTAACTCTGCCATCATTCATTCCTGTTCGTTCACTTCTTCCTCCACAGGACCGACCCTCACAGAAAATGTGAGGGGTCGGGACTACAGAGCCCCCAGCTTTTTCTGGCCCTCAGGTAGAAAGGGAAGGAAACCCCAAGACTGACAGATCAACTTGAGACTTCCTTGATAGGCGTTTGGAGGGCTCTGGTGGGATCAGTGCAAGAGGGAGACTCCTAGCCCAGAGCTCAGCTTGGCCACTGAGTGAGCTGCCAAAGGAGGCACCCCCCCCCCCACCTGAGCCTACAACCTCAGCAAGCCCCTCTCCTTGGAAATACCCCATCCCATACCCCACTCCATCCACCCCCTGACGACTTGTGGCCCTCAAGAACCTTCGCCTGTAGTGCCAACTGCACAATGCAAGATTCCCACAGCTAATTATTGATCCCTGCCACAAACGCGTCGACCTCTCAGAATCCTCCCTAGGAATCTTGTTTCTCCATCTGCTTCGGGACGACGTGTGTTAGGCGAGGGGTTGGGGAGGCGGGAAGCCCAGGATTGTCAGAGCTGGGCCAGGCCAGCCTGGGCCCAAGGGACTAGACATACAGGGACTAGTAAAGGGTGGGCAGGCAGGCCTGATGGGCAAAAGGTTTGAACAGGGTAGGGACGCATAGGGTACCCCCATCTCCCTCCCTGGGTCCCCGCCCCCGCCCTCCCACGCACCTGCGCTGGCCTCCCCCAAGCCCCGGGGCAGCACTGGGAGATCAGAGGACTCGGAGGAGTTGGGCTCAGGGGGATGGGACGGGGAATTTCCCCCACGCCCCCTGCCTGGGCCTGCTCCCCTCCCCCTCCCCTGCCAGGTGGGGGGCACCGCTGGGGGAATTCCACCGCAGGCAAGGCTCCGGAGAGCCTGGGCTGGGGTCCTAGGGAGTGGAAGAAATGGATGAGCGGGAGAGGGGGCGGGTTGAACCTGGGTCACAGCTTGCCTTCCTCCCCAGACACCAGCTGCCCCTGCCTGTCGCGGGTAGCGTCCACGATTCCTGTCTGTCTCCTCCCGCGATCAGGGGCAGGGAGTGGCGTCTTCCTTATTCAAACCAGCCGCGGAGGGGACCGGGGAGAGACGAGCGGGAGGACTCGGAGAAGATGTGCGTGGTGAGCGTCTTACAATGAATGAGTGGAATTGAATGGGAAGCGCAAATGCACGCGTGCACTTGACAATTAGGGTGCCTGTGGCCACCTTGGCTTTGTGCCTGCCCTGCGGGAGGGAGGCTTGTAACTCTCTTTTTAGAGTCCTCTAGAGGGCTGCTAAACTGGCTGTCCTGTCCTCCATGCTTCTCCCAATAGAACCCACACCAACCCTGGAAAAAGGGAGAAACGGATGGGAGGCATGAGTTTGGGACGATGGGGGTCCCGGGGGACAGGCGTGGGAGGCGGTCTGGACCTGCTGTCCTGCGCTCCAATCGCGGGCGGGGTTTCTAGTCTTCCCGGGGGAGGGGAAGACAAGAGGGGAGGGGACCTGTAGGGACAGACACAAGCGGGGCCGGAGACAGTGCTTTAGATGACCTGGTAGAGGGAGACATCAGGGTTGCAAGAACACAGTTCGATGGGGTGGGTGTGGGGACCCAGGCACAACCCAGAAATAGAAACCGGAGCCTGAGCTCATCCTCTGGCCAGATACCTCCCCCAGAGACCACTGAGGAGCGACACCCGGGCCGAGATCCCGGGAAGGATATTTCCTGGTTCCCGAACCTGCAGCGGCGACCAAAGACCAGGACAGAGGATCAGAGGACAACGCCCCCCTCAGGTCACCTAGACCTAGAGCAACCCCGGGGGCGTCTCAGGCCTTGCTTTGGCCAGGCAACATCTCTCCTGGTTAGGGAAGATGGGGACACTGGGCTCTGCAGTGCCTCCTTTTCCTTTTCCCGATGCTGCTGCCTCCGCGCGGAGCCTCAGCAGGAAGCCTTCATAGTCCAGGTGAGTTTAAACCCCAGCGGCCAGGCCAAAGTCACTGCTGGGGCTTTTGGACTTCTGCGCCCAGGGCTGGGGCCCCAAAACTGGGGAGGCGGGAGATGGCAGGTGGACGGAGCAGCTGGGCAGCCCGAAGGCTCCCTCGTGGATGGGAACTGAGGAGTACTGGACTGGGACCAGGCAGGAGTTGGGGGTCGAGAAGTGAGGAAGCCCAGTGAGCGTTCCAGACTTCTCCAAAATCCCACGATTGCCGGGCAGGCCTGTCCGAATGTTTCCAGGTGAACGGCGCTGATTACCGAGGCCGCCAGAACTACACGGGCCCGCGCGGAGCCGGACGCCCTTGTCTTTTCTGGGACCAGACGCAGCAGCACAGTTACAGCAGCGCCAGCGATCCTCAGGGCCGCTGGGTGGCTGGGCGCGCACAACTTCTGTAGGTGAGCGGCGGGGCGGAGCTGTCAGTGAGGCTGGACCAGTGGTGGCTGGAGGCGGGGCAGAGGGGTGGTCTGCTCTGGCCTTAAGTACAGGACCCTCAGGAAGATTTAGTGCCGCGGGCCCATCTCATACCTAGGGTTCACAGGTTCGCAAAAGCTTGGAACTAAAGACGTGTCAGACATAGGTGATAGTTTTCTGCAAAACCTCCAACCAGGGCCAGACAAAGGTTTACACCAGGGGCCCCTGGACGTCTGATCTGGTTAAAACTTGAACCCTGGGATGTTGGAATGGTTCTTGAAGTACTTACTTAAGCAGCATCTACCAAACCCAATCTTGGAGGGGTCAAAGACACAGTTTTCTTCTGGAGCATCAGTCAGGGTCTGAAAGGGGGCCCACTTGCTGCCCAGCCACAAAGCTGAGGGGTTTACTGCTTGTACTCCTTTGACGTTTATGCAAAGGGAGTGGTGAGGACCCATTGAAAAGTCACGAAGTTCTCCCGTGAGGTCAACAAACGCATGAAAACAACTCTCCAGCTCTTATGGCAACTTCCGTGTCCCTCGGAGGTCAAAGGAGCAGATGGAGAAAACTGGAGATGGAGAAACCTGACATAAGAGCATGCCTCTAGAACGTGGTGGCTACAGGGCAGGGTAGTAGGCGCACTCAACCATTTCTCTCTGACCACAGGAACCCAGACGGTGATGTGCAGCCCTGGGTGCTACGTGCCAGAGACGGAGGAGGGGCATCTACTGGCGCTATTGTGATTCCCCACGTGTCACAGTGAGTAAGCGCAAGAGCCTGGGGGGGGAGGGTGTCGCTTTCAGAGGTGGAATTCTGACTCTGCTACCTCCACAGTGCCTGGGTACCTAGGCTGCTTCGTGGACTCTGGGGCACCCCCCGCTCTCAGTGGTCCCAGTGGCACCTCCACAAAGCTCACAGTCCAGGTGTGCCTTCGATTCTGCCGCATGAAGGCTACCAGGTACTGACCTTGGTCTCAGACCAGTGACCCTTTATCTTGACCTCAGGGCCTACCCAGCTCCCAACACTGATGCCAGAACTTGACACTAACTTCTGAACCTCACCAATCCCTACTTCCCACCCACTACTCCACCCATATCCACCATCCCTGCCTTGGGGGTCACCAGTCTGTGCTCTCAGCTGGCTGGCGTGGAGGCTGGTATGCCTGCTTCTGTGGCTCTGAAAAGCGACCTGGCCCGGGGACGGCCAGCCCCTGCCACCGACTGTGACCAGATCTGTTTCGGCCACCCAGCCAGCTGTGTGGAGGCGATGGGCGACTGGGCATCTATGAAGGTGAGGTGTGGTCTAGAGAGAGGAGCATAGTCTCAGTGGGCTCTGATGTGCCATTCCCTAGTAGGAGTGTAATCAGGGAAGCCTGGTGCTGGGGTGGGATAAGATCGGGAGATAAGGGTTGAAGGCAGGATCTGTAATGAGCTTGAGGTAGAACCTGATTGTGAAGCCCGGACTTGATAAGGGATTGGCCGGAAGGTGGGGCCTATTTATAGAAACTGGTCGGTGCCAGATGCCAGTACTGGGGCGGGAACGAGGCCTACTTGGAAAAGGGGGATCTCTGCGCTGGAAAGAAAGCCTGGATGGCCTCAGGTTCTTGACCGCCTCCCCCGCCTCCAAGTATCCGTGGGCTCATGCCAGGGAAACTGGACGGCGCCTCAGGGTGTCATCTATTCCCCGGACTTTCCGGATGAGTATGGGCCAGAAATCGGAACTGCAGCTGGGGTACTGGGCCAAATGGGCGCTGTGCTGGAGCTCACCTTCCGACTCTTCGAGTTGGCCGATTCGCGAGACCGGCTGGAGCTACGCGATGCCTCGTCGGGCAACCTGCTCCGCGCCTTCGACGGCGTCCACCCTCCGCCGCCTGGTCCTCTGCGCCTGCGCACTGCCGCACTACTACTCACCTTCCGCAAGCGACGCCCGAGGCCACGCTCAAGGATTCGCTCTCACCTAACCGTGGTGAGCAGGGGCCAGCCCTCCTGCCCACTCCCTCACCACCCGCCAACACAACCCTACTTCTGGCCACTTCACCTCATACCTCTCTCCCGCAGGGCTGCAGGACACAGTGGAGGACAGCGCATCTCTTAAGGTTTCGGCCGAGACTCCTGCAGGGGACCCGGATGGTGCCAACGTGAGCTGCAGCCCTAAGCCCGGAGCTGCACAGGCTTCCATAGGGGGTAAGGCTGGCTTGCAAGGTGGGAACTAGTCAGGGAGTGGCCCCTCGGAGGCCTGTCCTCATCACACCCTTGTGCCCACAGCCCGAGTCTTCTCCACCGTGACGGCCATCTCCGTGCTGCTGCTGTTGCGTCCTGTCGCTGCTGCGTTTGCTGCGTCGACGGTGCGGGCGCTGGGGGCAGGGCTGAGGGCAGACCCCGCATTGGGTGCCTGATGCCTCGTGGCTCTGGGTGTGGGGGGCTCTAGTGGGGAGCCGGGACGGGGGGAAACAAAGCTAGGAAGGTCCTGGGTTCTTGAGGGGGCGTGGCCTTGGGAGAGTTACACTTGGGGTTCGCAGGACAGAGCAGGATGCTGGAGGCAAGACGGGTATGGGTCCAGCTGACGTCTGCTCCCTCTCTAGGAGCTGTCGCTGGCTCCAGGAAAAGGGTCTCTGGCCTTGGGACCTTCCCGGGGCCCCGGGAGAAGCTGGGCTGTGTGGTACCGCCGCGGCCCCGAGGGGTTGGCCCTGCCCTGTCCCCCAGGGGACTCTCAGGCTGAGGGTCCTGCCGCGGCCTTAACCGGCCCCTCAGTTGCCTCCAGCCAGAGCTCCTTGCGCTCCCTCGTCTCTGCTCTCTGACACCAGACGTCCTGGGTCCATCACAACTGTTTTCGCCAGCGAGATGGCACACCTGAGATACTATGCAGCACCCTAACCTCTTCCTTGTGTCCTTTAAAGGCCGCTCGGTCTCTGGTCATCTCGGGGAGACCCGAAAATCGGACAGGAAGCATCCAGTGCTATTTGAGAACTTGGTCTGACCCTTGGGGTCCAAATGGTTGAAGCAAGCCAAAGGGCAAAAGGAACTCACACTCTAATCCTTGGACGTTGATGTGAAAGGTGGTGTCGGGCTTTAGGGTTCTTTGCGCCTCTTTTGGGGGCGGTCCCCGGACTGCTGCCCTCAATGAAAGGTTAGGGGTCAACAAAGGCGATCTAAAGACTGATCAGAGAACCATAGATTTAAAATAAAGGGCCTATTTTGGTAGCGTCTTCAGCAAGTTCTTTGTGTGAGGAGGAGTTATGTTAATAAGGGTTGTCGGGTAGGAGGTGAGATGCTGGGTGTTTCAACCGTGAGCTTTCTTGTGAGAGAGGAAGTGGAAGCCGGCTGTGGGTAGAAGTTCCTTTCTGGTACTCGCAAGAGTAGAGAGCCAACCTTTCTTCCCTGGCCTCCTGCCTTAGCCGGTTCCTTGTCCGACCCGAACCAGCGGAAGGTGTGCCTTGTGGGGCGATAATAGGGAGAGAGTTGGGTGGAACCCAGCTCTAAGAAGCCTGGCCGGAAGGGCTGGGCCTCTCCAAGGGCTTCAGGTGAGTCACACATCTTAGACGCTTGGGTACCTGGCCAATAGGGGCATACCTTAAAAGTGGGTACGCGCCAGCGTTGCGCTGGACTCCTCTGAAGGGGACTAGCCAGCAGCACCTTGGACAGAGTCTGACTGTGGGCTTAGGCCACTGGTAGCCAGGCTGTTTGCATATTCAAAGGTGCGGCAACCTGAGAGATCACTAAGAAAGCTGGGGTGTTAAATGTTGGTAGACGCCAGGTGCCAGGCCACTCCAGTAGAGGAGCCCAACCCAGAACAATCGCGTCCCAAGCCAGGCACCCCATGCAAAGAAGGCTGGAACCGCACATGTTAAAAGGGAAGGCCGGGGGCGGTCTCGGGGCGGAGCAATCCCCGCCCGCAGCGCCCATTGGTACCTTACAACGTGAACGTCAGGAATCCAGCGCGCGAAACACCGGCAGGGTGGCGGGGGCCGAGGAGGCCGGGGTGGAGCCTGGCGTCCCCTCCAGCGTCCGGCCGCGCCCGTCCTCAGGGCTGCGGCTAGAAGCCGGGCTGCCGTTGCGGCCAACAGGATCTCTCCCTGCGGTGCTCTGCCACGGTGGAACTGGACGCACTGAGCTTCAGCACCAGGTCACCAGCTTCCTTTCCCTTGCGGGGGCGTCGAGCTCGCGCGTTGCGCAGCGCGCGAGGGAAGAGGGCCGGGACCCCCCGGCTTACCCTACGCTGGGCGACCGGACAGCCCGGAGGTGAATTGGGATGAGCTTCCCAGCTCTGCGACTCCACTGAGCAGACGCCTGGGAGCAGAGGGGTCGCTGGCCCGCCGCAGTGCGTGGGGCCATGGCGTTCCTGTCCGGGCCGCGCCTGCTGGACTGGCTAGCTCGCCACCGCACCTGCAGTTCAATAAGTTCGTACTGACTGGCTAACCGGCCGGCCAGCAGCGGCTCGGGCTGCCTGCGCAGCCTCTTCTACCTGCACAATGAGCTGGCAACATCTACACACACGGTAGGTGAGGGGCTACCTCATGCTTTATGCTTCCCGCACTCGGGGCCTCCTTGTCTGTGAGCGCAGCAGCTCCCCAGTCCAAGTCCTAGGCTGCCCCTCCCTCGGTTGGGGCCGGGCGCCCGCGGTGACAAAGCTGCCATTGTCCCAAGCTTCGTTGCCAGCTTCTGCTTTTCCAACAGTGCCCCAGGGCAGAAGAGGGGAGCAGAGTGGGAGCCAGCTTAATCCCTCTGAGCTCTAGGGGTAAGGATCCTAATATCTCCTTGGTAATCCTGTGCCCTGGGCACCCTCCCCCTCTAGCGCTCCTCCTGGAGATGGGCGTTCACTGGCTAGGAGGAGTTAGAAAGAAGAAGACCGCCCCTGCCCGGCCCAAGCCCCTCCTCGTGGTGGCCTAATGTCCCCGCCACCCTAGCAGTACCGTGGGGCTCCGCATGGTGGCCCGTCCCCCCAACCCCCTCGCTGCCCCTAGAGCTCTGCTGCACAGCCTGGTCTGTCCTTGAGCTGCCCCATCTGGGAGAGAGGCCTAGAGACAGGTTTAGCTTTGTGCTTTTCCCTAAAGGAGAGGGAGCATGTTATTGTTTTTGTCGCACCCCCAACGAGATCGAGGCTGATGCCTGTATTTGTCCTCTGTTAGAGCAATGCCAACTGCCTGTGGGGAAGGGTGGGAATCTCTAAGAAAGGCCAGCACTGGAAGGAACAGAGCTCCTAAAAACACCCCAATAGAGATAGGATAAGCTTATTTCGGGGCCCCTTCCTTTCATTTTGGCCTTTCCTGGCCTTCCTTCTTCATGTAAAACAAAAAGACCCCAAAGCCTCCATTTGCCTGGACATTTGACAATGTTAAGTAACCCTGAGTCTGGTTTGTTCCTCCTGTCCTAATCAGAACTCAGGCTGAGGTCATGCTCCTCCAGGCTTCTGCAGACACTCCAGGACAGATTGGCAGACCTGGTCTGGCCTCCTGTGTGGCTTCAGCGACAGTCAGGACAGCTCAGGAGTTAGTCTATCCTCCATCCTCTTCCTGGCTGCCATGCTCAGCTGGGACAAGGCCACTCAGAACCCGGTTTCCACACCTCAAAGTAGGGTTCATTGTCTGTACTTCTAGACCTGCAGTGAGCCCTGACAGTAACACTTTTGAAATTTTGGAGCCCACAGACCTACAGTGTTGAACTCTGTCAGCTTTCCTCTGTTGTCTTGTGTTTTTGATAGGTCACTTTAAATTTTTTATATTTATATATTAACTTAGTATATGTGTGGGTAGGTGGGTGTACATCTGCTCAGGCGTGTGGAGGTTAGAAGATACCCTGTGAGAACTGATTCTCTTCTACCATGTGGAATCCAGGATCAAACAAAGATTGTCAGGCTTAGCTAGCCTTTTCTATTAGCTATCTTCCTGGCCCCAGTTGATACCTTCTAGATGTGCTTTCCTTTATGCTGATGTGTCTGGTGGGTAACTCTTCTTTCCTTCTAGGGCTAGCCCTGCTGGGCTTCCTGGTGCTTGTGCCAATGACCATGCCCTGGGGTCATTGGGCAAGGATGGCTGGCTGGGAGGTACACTTGTGTGGCCCTGTCTGGTGCCCCCTGCAGCCTCTGTGCTGTATCACCTCTTCATGTGCCACCAAGGAGGCAGTCCTGTGTACGCCCGGCTCCTCGCCCTGGATATGTGTGGGAGTCGGCCTTGTCAACACTCTTGGGTGAGCCAGGGCCCGGGAAGGTGGAGGCAAGGGCTACTGGTGGGAGACCCGGAGCAGGAAAGATCAGCTAGCTTGGACTGATATCCTTTTTCTGCTCTCTCTGCAGGGGCCCTGCCCATCATCCACTTGCACTCTGGCTTGCAGACCCTGGCTTCGTCCAGGCGCCCTGATTGCTTACAAAGCACCCACTGTCAGGTGGTGGCTGGCTGGAGAGCCCTCACTGCCCCCTCCACCAGTGCTCGTCTTCGAGCCTTTGGTTGGCAAGCCGGGGCCCGCCTACTGGTGTTTGGGGCCCGTGGGTGTAGGACTGGGCTCAGGGGCTCCAGGCTCCCTGCCCTGCTACCTGCGCATGGATGCATTGGCATTGCTTGGAGGGCTGGTGAGACGTGGCACGTCTGCCAGAGCGTTGGGGGGGGCCCGGTCGCTTTGACTACTGGGGCAACTCCCACCAGATCATGCACCTGCTCAGCGTGGGTTCCATTCTCCAGCTCCATGCTGGTGTTGTACCTGACCTGCTCTGGGCTGCCCACCATGCCTGTCCCCCAGACTGAGCTGTCTCCTAGCTGCCAAAACCAGCCTGCCCACAGCTTCCTGAGACAAATAATCCCACCTTCCCCTCCTTTGCTGGTCTGCAAGGGGCTGGTTCCCTGGAAGAAGCAGCACATGGGACTTCCTGTCTGGGAGACCGCTCTTCAGTCCTCCCTGTGGATTAATCTCTCCCGCTAACTGCCCTCCAGGGCACTGTTTTACTGTCAGCTAGAAGGAATCGTTCTTTGAGCTTCAGTTTACCCTGTTTGACCCGTGAGAGTCTCTGAATCCATGTCTGACAGTTGAGTCCAGCCACTTTTCCAAGCCTCCAGCCTGGAACCACTGCTCATATCTTGCCACTCCCACAAGATACTTCCTGGATTCTTGAATTAGCCTCTCTGCTCCTGCTTCCTGACCTCCATCTTTCTGCCCTGCATGCCAAACCTCTCAGCAGCCAGAATTTTACCGTTTACGTCATTCCTGAAGACAGGATGCAGGGCAGTGGGACCAGGCCCTTCTCTCAGGACCAAGTGGGCATTTGGTCCTGCTTGTATCGTCTGGCCAAGAGACATGAGAGGAGCGGCTGCTTTCCCTAGGCAACAGGCACGGATGTGGAATGGTGGCTTTGGATACAGGCCTCACTGGCCCAAGGACTCACCTTCAGTGCCATGGTCTGACTGACTGACCTGCCCACCAGAGACATGTCTGCTCAGGAAATCTCTATACAGTGCGTGGCTCCAGCCTGCTGGCCAAAGGCCACTCTAGCAGAGTGTCGCCTCATAGCCAGTTCATCCCAGAGGCCTAAGACCCTAGGCAACATCAATAAAGGGACAAAAAGTGCCATGTAGCCACATGAGCAACCTTGGGTATTCCCAAGATTCATTACTTTTTATTAGATACAGAAGTTTCTGGAGGAGAGGTAGGAAAGGGGGTCAGAGATTTAAAAGCACCAAGGCTGGGCCTGTGGCTCATGCTGGGTCTAGTGAGTCCTCAAACAGGCTGAGGAGGTTCCGTGGCTCAAAGGTAGGACAGGGACCTCTAGGAAGCTCTGAGTCCATGTCAGTTAGGTCTAGGGCATCCCTTTGGGGAGGAAAGAAAAAGAAATAGAACGTTAGGTCCCAAAGTCACTGTCCCCAGCCCTAGGCCCCGGGCTTGCTCACCTCCTCACCTTGGTTTGTACCTGCCTCGAGGGGTAGAGGTTCTCCTAGTGATCCGGGACAGGATGGTCTCTGGGGAGAGTGAGGGACTACAAGAAAGGACAGGTCAGCAGGGTGTTAGGGTTGAGGAAGGTAGGACAAGCCAGTTCTGATCCGCTTGGTTCCAGGCCCCTGCTTGGTGAAGCTAGAAGGCCGTAACCAAAACAATAAAAAACACACATTGACAGCTGTCAAGTCTTCCTATCTGAACATGTTCAGGGTCATTTCTGTTCCTTTTCCGGTTCAGATGTCAAGTTTTGGTAAATGAAGCTTTCTACTATTTTGCTATGTTACAAAGAACCTTCTGAGCGAGGGAAAATGGCACTATAAAGAGAGGGATCCTGAGAGTGTATGCTGCTTCTTTGTAGCAGTTTCTTAATCACACCCTTTCCCTTGGTTAGCAGACACCTGGGACAAAGGGATCCTCTCAGGACAGGGACTTACCAGCTTCTGGGAGGTGTCTACCCAGGGGAGGACAGCACTTTGTTTCTGAACAGGGGGCGCCTTTACAGACGTCAGGACTGCAATCCTGTGCTAATAACTGCTATAAAGCTGTGCTGAATGTCACAGTTGCCCACACAAGCCATGGGCTACATCCACACAGCCAGTCCTTTGTCCTCTGGGTGTGACAGAGCCCATCCATCCCTCCTTTCCACGGGGCCTGTGACGCCTTCCATGTAGCATTGACCACAGTGATATACATACACACAACCCTCCACCCCCCATGCCCTAGACTCTCACCCACCCTATGCTGTCATCATCCCAGCTGGAGAGGCTGCTGTCCAGGAGTGGGCTGCAAGGTGGAGAGCCAGGCGGTGTGCTGGTGGGGCCTGGAGGCTGCAGCCAACTGGCAGGATGAGCCAGACCATGCCAGAACCAGCATAGCAGAGTGATCAGTGCCTAAGGGGAAAAGGGAGCCTCAGAAATCAAAGCCTTGTGACAAAAACACAGCACTTGGAGGCTGAGGTAGGAAGATAATGAGTTCAAGGACATCCTGTCTATACAGTAAGTTTAAAAAAGGGAGACTGGGTAGATTCCCCTGGGCAAGGAACAGTTGGCGTATACCAGTAAGCACCATAGAGGCTTACCTGTTAACAGGGCCCAACCCTCGACTTAGGGCTTCTGCAGCCATATACCACAGAACATTCCAGGGAACGTGGCTGCCTCAGCATGGGCAGGGCCAGCAGGGCCTCAGCTGTGGCTCGCAGCTGTGGGTTAGGCTCCAACATCATGGTGAGGACAGAACGAAGCTCAGAAGACAGACCTGTTCATGAGGCAGAAGCCATGCATGTCAGGAGTCCGGGTACTGACCTCAGCCCAGTGGTGGTCCCTACTACTAGCCACCCCTTGCCAGAGAAGCTGATAGTAGTTGGGCGCATTTCCTGAGCCCCCACTCACCAGCAGTGAACTCAGGGGGCAAGTATCCCTGGCGCAGCTGCTGCCAGCCCTCCCCACTATGGGGTAGTTCCATGTTGCAGGCCCACTTCAAGATGGTGAGACCCAGACTAGGAAGGTCAGGGCATGAACAAAAAGAGAGACAAAGTCAGCGTTGTGACGAGGATCCCAGTCCTATGCAGCATCTTGGTAGAAAAGGCTGCTCTTTTCTCCATAAACCATGAACTTAGTGTAAAAAGGGGTGAGGAGCTTTGAGGAGGCCTCTAGAAGAGCCAGTGAGCAGCAGTCAAGATGGAGACCTTGCTGTGAAGCAGAGACCAACACACTTAAGCAGTTAGCATGTTGCAGTGGAGGTCCATCAGAACTCCACTGGCATTAGTTTCTATGATTATTAGGGTTACACCAGCATTCTGTAGAAATAACCAGACTACAACTGAGGCAGAGTAGTGTGGACTCAGAACCCTGGGCCTGGGTGTAGTCTCAGAATGCGCCCCTCAATCTCGCTGTAACCCTACTCTTCCAGTGCTGGGGAACACCCACAGAGCTGCTAGCCAAGCAGATTGCTAGCCTACAGTGTAAGGGCCTCTAGAGATTCCGTTGCTTACTCTGGTGACCCTCAGCTAGTGGGCAGGGGGCAACACCTCCTAGGCCTGAATGCCTTCCTACCCTACTACCAGGAAAGAGCTCCTCTTTTGGGCAGTCCCCCTTTCTGCTGATCATCTCCAATAAGGGCCTCATGGAGTCTTTCATGGCGTCTCCACACCCAGCCTTACCTGAACACATCTGCAGCTGGTCCCGTAGGAGCCCTGCAGCAGTTCTGGGCCATGTAGCGAGGGTCTCCCTCCTGGGCCTCACCAGCGCCAGCTGAACCCAGATCCACCAGTAGTCCAAAGTCACCCAGCTTGCAACGGCCCCGGGGCCCCCAAGAAGATGTTGGCAGGCTTGACATCAAGGTGAACTAGGCCTTGACTATGTAGATGATCCAGAGCCAGAAGAGTGTCCCGCAAGTAGCCCCAAACCTGGGCTTCTGGCAGGCTGGCCCCCCAGGCTTCACAGTGTTGCTGCAGGCTGGGCCCACAGAGCTCTGTCTGTAGGTATAAGATGCCGCCCTCCTCCCAGGCCTGTTTCCAGTCTCACACAGTGTGGGTGCTGCCCCACCTTCTCATGGCCGCCTACCTCAGCCAGCTTGCGAGTTCGGTCTTTGGGGCCTCGGAATGGAGACAAGGAGCGTTTAAACAGCATAGAGTCGGCCATCTTCCTTGGAGCGCACCTGGAAGGGAGGTTGCCCAGAGGTAGGAAGGGGGAAGTCAGAGAATGCTGTTAAGACTTCACTATGCAGGGGAATACACATCAGTCTTGGACCTCTGCATGCAATGATAAGGAACTAGATATATGTTCATTGCAGTAGAGTGGACTGGAGACGCAACAACAGAGGAGATGGGGGACAGACTATGCCTCTGGCCGGGGTCCAGTGCAAAGAGAAAAATTTAGTCCAAAACAACAGGGCAGTATGCTCTGTTGTGCCCAAGCTTTCCTCTGGAGAGGATAGGTGATCCAAGGGCCTATGCTACTTGTATTTTAAATTAAAACTGCCTTCAAATAGTGTTTGTATAAAGGAAAGCTACTGTTTTAGAAGACAAATAATTGGAAAATTAATACCATATTAAAGAAAACAAAATTATAATGGAAAAAGGGTACAATATTTGAGCCTAGGGGAAAAGGTTGGCATTGGTTCAGTCAGTTTTGGGTCAGACAGAACCAGTCATGATCTCAGCACACCATCTCCAAGCAGAGAGGTGGCAACAGGGAGCTGCTGCAGGCTGTGCCAGGATCTGGACAAGGGGCCAGTGCATGTTAGGCAGCTCTTTGAGGTGTTTGGCCTGGGAGTGGGGATTGGGAGGTGGCTGTAAGCCCTAGAGAGGCAAGCTATCAAGAATAAAGGGCAGCAGGATACCTAAGACACCATCCCACCAATGCAGAGGCTTCCCAGAGAAGCCTGGGAAACCACCTTTCATTTACCTTGAAGACCTCTCCATAGGAGCCATGACCTAGGCGGCTAAGCCTCTGGAAGTTCTGCTGAAAGAAGGACTCTGGCCGGCTTGGGTCATACCCAGGACTCCGAAGGGTCTCTGAGGTCTCACTCAGGAATGACACCCTCCGGGGCTGGGGCTGGTGCCAGCCTGGGGTCCGAGGAGGGAAGAGACGGCTGATATGGGATGCTGCCCTTGGCAGGGGCCGAGGTGGAAGGCTCCGGCTGAGGCCCCCAGGTCTTTTGAGGGAGAAACCAGGTTCTGCATGTCGGAAGTAGGCTGGAACTGGGATGGGGGTACCACTTAGGGGCGGTGGGGTGCCCTCAGTGGGCATGGACATGGTCAATACTAGAGGATCAGAGCACAGAGCAATGTGGCCACACTCAAACAGTACTTGATTCTGTGGCCCACAAGAGAGCCACTTCTTTGGCCACACACACTTCTACTTTCCACATGAGGTCGTGTGGACCACAAGTACCTGCAGAGAAGAAGAACAGCCATCACACACCTGCACTGTGCCATCTCTAGCTTGGAGGGACATAAATACCAATTCAGAACCATGAGCCTGCATCTCCAAGGGCCTCATACCCAGCAGGGGATACTATAAGCCAGCAGCTCTGGAGATGCCCATTCAGCCTTCTTTCTGCAGCCTCTCCCAAGGCCCTGAGACAGAAAAATTGTGCCATCTCTCATCACCAACTCCACAGAAAAAACAGCTTCTGAGTTCCAAAACTTGACTCTTTTCTAGAATACACATATAAAATGAGGAGACCTGTGGCCTTTCCCCCAGAAACAGGTACAATAGATGAAAACTATACAACCATCTTAATCTTTGGATATGTTACTAACGATAGAAAATGAAAGAGTTGGAGAAAATCTAGCAAATCTTGGTGAGAACAGGAGAAAGAGTAGAACCTGCAAGTCTCCAGCGCTGTGGGGCACATGTCCAGGGAGGCTCTTGCTGCCGCAGCTCCCTGTCAAAGCTAGCGCTGCCTAGAAGAGCAGGTTCTCAGCATTCCTCATCCCCCACCCACTCGACAGTGCACAGGCTCATTTCTGTTGGGTGGCAGACTAACCAGGGGCTTTCTTCTCTCCTGTCCTACTGGCAGATGAGATGGAGGTTCTACTTCAGGCCTAGCAGGCTGAGAACCCATGGTCCAAGCTCCACCACATTCATAGGAAGAGGCAAGCAGAAAATGCCAGAGACCTCCATCTTGTCCCAGCACCATTTAGGCAGCAGGGCCAGCCAGGAGGAAGTGCACCATTGTCCACAGCACAGCTTAGAGAAATTACCCAGGATTGCGGTAGGCTGTAAAATAGAGTCCTAAGGCTGTCCCTAGGAAAATTGACTTTGAAACAGGGTGAAGTTCATACCTGACAATGCTGTCAAAAAAGTAAGGAGTAGGGGAGTATATGGAGCTAGACACAGTGAGTGTCACCTAGAATCCCCGCACTTGGGAGGCAGAGGCAAGAGAATAAAGAGGTTCAAGGCTATCCTTGGCTACATATAGAATTCAAGGCCAACTTGAGTTACATAAGACCCTTGCACCTGCTCCAAAAAAAAAGGGACCTAAAAGATGACTCAGCAGGTAAAGTGCTTGCCTTGCAAGTCTGACAACCTCAGTTCAAACCCCCAGAACCTACATAAAGGCGGAAGAAACAATTCCACAAAGTTGTCCTCTGATCACCACGTGTGCCATGGCACACTCCCCCCAACCGTAATTTTTTAGTGAATGAAAACTTTATGTCTTAGTTGCTGGGGTTGGGCATGGTGATTAGAATATCCCTGTAATTCTAGCCTAGGGGGACTGAGGCAAGAGGTTCACAATGTGAGGTCAGCCTGGGCCACATATTCAGATCTGTCTCAAACGAAGGAAGAAGGAGATAGAGTTAAGAGGATTGACTGCTCTTCCAGAGTAACCTGAGTTTGATTCCCAGCACCCACATGGCTGCCTGTAACTCCACTTCCAGGGAAATCTGACACCTTCTTTTGGCATTGCCCACATGTAGAACAGATATAGATTTAGACAAAACAATACATATAAAATAAATAAACCCATACACATAAAATAAATCTCAAAAAGTTATTTAAAAAAAAAACTAGGAAAGAAATACTGGGCATGATGATATATGCCTTTAACCCCAGAACTCAGGAGGCAGAAGAATCTCTGTGAGTTTGAGACCAACCTAGTCCTACACAGAGAGATAGATCCAGGACAGTCAGGGATATATATGTGTATATATATATATATATATATATATATATATATATATATATATATGGAGAGGGAGAGAGAGAGAGAGAGAGAGAGAGAGAGAGAGAGAGATCCTGTCTCAAAAAAGTGGGGGAGAGAAAAGGAGTAAGAAATGTAACACTTCACGATGGTAGAGCACCTCCCTGGCATGTGATAGGCCCTGCTTTGATCCCTTCTACCAAAACCAAAACAATACATGTTTTGGGAGCATAAATGTCCTTATACTCAGAAATAGCACAAGGAAACCAGGAATGTTAAACACACAGGGTTATCCTACCAAAGAAAAAAGATGTAGAATTCTGCTCAGAAGGTTGGTACAGGAGGTAGCTAATAGCCTAGGTGACCCCTGTGCTATCTATACAGCCAGACCATACCTGGCTATCCCAAGCTCCCACACCAGGACCAGAGGTGGCTAATAGCCCAAATGATGACTTCTATGTATCTGTATGATGGGATGGAGACCAGCTCTTCCTCTAGGCCTTGAGATAACACAAGTAGCCTATCTCTAGAACTGAGAAGAGTTTTGATCTAATTATGCTTCCTTGTACACAGGGGATTGTTACAGCAGGAAACCTTTTCTCAAACTGTACTGTACTTAACTACGCCTACAATAAACTGCCCAGTGTCAGACTCTAGAAGTTTGAACTAATACCGGCTACTGAGTCATGTTGAACTGGATTTCGTTCTTGCCCCTCACAGATCAACCCTTTGCAGGTGCTGGTGGTTGCAGAGGCCTGCTAACACAAGCATATACAAAGAACTAAAGGCCTAAATAAAAGGGAAAACATGTTCATGGTAACAGTCTTAAAGCTGTGGACTGGGGTACAGTTCATGGTACAGTGTTTGCCTAAAGCACTACACCTCCAGAGGCCTTCACCTCAGCATTGGTCTGCAGATCAGGAACAATCGCTGTTCGAAACCCAGCTAGCTTCCTTGTAGAAAACAACGAGCATGTCGGCAGTTGGCACACACCTTTAATCCCAGCACTCTGGGAGGCAAAGGCAGAGGCAAGAGGATCTTGAGTCTGGAAGACAGCCTAGAAAGGGCTGATTTTATAATTCATGTGGATGTTCAGACCTCCTCCCCAAAGTCAAACTATCATATAAGACTAAATTTGAGGCAGGCGATGGTGGTGCATGCCTTTAATTCCAGCACTTGGGAGGCATAGGCAGGCAGATCTCTGTGAGTTCAAGGCCAGAGGCCAGCCTGGTCTACAGAGTGAGTTCCAGGACAGCCAGGGCTACACAGAGAAACCCTGTCTCAAAAACAAAAAACAAAAAACAAAAAACAAAAAACAAAAAAAAAAAACAACAACAAAAAAGAAAAAAAGAACGCCAAACAATTCAAAAGGAAAGAAGTCTTTTCAACAAATAATAGACAACTGGGTAACTTCATGAAAAAGTAATTTCGGAAAAAAAAATTTGACTTCATCTAATCTTCTTACTTAGTGTGTGTATTTATAATTTCATTTTGTCTTGAGAAAAGTCTATTTAGTCCAGACTGACCTTGAACTTCTAGCAATCCTCCTGCCTCAGCCTTCCAAGTGCTGAAATTAGACATGAGCCACCACAGCTGACATTCACTGACAGAAATATTAGTGCTTGATCTTGGAATGGATGTCACAGTCTCACTATATATGCTTTTTTACGATGATTTTTTAAAAGCGATTATTCATTTATGGTACTAGGGATTAAACCAAAGGCCTAACACATGTCAGGCAAGCATTCTACCAGAGTTACTCCTCACATGTGTGCTTTCTAAATATGAGACCATATTAGCTTTAGCTTTCTAAATCTGAGATTTATTTTTGTTTGTTTTTTTTAAGACAGGGTCTCTAGTTTAAGCTGTCTTCAAACTTGCTGTGCAGCCAAGGATAACCGAGTTTTCCTACCACCATCTCCAGAGTGCTAGGATCACAGACATGTACAACTACACCCAATTTAGACAGTGCTGGGTATCAAACTTAGGCATCATTTATGTTAGGTAAATGCTATACCAACATAGTTATTAATATAACCTCAGACCCTAAGTCTGGGATATTTTGCATTATGAAGAACACCTGGCATCAGGAGTTTGTGGACTTGCAATTCTGCACTACAAAAAGCTGAAGGATTTAAGACTGGTATCTGGCATAAATGCTAACTGTTATCATAACTGGTGACTTAGATAGTAGTTGAAATGACTCATGCACAGTGGTACCATGGGGGTCAGCAACTGTGTGTCTGTTGAGGCAGAGGGGAGCATCAGGTTGCTACAATGTTGTAATTGAAACAAAAGCAAATTAAAAGCAAAAGAAAGTCCATTCTAGGGGAAATCACATGTATCAAAATTTGCCACAGCTAGCTGAGGGTGGTGGCTAGATCAAATCACTTGGAGAATGGTTTGCCTAGTGAAGTTAGGGACTTAAATTAAGAGACTTGGCTGGAAGACTCTCTTGTTATGACTCTATTTACTTCAAGAATCCCATCCCAGAGATAGCCAGTGGTTATGATAGAGTACCAGCCTAGCACAGTCAGGGCCCTGTATTTGGTTTCCACCCCACAAAAAAAAGGGTCTTCTTGGAGGAACCATACTGCCAGGCTCCATGACCATGCTGGTTAAATATAGTCTTGAAGGGAGGGGGCGATGCCCTCAGAAGCTAAGAGTTCTTGCTGCCCTTCCAGAGGACCCAGGTTTGATTCCTAGTGGCTCACAAGCATCTGTAACTCAGTTCCAGGGGATCTGACAGGCTTTTCTGGCTTATGTGGGCACCAGGCACGAACATGGTGCACAGACACACATGCAGGCAAAATACCCATACGTATAAAAAAATAACAAAAAGAAATACTTCATAAGAAGAAGGAGGAGGAGGAGGAGGAGGAGGAGGGGGAAAGGGGAGGGGGGGGGGGAGGGGAGGCTGCGGAGGAGGAGGGGAGGAGGAGGAGGAGAAGCAGAAGCAGAAGAAGACGCAGCATCCGCAGCAGCAGCATCAGCAGCAGCAGCAGCAGCAGAAAAGAAGAGAAGAAGAAGAAAGAAGAAGAAAAGAAGAAGAAGAAAGAAGAAGAGAAGAAGAAGAAGAAGAAATACAGTCTCCATGCCTAGCATCAGGGAACCTCATCACCTTCCTCTGTCTTCAGCCAGGAAGAGAGCGGCCCTCTCAATGTCATTTATGTTTTTAACACATCTGGCCTGGTCAAACAGCCTTTTTGGGGTGAGAAGGGCTGGTAGTGGGAGTCCTGGCTGAGTCTGGCCAGCCAGGGCGACTCCGCGTGTCCTCACACCCTCTCTGGGCTGGACACACCAGTGACCAGCGTCTAGCGCTAGATTGTGAGCTCCTTCCCGGCAGTGCTGCTGCAGTATTCGCTCCGTGGGCGAGGGGAGACCTTGGCCAAGGACTGCGTGGACCGGCTGTCACCCGGAAGGGGCTCTTCCCAGAGGGTAAAGAGAGGCAGTGCTGGGAAAGGGGCTCCAGTGGGGAAGGTCCGGCAGTCACCCAGCGCCTCCCGCGGGAGTAGGCGGGGCGTGGGCGACAGCGCTGACCCGGAGTCGCCCGAGGGTCAGGGCGGGCCCGTGACGGGCAGGGAAGGGTGGGGCTGCTGCAGAGGGGGCGACCGGCCACTGAGGGAGGAGGCCAGGGGGCCGTCTCGGGGCGCAGCGCGGCGGGAGCGCGGGGCAGAGCGCCGGGCGGAGAGCGGCGCGGCCCGGAGCTCTCACCCGGGTGTGGGCTCACCTGGGGAGGCTGGGCGGGGCGGGGCGCGGCGCAGCAGCGAGGTCCCAGGTTCCGGGTTGGCGGAGGCCGCTGAGGGCCTCACAGAGGCCAGGCAGGCCGGGGTCGGGCAGCGGCACTTCTGGACACCGGGACGAAGCACTCTCTCAAAAGGGGAACGGCCCGTGAACGCGCGCGGAGCATGCTCGCGCCAAAAATTCCAAACCGGCCTCGAGGCCCCGCCCAGGCCCGCCTGTGGCTCCGCCTCCGCCCGGCGCAGCCCCGCAGACCCCGGCATTGGCTCCGCCTCGGGTCCTGCGTGCGCATTTAGGCCTCCCCACCCCCGGAGCTTGGCCGAGCGCTCTCACTGCGCAGGCGCAGCTCTTCGGGCCTTTTGCTAAAGAGAAGCTAAATTTTTAGTCTTGGACGCCAGGTGGGAGCGATCCTTGCCTCCCTCAGGATTCCCAGGACTTTTGTCGGCGTCCAGACTTTGGTTCCCACGCTTCTCTGATCTGCCTTAATTCTCGCGAACATAAAAGTAGCAGGCAGGGCCCTCAGAAAGTCAATTGCCCGCTACCCATAATTTTGTACACATTTGAAAGCCAATCCACATCACACCGGGAGAGCGATGGGGAGCGCCTCTTCTAAGAAGCTGGAGCCTCCTTGTGCCCAAGGTTTCCTCCGGAGCGGAGAGATGTTCCAAGGGCCTGTGCTGCTTGTATTTTAAATAAAATTGCCTTCAAATAGTGTTTGTGTAAAGGAAAGCTAACCATTTCGGAAGACATATAATTGGAAAAGTAATACAATATTAATGAAATTAAAACTATGATGGGAAAGGGTGCAGCTTTTGAGCCTAGGAGAAAAGGTAGGTATTGGGGTCAGCTCCAGGACAGACAGAACAAGTCATGGGTCCCTTCACAGCCGTCTCCAAGCTTCGGATTGTCAATGAACCTAGGACGATTCCTTTGAAAGGCACAGAGAGCCTGCGCAGAAGGTGAGGTGGAGCTTGTGTCTCTGCAAAGGGGACCTTTATTCGTTTACTCGAGAAGTGAGGGAATCTAGATCCAGCCCAAACACAGCTGGGGCTATAAAGATCAAGAGCAGGGGTGCAGCCCACCTCCAAGCCCTTTTCCTCTGCATTAGCGTCTCTGAGAGCCAGGGCATCTGTGACTTAGACTAGTCCTTGTTGAGGACCCCAGACAGGTCCCTCTCCAACTGTTTAGGGCTACTTTCTGCCAGGCCTTTTTTCAGGACAGACCCCATTCCCTTCCAACTGTCAGTTTCTCAACGTTTAATTCATCATGATTGGAACAGACAAAGAGAGCAACAACAACCCAGTGCAGTGGTAATTGCCTACACCTCAAGCACAGAGGCAACTGAGGCAAAAAGATCATGTAAACCCAGAAACTGGAAGCTAGTTGGGCACTATAACAAGACCCCTGTCTCAAAATCAATCAACCAACCAAACAAACAAACAAAATTTAGGCATAGTGATGTAGAACTATAATCCCAGCCCTGGGCATCTGGGAAGAATGAGGCAGGAGGATCTCTGAGTTTGAGGCCACTCTGGTCTATATCAGAAGTTCCAGGTGAGCCAGGGCTACATAGTGAGACCCTGTTTCAAAGCAGGGGCTGGTGCTGGGCGGTGGTGGTGGCACATACCTTTAATCCCAGCACTCTGGAGGCAAAGATAGGTGGATCTCTGTGAGTTTGAGGCCAGCCTGATCTACAAAGGGAGTTCCAGGACAGGCTCCAGGACAGAGAAACAAAAGGAGGGGGTGCAGTTTCAACAACTTGAACCCTGTCTTAGAAAGGAAGTGGGGAAGGGAGTGAAACAGCTGAGCTGACTGCTCAGCGTAGACTTCCTGCCTAGCATGTGTGGAACCCTAGGTTCAACCCCAGCATCACAGAGACACACATGAACTTTTCCTGGCAGCAGCACGCTTCAGTGAACACCTCACACTGCAGAGAGAGCTGCACAACGCTTGCAATAAGTACGAGTTAGTAGACGGTAACTATGCAGATGCCGTGTCAGGAATAAAGCTGCAGGGCTGCTCAGTCTCCACATGTGTGAAATGAGTAGCTCCTCCCTCCTTGAAGCAATCAACACGAGCTGAGAAAACATACGTAACCCAAGATGTGTGTATGTGTATATATATATATATATATATACATACACATTATACATCTATACATCTATGCGCCACCTATACGCCATCTATACGTCATCCATACATCTATACATCTATACATCTATACATATATACATGCACACACAAATATATATATACTGCAGGCCAGCAAGCGAAAGCTTGGTTTGGAAAGTGAAAGTATACACGAAATAGCAGCAGAGGCCCACCTGGGAATGGTTGGTTTGACACTTCTTATGGGTTAGAGGTTAGAGCCGCTAGTGTAGCAGTTCTCAACCCATGGGTCACGACCCTGATGGGGCGCCTAAGGACCCTTTCACAGAGGCTACCTAGGACCATCAGAAAACACAGACGTTTTCATTACAACTCATAATAGTAGCAAAATTACAGCCATGAAGTAGCAGCGAAAAGAATTTTATGGTTGGGGGTCACTGCAACATGAGGAACTGTATTAAAGGGTCACAGCATTAGGAAGATTGAGAACCACTGCTCTAGTGGAAGAATCTTCTGTCACCTTGATAGGAAATCAAACACAGATTACATCAGTCAAGACCCTGAATAGCTGCTGTTTAGGTCAGGAGTCAGGGGCCCCCTATCCACACTTTGGTGGCATAGACAGGGGCATGTTTTCAAAGGGATCAAAACCAGGACTCTTAGCTGGATGTGGTGGTACATGCCTTTAATCCCAGCACTCAGAGGCAGAGACATGCGAATCTCTCAGAGTTTGGGGCTAGCCTGGCCTACATGGCAAGTTTCAGGCCAGCCAAGAATAAATTAAATATGGAGACCTTGTCTCAACAACAACAACAACATCAAGCAAATGAAACAAAACTCCAGGACTCTTGCACCGGAAGCCTCCAAACCTCGGTCAGGTGCTGGATTCCACAAGCTCCACCCCCACATCCAGGACTGTGTGACCCTTAATTACAGCAGTACCACTGAGCTGTACACACCTCCCTGAGGAAGACTCCCTCACCCAGATGGATCCCAAAGGGAACGAAGTGATAAGAACGGGGGAGAGAAAATGACAGACTCGAGTTTGGAATCGTGGGCACTTGTGAGACCTGGCTGCGCTGTTTCAGCTGCATGGTGTTTGAGTATTTGTTAAACTGCATATTTCTGTCTTGTGTGTGCGTCTCTGTGTATATCGTATTTCACAGCTGAAGAAATTCTGATAATTGACAGGTGGGTGGGAGAAGAGGTTAACAGAGGTCAGCTTTGCTCATTTGTGAATGCCTGGGTAATGTCTGGGAAGGTGTCCCAAAGGCAGCACAGGGAAATCGGAAGCTCAGATGTGACCTCAAGAGCTGCCGACACGCGGTGGAAGGGGCAGCTGAGGAGCGGCAGCCCCACAGCTGCTGGGACAGGAGTTGTCTGCCCACAGGCGCCTGGCTGTGTCTCCAGCTGTCTTCCCAAATTCCCACCCTCACAGGTGCTGCTGGCGGTCAGACAACTGTCAGGGAATCCTTTGATACAGACTGCCATTTTAGGAAACGTGTCCTGGGCATGAGTCCTGCACTTCCAACATCCCAGCTATCTATCTCCTTGTCCTTGCTCCCTGTCATAAACCTCTCCAGTTGTTCTTCTGTCCTCTTCAGGACCAGGGGCTCAACGGCCCAGACTAGGGCTCTGGCAGAGCTCTTTGAACTCTCAACTCTGTGTTCTTAGACTACCTGGATGGAGCTGGGTGTAGAAGAGAGGGGTCTGTAGGTCTTGAGCAGGCATCAAGTTGGCCCAAGGACCCAAGCTGGCTGGTATTTTCCACAGGCTGTGCCAGCTCTCAGGCAGCCTGGCACTGGCCGAGCAGGCTGTCAGAGTGTACCTCCCATGTAGCCCCTTGGAATCTCTCCTCTTACCTCCCTGGCGCCCTACAAAGGAGTCCTGTGTGTCTGTATGTCTGGCTCTGCTCAGGGGGCCCCTCAGCTGACCCAGCTCTGAAGCTTACTGATATAACTGGGCCTGGGCCTGCTCAAAGGCATCAGAAGAAGACTCAGAGTCGCGGGGACTACAGGGGCAGGGACAGCAAGGGAGAGAACTCAGAACACTGGGGACTACTTGGGATCAGACTCTAGCCCGACTTAGGCATTGCAGCATTTGGGCCATGTGCCTGTTCTACTCTGCCTCTGTTTCCCCACTTACAAAGCAAGAAGTCCCAACAGCCCTGGCCCAAGTGGCTCTTAGTGTCATCATTTTGAAAGAAAATACCCAGACTTAGAAAGGCCAGATGAATGCCCAAGGTCTGGCCAACTCATCACCTTGCCTATGATCCATTCAATTGGCCTCTGTGAAGATGAGGGAACCAGTGCCCATGGCCTTGGGGCAAAGCAGGCTGCATTCTCTCTACCCAGTTATCTGGACTCTTAGGGAGTGATTGGGGCCAGAACACTCTTGCATCCTTCCCAGCAACTAGTGGAAGATCCAATCATTCAAGCAGAATGGAAGTGGGCATGCTGGGTGCTGCTGTTCTGAGGTGCTGGGCTGGGGGGCCTTGCAATCGGCAGAGGTGCTTTGCACAAACGGTGGGTCTTTTGGGGAAAGCCAAGAGATACCACAGGACTGGTCATATGCATGCCTATGGGGAGGAACCCAGGGTGGGAAGAGATATCAATGGGGTGTGACCCTGAATGTAGGGGAGTCAAGAGAGGAGTGAGTTGTAGAGCTAGCTTGGCGCAGGGGCTGGCCCATGAGTGAAGGGTGTTGGGTACTAATCTGCTGGCTGTTAAACTGGGATTAAAAGTATGGTGTGTTGTGAGATTCCCTTCTGGATGCTGTGAATATCATTGGTGAATAAAGAAACTGCCTTGGCCTGTTGATAGGGCAGAACTTAGGTAGGTGGGGAAAACTAAACTGAATGCTGGGAGAGAGAAGTAGGGAGTCAGGAGAAGCCATGGAGCCGCCGCCAGAGGCAGATGTGCTGAAGCTTTGCTGGTCCGCCACGACCTCGTGGTGATACACAGATTAATAGAAATGGGTTAAATTAAGATGTAAGAGTTATCCAGTGAGAAGCTAGAGCTGAGAGATGATGCAATGATCTTAAGCCATCCTACCATACCACATGTTGGCACCTACATACAGAGAAGGAAGACAGTTTGCTGCTTCTGCTATTCTAGACTTTCTGCTGTCTGGACAGCCAGCATGCCTGATGTGGAATGACATTATGAGTGACTGATCAAATACCTTGCTGTGAAATTTTACAGTTTTTCTTCCTTTATGATTATTATTTTTAAAATCCTTTTCCCAGCACCCTGGATTCAGAGGCGTGCTGATCTCTGAGTTCAGTGCCAACCTGGTCTTCATAATGAGTTTCAGGACAGGATATAAAGAAACCCTGTCTCCAAAAATGTAAATTAATAAATAAAACAAAGAAGTTGTTTTAAAAAGAATAAAATAAAAATAAAACTCTTCTCTAGTTGGTGGACATGATGATACACACTTCAAATCTCAGTGCTTGGGAGTCAGAGTCAGGCGGGTCTCGGTGAGTTAACAGCTGGTGTGCTCGACAGCAAGTTCCGTGGCACACAAACACTGTCTTTAAGACAAATAAAAGAACTAGTGACAAACTTTAAGCAAATATTACTTAAATCACCATTAAAGATGGTTTAAGGAAAACATCAGTTCATCCAATATTCTAATATCAAATAGTCTGTATTGATTGATTTCAAGTCTCTTAATTTGAAGTGTGTGATGATATAATATTGCAACCCAGTACAGGTGAGTTTCAAAAGCTATTTATAAAACTCAGGACAGGGCTGGAGAGGTGGCTCAGAGGTTAAGAGCATTACCTGCTCTTCCAAAGGTCCTGAGTTCAATTCCCAGCAACCACATGGTGGCTCACAACCATCTGTAATGAGGTCTGGTGCCCTCTTCTGGCCTGCAGGCATACACACAGACAGAATACTGTATACATAATAAATAAATATAAAAAAAAAAACAAATAAAAGTCAGGACAATTTAACTGTTATTACATCACAGGAAGGAGACGGGAATGTGTCTTGCCTGCCATGCGGTGCTCACCCTTGGCCATCACACACATGTGCTTCCTCAGTCTTTGCTCTAAACTCTGTGAAACTAACTTTTCCTGCTCTCGTGGCCCTAAACAGTTACGGGCTCACATCCTGTGTTCCAGAACCAGGCAAGACAGTACGACGTCTTTCCATCTTCCCTTTATTCAGTAAGTGCACAGCTAATGGGAAAGAGTGGCTACAGGATTCAGGGTAAGAAGAGCATATGTTCTGAAGTGAAGGATGAGTAGGAAACAGAAGCCAGGGTTCTGGTCCCATACTTTCAGGACCATGGGTGGTCCCCATGGGACCTTTAAAGACCCTTATCTGAGTAGTCTCCTAAGACAATCCTGCTGGAAGAGGGTGAGTGGTTCAGAACGGACCTCATGCTATCAAAGGCGAGTTTGTATTGGTGAAATTTTTTCTACTTTCTACCTTGCTTACTAGGAAGATTTTGTTCCCTGATTTCCTTAATCTGGGACTGGGTGGGCAGGAGCAAGGCATTAGAGACTGTCAGGTCCATTTAAAGATCACATTGTTTCTCTTACCTCAATCCAAACTCCAGCTGTACAAGGCCCAAGTCTTGTTCTTCACCTGACTCCACTAAGTGACACCCAGCTAATTTCCACCCTACTATTCCAAAAGCAGAACTTGCCAACTAGGTACACTGCCTCAGACTTGACAAGAACAATTTTTTTCTTAGATTGGCAATATATTAAATACGAATCTATTTAAATGGTTTGTTTTAAAACATGGTTTCAGATGGAAGAGAAACACTCATCTTATAAATGAACAGAAAAAAATAGTTGTGTCTGGTCCTTTATGTTGAATTTGGTACTCTAGTATGTGTTAACACATTTTAAATCATAATTTTTAGGTTTTTTTTAACCTTTCAGCTAACATGAAATGATTCAGTCAGTGTTAAGCTTATTTTTTGGGCAATTTCCAGTGAGGTTTTAAATATCACACCTGATACACATGCCAGGAAGCCCTCTCCAGCCTTAAACCACTCCTGCAAGTCACTTCTGGGAGAGTATTCATGATGCATCATCTCAGGGTAATTTATAAGTGTTCTGAGTTGTCTAAGATGAGCATTCCTTGAATCATAAAGGATTTTTAAAAAACTTTATTTAACTTTATTTCATGAGCATTGGTATAATGATGTCAGATTCTCTTGAATTGGAGCTACAGACAGCTGCAAGCTGCCATGTGGGTGCTGGGAATTGAACCTGGGTCCTCCGGAGGACCAGCCAGTGCTCCCAACCACTGAGCCATCTCACCAGCCCCATAAAGGATTTTTTTAATAATCAGAATTCTTTTTTTAAAGATTTATTTATATATTTGTTATGTATACAACATTCGGCCTCCTTGTAGGCACGTATGCCAGAAGAGGGCACCAGATCTCATTACGGATGGTTGTGAGCCACCATGTGGTTGCTGGAAATTGAACTCAGGACCTCTGGAAAAGCAGCCAGTGCTCTTAACCACTGAGCCATCTCTCCAGCCCCAATAATCAGAATTCTTTATCCTACTAATTTAAGGGGGATCACAAATAACATGGAGTTCTTTGTCCTGCTTCAGTTCCTTAACCCCTGTGCTCAAGACACTGAAGCTGTCTCCAGTGTTCTGTGTGGCATTTCTTAAGAGTGAGAGCTGGCAAGTGTGGAAGCTTTTCTTGGGGTGGGAAGCCTGCACTTCTCTGGGTGCAGAGATGTGGATATTTGAGAGTCTGTCTCAAATGTAGATTAACAGCCAAAGGAAGACCTCACTGCCTTCCAGGTGAAGGCGTGCTGTCCCACATGGAGCAGGCCCACCAGTTACCGTTCTGTTTGCTCCATACTGCTCTCCTCCATGTTAGAAAACCTTCATGAGCTCTTTGGTTAAAGGGGTTGTTAGAATGAGGGATTCACTGTGGTCATATTTGTTTAGAGCTCATTGCTAGTGAGCACTGTCCGTTGTTTTCTCTCTGGCCCCACAGAACAAGGAGAAGGACGCTTCCCGTTGCATGACAGCAAAGTGTACTAAGTGGAGAACTTGGCCATGGGTGGTTTTGCAGCTCAACTTACGGAACAGTCCAAAGAGACTTTGCGAAACATGACAGGCAGGGACCTTTTCCTTTGTGTGATAATACCTGCATACCTATTGAACAGAGCAGTAGGGAGACATTTCCTAAAGTTGAAGCAAGAGCTTCATAGAGTCTTGGTTACTTTATCTTTTTTAATGCTTTACATTTGACACAACTATAAAAGATAAATTTTAAATAACTTTCCAGTAATGTATTAATTGATTTATATATAATTAATATATGTTAAGTAATATTTTTTTAATATCTATGTAAAAAGTGACAGTGGAAGACTGAATTTCTCATATATGGATGTTTAATGTAGGATCTCATTGTTAAGGCACAAATTATTTCAAGAGTTACTCTAAAACTACTCAAATTATCCCTCCCCCCCAAAAAAGGAAAGAAAATGAAAAATGCAAGAAGGGGAATGATTTGGGGGCTTTATTTTTTATTTTAAAAGAAAATTGACTTATTTACCACAAGCTGTTTTTCCCTCACTGGTGATAAGGTTTGTACAGACTGGTTTGGTAAATGCTCAATGTTAGTTAGGTTTTTCCAGATATTTAGAGATATATTTCAATTAAATTAAAAGGTTCTTCAAACCTTTCAAAGATCTTTAGAATATGGCATTTAAATGCTTTAAGAAGTTAAGACTTGCCGGGCGGTGGTGGCGCACGCCTTTAATCCCAGCACTCGGGAGGCAGAGGCAGGCGGATCTCTGTGAGTTCGAGACCAGCCTGGTCTACAAGAGCTAGTTCCAGGACAGGCTCTAGAAACTACAGGGAAACCCTGTCTCGAAAAATCAAAAAAAAAAAAAAAAAAAAAAAAAAAAAAAAAAAAAAAAAAAAAAGAAGTTAAGACTTGGGGGGCTGGAGAGATGGCTCAGAGGTTAAGAGCATTGCCTGCTCTTCCAAAGGTCCTGAGTTCGATTCCCAGCAACCACATGGTGGCTCACAACCATCTCTAATGGGGTCTGGTGCCCTCTTCTGGCATGCAGGCATACACACAGACAGAATATTGTATACATAATAAATAAATGAATAAATAAATAAATATTAAAAAAAAAGAAGTTAAGACTTGGGGCTGGAGAGATGGCTCAGCAGCAGTTAAGAGCATTGCCTGCTCTTCCAAAAGTCCTGAGTTCAATTCCTAGCAACCACATGGTGGCTCACAACCATCTGTAATAAGGTCTGGTGCCCTCTTCTGGCCTGCAGGCATACATGCAGACAGAATATTGTATACGTAATAAATAAATAAACATTAAAAAAAAGTTAAGACTTTTCATGACAATGAGACACATCTGCTCCTTTCAGCACCAGTCTACTTCAAGAGGAAGATGGGCATCAAAGAGGCTCCTTATGGAGTTGGTTAGCCATTTGGACAAGAAACTGCTCTTGCCTGAACTGCTTGATGAACTGGACATGCAGGATCCACAGAGAAATGACTACTGAACTTGCCTAAAGGTGAGACAATCCTTTGGGGTTTCTGCCTCATGAAAAGACACAGAAGAAAGTGACTGACAAACTGCCACTATAGGTGGAACTGTTTTTGAAATTTCCTCTTCATGGAAATGTCTGCTGGATACTATGGGCTTGTAGGCTGAAGATGGATGCCCCAATAGTACAGAAGAACTTTGGGTGACTGTCCAGGCATCAAGATGTCTCTGTCAATTCTAGAGTTTTGGAAGTTGCTTATAATGCACTTCCTGTTTACTTAGGTAATTATATCCTTTTGGAGTCTTTGATGGAGTTGAAGAATTTATAGTTATAGTTGTAGTTTTCCTTAGTTATGATAAAAGATAAAGTAGATATAAATATTGTAACTATGATTCTTGCTTGATTTTTTTATTATATGTAATTTTACTATGTTAAAGTTAAAACTTTCCTTTTTTACTTACACAGAAAAGGGGAGGTGATGTAGGATTCTCCTCTGTACACTGTGAATACCATTGGTGAATAAAGAAACTGCCTTGGCCTGTTGATAAGGCAGAACTTAGGTAGATGGGAAAACTAAACTGAATGCTGAGAGAAAGAAGGGTGGAGACAGAAGAAGCCATACAGCTACTGGAGACAGACGTGCTGAAGCTTTGCTGGTCGGCCATGACCTCATGGTGATACACAGATTAATAGAAATGGGTTAAATTAAGATGTAAGTGTTAGCTGATAAGAAGCTAGAACGAATGGGCCAAGCAGTGATTTAATAAATACAGTTTCTGTGTGATTATTTCGGTTCTGGTCGGGCAGGACGAACAAGCGGCCTCCTTGCAACAGCTGTGGGCTCCGAGGCCTCATGTCAAGAAGCCCCCATTGTCTCTTCCTTGCTGCTCTCCAGACCTCCAGACCTTCACCCTTTCTGGAAACCAGCCTTGGCAAAGTGGCCTCCTCAGGCAGCACCTTCAGGAGGGCCTGGCTAGGTTTGGGAAGAGCCAACAGAAAGACAAGATACGGGGCTTTCAGGACTTGAGTTCAAGGGCTAGGGATTGAGTGAATGCCATCCTCAGCCAGCTCAGTGGGGTTCACAGATTCACTCTAGGAGGAGTGGGGGCACTTATTGGCCAGACCCCACTCTAGCTTATTCAAGGCTGGCCTCTCCTAAATACCCCCTACCACGCCCCCTGCACCAAGCCGAGCTCCAGGTTCATGTGCCAGGCCCTAGGAAGAAAAGGTGCTCTAAGCCCTTGGGCACCCCTGCACAGCCTACCCTACCCACCTTAAACAGCAGATCCTGAGTTTACCTCTAATGTCAATGCAGAAAAAGAAGAACAAAACAGCAGAAAACAGAGTAAACTGCCCCTATGTCCAATTGTCCCTCATGAAAGGAGGAGGGGCAGAGGATGTGGATTGGAGGCTGGGGTGCCCCTGTAGCAAGTCAGTCCTCAGTCAGGGACAGAGGTCTGTTTCTAGCGATCCCCAGCTGGATCAGACAGGACCATAGCTTGTCTCCTCCGGGAAGACTGATACACTGTTGCATCCCTCATTTGCCTTTCTAGCAACAGTTACCACTTTCCCAGAGCTCTGTGCCAGCCACGCACAGATCTCTGGCTCTGCTTCCTCCTTTTCCACAGCTGTGTTTGGGCTGAGTCTACAGTGCCAGTCTGCTCCTCCCCCAGCTGCTGGGGGGACATCTAAACCCTTCAGGCCTGGTGCCAGGACCAGAGTCACCGACTGGGGTGGAGGAGCCCCAGGGAGGCCTATCCCAGCTGTCAGCACCAATGATGGATGAGAGAATACATTATAGCGAGGCCCAGAGGACCAGGCGCCTGTTCTGCTCCAGGGGAGCCCCTGGTCTGGCCTCCTGGGGTCTGCAAGCAGAACCTCTACCTCTCACAGCTGGGGGCCCGAGTGAAGGAACCCCCCAGTAAAGATGCTTAAAGGCAGGAGGGTGCTGAGTCCTCCCACTCCCAGACATCATGGGCGGCTGGGTCTTTCCTATTGCCCACTTGCTGCTGTGCCTGACTTCTGAGAGCCTGCAAGGCGGTGAGGGTGGGCTTCTAGGGAGGGTCCCGGCAGCGGGGACTGGGACCAAGATTTGACTAGAACATGGGTTGGATGCCTAGGTTCCCCGGGGTGGAGATGGGGTGCGTTGGTAGAGTGTTAGCAGTGCAACCAGAAAGTTCAAGATCATTCTTGGCTTCATAGCAATGTGACTACAAAGTAAATTTGAGGCTAGTCTGGGGTACATAAGCTCCCATAAAAAGAAGCGAGTTGTGGAGCGATGGGGGTTTCAGGGCATTGAAGATAGATCTAGGTCTTGCCTCCTTTCTGTTTCTGAGATCCCAGCTCTGAATAGCACCCTTTGCTTTCTTAGGACTGCCCCGACACCCTCCCAATGTGGGGAAAGGTAAGTGGTCCTCTGGGTACTGTTTGACCACAGGGACCTTTGGAGCTTTCTAAGACCTCCCCTAGATGTCCCCCAGCTCTGGAACTGCAGACATGAAGAACAGGAGAACATGGAGTCTCCTCCCAACTGGCGACATTAGCAATGTGTGCTTGAGGGTGGGAAGCTCAGACACTCATCCTATTGGAGGAGTTGGGAGTTTTGTCCCTGAGAACATGGGGCCTGTGGAAGAGGGGCCTGGAGCCTGTCTGGAACGGAGGCTGTGACAAAAGGGAGGCAGGAAAGGCAGAGTGCTAAGGTGGGACCCTTAGTTGACCAGTGACCTAGGGCAGAAGGACTTCAAGGCTTTGGGAGGTGAGACTGTCATGAAGAGGCCTAAGGGTAGGAGGAGGGATCCCTGAGACTGGTGAAGAGAGGAGCTGAGGAAGGGAAGGGCGCAAAGTAAGGATCTTTGATGGGAAGGGAGGGTTATATATACAGGTGGGGAGGAGAGCAAACTGAGCTCCGCCCCTCAAATATCTAGGGGTATATCTTGGACACCTTCGTCCATGCCAGGAACCCAACGTAAGTGCCCTAATCCCAAACTGTTCCTCTGGTTCTGTCCTTACATCTCCTGTGACCAGAGGGGAAACTGAGGTTCAGAAACAGACGTGACATCCACATTTAGCCCTCCTGGCTCCCTTCTAAATTCTCCCCAACTCAACAGGCTTTGGCAATCCAAATGGTTACATTTGTCATTGTCAGAGGTGTAGGCAGTGATCCAGAGAGATTCCTGCCCTTCTGCCCGTCCCTAGACTAAACTTCTCCTTTCTCCTTCAGGCTACAGCCCCTCCAGTGGATTGGGAACAGGTGAGATGCAGTGAGAACTTGAGGGCCAGGGCAGGACACTCCCCCAGAAAGAAGGGCCAGACAGCAGCAGGGAAAGCGGATACAGGCAAATAGATAACTAACTGGGCAGTGTGGTTCACACCAGTGAATCCCAAACTCAGAACTTGAGGCAGGAAGATCACTGAGAGTTCCTCAGCCTGGACTACAGAGTAAAACTGTTCCACCCCTGTCCCCACCCTAAGAAAATAGTAAGGAAGGTACACTGGGTACTGGGTAGATGCTGAGCAGGAGACGCAAAGGAGGGATGGTTCGTGCTGTGCCCACTCCTCTTCACATTCTTTGACCTGGGCCTAGCACCAGAAGGTGGGAAGAGCCGTTGAGGAGAATGACTTTGTGGGCAACGGGTAGTTCTGGGAGACTCCACCTGGTGGCCCTCAGTACTCACCTGCTTTCTTTCTCCCCAGCCTTTGGAGATGCTAAACCTCAAAAGCCAGGTGAGCTCTTCCAGCCTAGCTCTCTGTCTTTCTGTCTCTCTTTCCCACACCCCTCTTCTACATCTGTCTAACCAGGACTCAGCAACACCCTGCCAGGTGAGCACCGTGGGGTGGGAGGATGTCAGCATTTGGGGCATTCTTCTGTTGCCTCAGATAAGAGCTGGAGGATGATAGGGGCTGAGAAAACATTTAGGGTTGTTAGTTTCTATCTTGGTCTCAGGGAAAAATTTCAAGGCTCCCCCACTTCAGCTGGGACCCCACACTTCCTCGATTCAACTCAACCCTTTCTCAGGCTCTCCGGCTCAAAATGGCTATGGAACAGGTAGAGGTGGAGCTGCCATGGGAAGCTGGGAACCAAGGGCTGTCCCTAGAAAGGGGGAGTTCTGTGACCCTCGCTTGACCTTCATCTCTTTCTCAGGTGTTGGTGGGGTTATGGAACCTCCAAAGCCAGGTGAGCCTTCCTTGGGTGCTGTTTATCCTTCCCTATAGTACCCCCTTCTTCACTCTGTACCTCCCTGACACCCTACCCTGTCTCCGTAGTGTTTAGTAATTCCAATGGTCTAGAAGCAGGAGCTTGCCCAGATATAGCATCCTATCCAGGTGAGGTGTAGGAAAGAGGGTTTTTCCATTTGGGGATGTGGTACCACTCACTAGGTTAGTTCTCCTGGACCTCAAAGAGACAGAACTGGTGGCTTAGAAAAGGCAGGCAAGAGAGACCATGACAACCTCTGGTGTCAGGCGTGGGCAGGAGAGAACAGACAACCCTGTCTTGCCACCATTTCAGCTGAGCCCCAGACACCACCTCAGGCCTCTCAGTTCAGAATGGATATGGAACTGAGAACCTAGGAGGAGGGAGGCTTGGTCCCTGGGGTTGCATCATCTGCCTCAACTCTCTCCTCAGGCTTTGGAGGAGTTGTGAAGCCCCAGAAGCCAGGTGAGAGGCCTCTCCATGCCTGGTCCTCTTTCAGCCTAATGCCCACATCCCCTCTTTATTCTTCTTTCTGACTCTTTCACCCCAGGATATGGACCGGGGCTGGCAGCTGGAGTCTTTGCAGGTACAGGAACTCAGCCAGGTAAGGACCTTGGGACCAAAAGGAGAGAAGTTGTGGCCCCCCTTTCTTCTTTCTTTTCTTCTTCTTCTTCTTCTTCTTCTTCTTCTTCTTCTTCTTCTTCTTCTTCTTCTTCTTCTTCTTCTTCTTCTTCTTCTTCTTCTTCTCCTCCTCCTCCTCCTCCTCCTCCTCCTCCTCCTCCTCTTCCTCCTCCTCCGCCTCCTCCTCCGCCTCCTGCTCCTGCCCCTGCTCCTGCTCCTGCTCCTCCTCCTCCTCCTCCTGCTCCTCCTCCTGCTCCTGCTCCTGCTTCTTCTGCTTTTTCTTCTGCTTCTTCTGCTGCTTCTTCTGCTGCTTCTGCTTCTGCTTCTTCTGCTGCTTCTGCTTCTGCTTCTTCTGCTTCCCGAGTGCTGGGATTAAAGGCGTGCGCCACCACCGCCTGGTTCTTTCTTTCTTTCTTCCTTCCTTCCTTCCTTCCTTCCTTCTTTCTTTCTTTCTTTCTTTCTTTCTTTCTTTCTTTCTTTCTTTCTTTCTTTCTTTCTCCCTCTTATGCTGCATCCCGGACTCAGCTCTGTCATCTCTAGGTTCCATCTCTCCCTGTCTCCATCTCTGTCAGTGCACTACCTCCCAAGGGCAGGTCCCTTCACTGGCCTGCCAGACCTATTGTTTGAGAAGTAATCTCCAGCCTAGGGAGGTCTTCTAGGCTGATCTTTGGGCATGTTCCCTAAGAGAACTGCTGGGGACCTGGGCCACAAATGTCTGGGGTAGGGATACCATGGGAGTGGTCTGGACCATCTCAGTCTAGCCTCCTACTGGCCTGGCTGCACCCACTGCCTCTCTCTGCCCACAGCCCCTGCACCTCAAAATGGCCATGGACCAGGTAAAGGAGGAGATGGGAGGATTTGGGGGTATGTTCTAGGGTTGGGGTTCTGGGAAGCTCTTGGTTCCTTACCTAGTCCTTATTTCTTCCTCAGGCATCAGAGGGGGCATGAAGCCTCCAAAGCCAGGTGAGGTCTGCCCTCTGTCCCAGTGTCCCTGTGCAGCCCATTCACCCCCTTTTACTCTTCATTGCTGTCTCCCAGGATTTGGCAATGGGAACAGAATCGGAGCTGGTGCCTTCCCTGGAGTTGGAGCCCAGCCAGGTGAGGGTACCTGGGCCAAACTGGGGATCTGGAGATGAGGGTAAGGGAGAATCTAGGGGAGGTCATGGTCTGGGAGAGCAAAGCGGATTTCTGTGGCCTAGTGCGGTGCCTTTAATTCCAGTACTCAGGAGGCAGAGGCAGGCAGATTTCTGTGAGTTCTGGGCCAGTCAAGGCTGCATTAAAAAGGAGGAGGAGGAGATGGTTGTTTCTGGAATCAAGTCTTGGAGCACAGACATGTGATCAGATACTTGGATGCTGAGACAGAATGGTTGGAAGTTTACAGGCTGCCTGGGCTGATGAGTGAGTTCAAGGCCAGGCTGGAAAGTTATGGAGCTGCAGTCACAGAAATAAGAGGTAGAGGCCAGTGATGTGTCTCTGCTGGAATAGTGCTTGCCCAGCATAGTCAAGTCTGGGTTGGAGCCCCAGAACCACGTAGACTGAACTTAGTGACATGTACCTGTAACTCCAGCCTTTGATAGCAGAGGTAGGAAGACCAAGAGTTCAAGATTATCTTCCATTCCATAGACATCTCAAGGCCAGATTGGCCTACACAAGACCGCGCCTTAAAAACTAAATAAAGTGGGCATGATGGTGCATGCCTTTATTCCCAGCACTCAGGAAGCAGAGGCAGGTTGATCTCTGTGAGTTTGAGGCCATCCTGGTAAATGTATATAGAGAGAGTTCCAAGCCAGGTAGGGCTGCATAGTAAGATTTTCTCAATAAATAAATACATAAAAATAAGTAGGGGACCGGGTAGTAGTGGCATACATATTAATCCCAGTACTTGGGAGGCAGAGGCCAGAGGACTTCTGAGTGTGAGACCAGCCTGATCTATAGATTGAATTCCAGGACAGCCAAGCTACACAGGGAGACCCTGTTCCCCCCGCCACATACACACAAAATTAGTGGGAGGAGGATGGGAAGGGGAAAAGAGAACATAATAGTGTATGTGTATGTGTATGTGTTTGTGTGAGTGAGTGTGTATGTGTGAGTGAGTGTGTGTGTGAAAATAACCAAAATCCACTAAATACATAAATAAAATTGTCAAAGAATTTTAAAATAGATTAAAATAAATAAAAGTAAAGGATGATGTAGGGTATGGTTTAATGGTAGGGCATTTCCTCAGTGTGCACAGGGCCTCAAATTTAATCTCTAGTAATGGAAAAAAAGAAAAAGAAACAAGAAACTTGATTTCTGGGATAAGCGGAGCAGTGTGGGGTCTGCATGTGGCTTAGTTTCCCTGGGTCTTCCCCAGGCTTGGGAGCTGGCACGAAGACTCAGAAACCAGGTGAGCAGGCACCTGTTCTTCCCACTGTCCTCTTGACTCTGTCCCCACCCACCTGCGACCTTCTTTCTTTTAACTCCTTAAACTCTCGGATCACATCCAATTTTTCGTTTTAGGATTTGGCAATGGAAACAGCCTGGGGACTCAGCCAGGTAAGTTCACTGGTGGAGAGGCAAGTGGGGGGGCTCACCTGGGGACCCTAAGGCAAGGTTTTTAGGAGGTCCCACTCATTTAACCAGTCTCCCAAATGTGTCCCTGAGCCAGACCTGGTGCTGAGCCCTATGGACACCAATGTAGCCCAAGTTCAACTATACACAGGCTGGAGAGTTCTCTTTATGGACGAAGACCCAAAAGTCCTGTAGGGCATGGTGACTCACACCTGTAATTCCAGTGCTCAGGAGGCCAGGAGCAACAAGAGTTCCAGGTCAGCTTGGGAGACACAGTGAATTCCAGGCTTGACTGAGCTACAAAGCTACATCCTGTTTCAAAAAACAACATCGTCAGGTGGTGGTTGCTCACGCCACTAATCTCAGCACTCTGGAAGCAGATGCAGGTGGATTTCTATGAGCTCAAGCCCAGCCTGGTCTACAGAACTAGTTCCAGGACAGCCCAAATGACACAAAGAAACCCTGTCTTGAAAATCCAACCAATCAAACAACTGACAAAGAAAACAAAACAACAACAACAACAACAACAACAACAACTTGAAAACAAGGCGTGGTGGCACAAGTAATCCTAGGGTTTGGGAGGTAGAGACCCTCTATCAAGGTCACCCTAGGCTAATGGTAATTTAAGGGCCAGAGTGATACAAGTAATATTGTCTCTAATACAAAACAAAACTGAGCTTAGGGCTGGAGAGATGGCTCAGAGGTTAAGAGCATTGCCTGCTCTTCCAAAGGTCCTGAGTTCAATTCCCAGCAACCACATGGTGGCTCACAACCATCTGTAATGAGGTCTGGTGCCCTCTTCTGGCCTGCAGGCATATACACAGACAGAATATTGTATACATAATAAATAAATAAATTTAAAAAAAAACTGAGCTTAGTGATAAGGGCGTGTGTGTGTGTGTGTGTGCGTGTGTGTGTGTGGCCCATGCTTTCTGTAGACCAAGCTTTCCTCAAACTCAGAATTCCACCTGCCTCTGCCTCCTGAGTACTGGACTTGAAGGCTTGCACCACTACTACCTGGCTAATGATGAGGGTCTTTAATCCCAGCACTCAGGAGGCAGAGACGTGCCCATGAGCTCTCCAGCCTACTCTACATAAAGAGTTCCAGACCAGTTAGGGCTATACATAAGGAGATCCTGTCTCAAATCAAACAAACAAAAAAGAAGATCCAACTGGGAAGGAATTTAAAGAGTCATGAGCAGGTCCATGGACCCGGCAGATGGAGCCAGGAGCTGACCAGTGTCAGCCCCACACCCGTTTAAGTGCATCCGCACCTCCTGTGCCAGCTCCCTCTACCCCCTGGTCAGGTCCTGTAACTCAGAATGGCTTTGGAGCAGGTAAAGAGAGGACAGGGACAGGGAAAGAAGCAAGGTGTCCCAAGCTGAAGAAGGAAGGGAGCCCAGAAATGAGGGTACCTCCCTTACATGTCTCTTCCAGGCTTTGGAGGGGCTAGAGATCCCCAGAAACTAGATGAGCTCTTGTGGTGCCCATCCTTGGGCTTACACCCCTGCATTTCTCCTGACCCCCAATCTCATTTTCTTTCACTGTTTCCCCAGGACTTGGGAATGGAAATGGGCAGGGTGCTGGGGCCTTCCCAGGAACTGGAGCCCAGCCAGGTAAAGCACTGTGATTTTTCAAGCACACCTGGGTGGGAGTGCAAAGGTGGAGGTCTAAAAGTCTCTCTCCTTCCCCAGGCCTTGGAGAAGGACTAAAACCCCAGAAGCCAGGTGAGCTCCAGCTGCTTGCTTTCCGATTTAGCCTCACAAGCAAATGCTCATTCAACAAACCACACCCATTCTTGGCTGGTCAGGTGTGGAGCCCAAGGCATGATGGGATAACAGATAGGACATTGGCATGGTACTGAGGCTGTCACGAGAGCCACCCTGAGCATTCCAGAACTGAGGAAGTAGAAACTGGGGAGTTTGCTGTGGTTCACTAAAAACTGGTAGAGACCGGAGAAGCGTGGTAGAGACGTTCACAGAAAGAGGTTGCGGGCCCTAGGAATGGCTGAGGGGCCAAGAACACAGAAGATAGCATGAATGAAGGAGAAAGATGGCATCCAGAGCTTTCGAGAGGCAAGACCTAAGAAGGGGGTTAAAGGCACATCACAGAAGACAGAACCATCACTTTCTAGAACATGAGTAGAAGAAAGGAACCCAGGAGAAAGACTGAGGAGCAACAGAGGACAGAGGAGGGGCAGGAAGTGAAGGATTGCCAGAGGCAGACCCGGGGGACAGAGTCCGGCAGGACGGTCTTAAGCACTGTGGGTCTGAATACTCAGAGGCCACGAGGATTGGATGCCTCAGGGTGGGGCAAGGAAAACAAGGAAGGTATAAGGAGAGAGCACACAGTATGACTCACGCTAGGACCCTTGCACAGCTGTCTGTAGGTGGATGGAAATGGAGCTTGGGTAGAATTTCAGGAAGAAGCCTGGTATTTAGTCTCTTTCTTTTTCCCTACTAGGTCCTGCACCTCAGAATGGTTATAGACCAGGTAGGCTGGGCTCCTTGGGAGGCCCTCAAATGGGAATCCCAGGTCCCTCACCTTGATCTTTGTCTCTCCTCCAGACTATGGAGGTGTGAAACCCCAGAAGCCAAGTGAGCCTTGTCCTGACCTGTTCCTCTGCCAGTCTCTCCCCGGGCCCTGAATTCCCCTTCATTCACACTTTTCTCTGCCCCCAGGATTCGGCAACGGGAATGGACTTAGCCTGGGAGCCCAGCCAGGTGAGGGTGGTGGGCTGTGTTGGGGGGGTCTACATGCCCACAGCTCACCTTCCCTCTCAGATTTCAGAGGACAGGGCCAGCCAATGAGGAGGAGGGTTGGGCAAGTCCTCAGGAACCGTGGTTTCTTGCATGACTTTGAAGTGGGGGCTGACTGAGTGCCTTTGCCCCTTGTTTGCCCTGCCCTTTGCCCCAGGTCCTCCAGCTCAGAATGGACATGGACCAGTTACAGGAGGGGATGAAGGAATTGGGGTGTGTGCTAGGGCTGGGGTTCTGGGGAACTCTTAATTCTTCACCTAGTCCCTATTTCGTTCTCAGCTATCAGAGTGGGTGTGAAACCTCCAAAGTCAGGTGAGGTCTTCCCTGTCCCAGTGTCCCTGTGCGGCCCACTCACCTCTGCATAGCCTGGCCTCCCCTTACTCTTTACCACTGTCTGCCAGGATTTGGCAATGGAAACGGAATTGGACCTGCAGCCCAGCCAGGTAAGGCACCAAAAACCTGGGAGGAGTTACAACCAGGGTACTAGGGTTCTAAGAGAGGCATTCCTGGGGTCCTGACTGATCCTCGTTTCTCTCTCATGCTTTGATTGCATGCAAAACCCCAGAAAGCAGGTGGTACTCACTCCCGCCAATGATAGTGCTCCCTCTTGAACCATCTCCATAATAGTGCTCCCTCTTGAACCATCTCCATAATAGTGCTCCCTCTTGAACCATCTCCATAATAGTGCTCCCTCTTAAACCATCTCCATAATAGTGCTCCCTCTTGAACTGTCTCCACCTTCACTTATCCCTCCAGGGTTTGGGAATGGTAACGGACTGGGAGCCCAGTCAGGTGAGATAAGGACCTGAGAGACCCACATCTGGGGTGTCCTTCTGTGCTCCCCTCCCAGGCCTCAGAGGGACAGAGTTGGTACAGAATTGAGGGGGTGCTGAGAGCAGGCCTCTAGGACTCTAGATTTCTAGTTTTGTACAAGAGAAAAGTTGCACCTCCACCTCAGTCGAACCCCACATCCTACACTTCCTCCTTTCAAACAGGTCTGGCAGCCCAGAGTGGATTTGGTGTAGGAAGGAGGGGGTCCAGAGGGGACTGGCAGACTTTTATACAGTGTGTGTATGGGACAGGGGTGAGCAAGCAGGGTTCATCAGATGTGTGTGTTTCCTACAGGTTTTGGGGGCAGGAAATCCCAGAAGCCAGGTGAGTCCTGTCTACGTTGGGTCTGCCCCTGCCTTAGTATGGGTTTCTATTACTGTGATAAAACACCATGAGCAACGCAGCACTCGTGAGGCAGAGGCAGGCGGATCTCTGTGAGTTCAAGGCCAGCCTGGTCTACAGAGCAAGTGCTGGGACAGCCAGGACTGTTACACAGAAAAACCCTGTCTCGAAAAACCAGCAAGAAAAAAAAAAAAGACAGCATAGCCAAAGCAACTTGGGGAGAAAGGTTTTATTTAGGCTTAGAAGTCCTGGTCACAGTCCGGCATGAAGGGAAGACAGGACAAGAACTAAGGCAGAGGCCACGGAGGAGGAGCGCTTCCTACCGGCTTGCTTCTCTTGGCTTCCTCAGCCTGCTTTCCCACAGCATAGCCCAGCCCACAGTGAGCTGGGCCCTCCTACATCAGTCATCCATCCCCATGCCCCGCCCACAGTGGCTGGGTCCTCCTACATCAGTCATCCATCCCCCATCAAGAAAATGCTCCACAGATCAATATGACTAAGACATTTTCTCAGTTCAGAGTCCCTCTTCCCAGAAACTCCAGGCTTGTGTCAAGTTGACAAAGCCAGCCAGCACAGGGCCCCTGACCATGCCCCCTGAATCCATGATCACACCACCATGCCTCCCTCTCTGTGACAATGGACTGGGACAGGAAAGATGAAGCCCTACAGCACAGACAGGCCTCTTAAAGAGCCTGACCGGATGGTGGAGGATGGGTGGTCTAGCCTGAGGCTTAGATTCTGTGTCTTCCTTCACCTGGGAAGGGTATGAAGCCTCCTGGCTGGAGACTTAGGAGTCCAGAGGAGGGGATAGCCCTTATTCCCCCTGGCCCCTTCTCTGGAGGCCGGGTCTCACCCCATCCCTTTCTCCCCAGGTTATGGGAATGGAAATGGACCGGATGCCCTGCCAGGTGTGGTCTCCTGGGCGTGTGTCTTACGGTGATGTTGGGAAACTGGGCAGATGAGGAGGAGGGTTAGGGACAGATATCAGGAGGACAGAGGGTTGAGGGGACTCCAGTCAGCCCCTCTCTGTCTCTTGCCAAATGTAGGAGTAGGTGGGAAGTCTCAGAAGCCAGGTGAAGAGAGTCCATATTCCTTCTCCCTCTCTCTGTCCTCACCACCCTAGTCCTTCAGCTCATGGTGGGAAAGGGGGTCTCCTAGACCTGTCTTCAAGGAGTCCGGCCTTAGTTCCTTTGAAGGAAATATGTAAATCAGTAGGAATGCTGGGGATTATGAAGCCAGGGAGGAAGGTGAGAGATGCTAAGGGACCCCTCATTCTGGTCTCTTCTTCCACGGCCCTATAGCATCTTCCCTGTCCTCCCATAGGCCCTGCTGGTCAAAATGGCTACAGACAAGGTAGGAGCAGGGTAGGCTTGTGAGGCCCAGAGGCAGGGGACCCAGCATCCCCCACCTGTACCTGTATCTCTTTCAGACTATGGAACAGACACGAAGCCCCAGAAGCCAGGTGTGGCCAGCTCTAGCCTGAATTTCTGCCTATCTGCCCCCACATCCCCCCCCCAACTTCCCTCCCTTTTTAATGCCCCCCTCCATCTGTATCCCCAGGATTTCGGAATGGACATGGGCATAGAATCCAGCTGGGTAAGGGAGTTTGTATTTGGTGTCCAGTCACTGTCCCCCGTCAGGCCTGCAGGGCCAGGTCCAAAGGAGTCTCTAGCTTCTGGCCTGACTAAAGGAGAGGCCAAAGTCCCTTCCTCTCTAACTGCTAGTTCCATCTTCTGCTCACTTCTCCCTCCTCCTCCCAGTTCAGAATGGCAATAAGCAGGTCTAGGGGATTGGGGATAGGGAACGAGGGGCTGGGAGAGTCAAACAGAGAAAGCAGAGGATAGATATTCACTCTAGGACCTACCCGAAGGGACCCCTGGCTTCTGCAAAACCTGTCCTCCATCTCTCTCTGCCCACTAGACCCTGTAGTACCCATCAACTATGGACCAGGAAGGGGAGGAGGCGTAGATGCATAGGTCAGATGCTAGACAGAGATCAGAGGAAGGTCTTCGGAGGAGGGGTAACCCCATTTGTCTCCACAGGGTACAGAAATGGGCTGGGAACTAGAGCCGTCCAAGGCAAAGGACCACAGCCGGGTAAGGGACACAGAAAGGGGAAGAAGGCACCTCAGGCACAGATGGTCCTGGGAAGGGGCAGGGGCAAGCGGGTGGGAGGGTCCTCCATGCTCTGTTCGCCTCACCTCAGGCCTGGGAAGCTTCTGAAGCCAGGTGAGGCCCTCTCTGTCCCTCCTTCTGCCTCCCTTGTTATTCCCACACCCAGTGGTAGCCTGGTTCTCATAGCCTGCTTTCCTCCTAGGGTCCATGCCCGAGAACAGGCTGGGGTTCTTCACAGGTGAGTGTCGGGGGCGGCAGGGGTGGGGAGGGATGGGGGTGGGGGGAAGGAGAAGCTTCACTCCCAGGGATTGGTGTGTATATGTGATCAGTTCTCTGTCTCCACCAGGCCTGGGAGGGGCAATGAAACCTCCAAAGACAGGCAAGTGAGAAAGCCCCTCCTCACTCCTGCCTTCCTCCCCTGCCTCCCCTGCAGGCCCACCCCCAGCCTGCCCTTCATTTACTGCTTTTCCTCCCCAGTTTACAGCAATGGACATGGAAGGGCAGCCCAGCCAGGTGAGTACTCCAGTCTGGTCAGGAGAGGGGTCAGAGGGCATGGCTGGGAGACGGAGGGGTTGGGTGGGCTGACACAGCAAGCGCCCTTTGCCCGGCTCAGCTACCTTATCCCTCTGAGCAGTATGGCTGTCTCACCGGGTAGATGTCTCTGGGAGTGCAGTGAATGTCCTGAAAGCCACTGCAAACCATGGCTTGTCCTACCCACGTGTCCCGAGTGGCACATGGTGAAGAACCACCCAGAGCCAGCTCCTTACACTTTGCCTCCCGCTCTCTCTAATCTAGGTCCCTGCAGTGGTGGGGTTGCTCTACCACAGCTCCTCCCCAGGTCCCCAACTCCAGGAGTCTCGTCAGACAAAGGAGGTAGCTGGGGCCTGAAATCCCAGCTCCTACCCCCAGGGCAGAATGGTAAATTCCCAGGTCAGTGTGGAGCCTGGGGGTAGGGAGGCGCCAGGAGGCACGTGACACCGGGAGGGGCTGGGCCTGGCTGCATTTTCTAATGTCACATTCTCTGAAGCTCTGAGAGACCCAGCGCAGGGCTCATTTCTGTGTCCCTCATTCTAGCACCAACCCCTGCCATCCAGTGGGGACTGAAGCCTCAGAAAGCAGGTGCGAATCTGTCTGTCTCCAAGTCCTGAATCTCAGAGGGACAAACCCTCAGCTTCTCTATTCCTGTCTCTCTTGGGTATCAGGTCCTGCCATCATCATTATCCTCAAGCTGCCTCGATACCCTAAAGCCAGGAAGACCCCCCTGCAGTCTGCATCAAAATCTCTTGCTGTTTCTGTTCTTCCTTTGACTCTGCTCCATTTAAGCAGGGCAGTTCCTGCTACTTTTTCAAGTATGTGTCCTGCTACTTCCTAATGTCAGCATGTGTCCCTTAGGAGATCTGCCGTCTCCACCCTCCATCACTGACCTCCACCCTGACCTACACCCTTTTCACAGGTTACCAGGCCTTCAATGGCTATGGAGCTGAAGCAAAACCAGGTGAGAATGATGTTTCTCCTCCCCTTCCCTTCCTCCATCTCTTTCCTCTGTGTTCCAGAAGAGGGGAGGGAAAGGCCAGGGTCATTTCTGACCCACAGTCTCCTCTCCCTCAGGCTTCCGTGGCCTCAAGCTGCAGAAAGTTGGTGAGCCCTCAAGCAACTCTGTCTCCTGGCCAGACTTTTTATTTCCGTCTCTCTCTCTCTCTCTCTCTCTCCTCTCTCCTCTCTCTCTCTCCTCTCTCTCTCTCTCTCTCTCTCTTCTCTCTCTCTTTCTCTCTCTCTGTTCTCTGTCTCTCTCTCTCTGTCTCTCCCTCTCTCTTCTTTCCTAAGACAGAATCTCACAGTATAGCCTTGGCTGGTCAGAATTCATAGTAATCTTTGCTTGCCTCTGCCCCTCTGCCTCTAGAGTGCTAGGCTTACAGGCATGTACCTCTAGAGTGCTAGGCTTACAGGCATGTACCTCTAGAGTGCTAGGCTTACAGGCATGCACCGTCACTGTTCTGTTTCTTATTCACCCAACCTCCACTCCTCCACGACGGTGGCCAGTGACAGTTGTGACCCTGTCTGAGATGGGTACGGTGACAGTCAGGAGGAAGTTGGGGAGAAAGCAGCTTTAGAAGTTGCCCAAGAGGGAAGTCAGGGAAGCCTTCTGGAGAAGCAGCAGGAAAGCAGATCTGGGGCAGGCTGGATGAGGAGGCAGATGAGGGAGCCAGGGGGATGGAGCTGCCAAACACCCCAGCCTTCCTTCTTTTTACTTTCTATTTTTGATATTATTATCATTATTATGTTTTGGTCTTTTGGCTGGCCTGGAACTCACAGAGGTCCACTTGCCTTTGTCTCCCGAGTGCTGGGATTAAAGGCACGTGCCACCACTGCCCAGCATCAGAGGACAGCTTTATGTAGTCAGTTTTCCCCACCTTTATGCGGCTTCTGGGAACTGAAGTCAGCACATCAGGTGTGCACTGTAGGCAGCAAGTGCTTTACTGGCTGAGCCATCTCAGCAGCCTTTCCTTTCTGTTTGGAGATAGAGACTTGTATAGCCCAGGCGGACACTGAGATCTTGATTCTCTTGCCTCAGTCTCCCAAGTAGCTGAAATTCCATTCCTGCGGTGGGAGGGGTTGGGACTCTGCCTCTTTAATTTGAATTGCTGGGTCTGTTATCTCCTTGCTGCCCTGTCTGCAGATTTCCATTATGGAAATGGAGCTCTGAAAGCTGGAATTTTCCCTGAGATCCTGCAGTCTGGTGTCTGGGGAGGGGATGGGTGTGGGGGCTGAGACTTGGGGTAGAAAGCTAGACTTATTACCACCCCCACTAAACCTTCTCTTTCATCCTCCAGGGTTCCCCATAGCCAGTAGCTTTAGGAATGGTGAGTTGGACCCAGGGTACCAGATACAGTGAGGAAGGGGATGGACCATAGCCAGGAGCTGGGTAGGAATAAATAACGGATCTTTTGCAGTATTTGGGGAGGAGACTCTTCTGTATCCTAAGACAACAGTTCCAACCCTACGGAGAAATGGTAACATGATGATGATGATGATGATAATCCAGCAAGGGCAGTCAAGAGGGTTCCAGAGCCAGAGGGACAGGGACCTCCTGAGTGCCCATTTCTAGGGGATAGTATACTACCCATACTAGTTCTCCCCCTGCAGGTCAGGCTGAAGCCCTGCAGGGCTCCCCCTGGCCAGCCCTCCAGCCCTGGGGGGCTGGAATGAAGCCAGGCTATGGATATGCAGGCCTTGGGAACCAGGCAGGTAAATGGGGTATGTGAAAGAGGGTGGGTAGGCGGTATCAGGCCCTGAGTCCAGGCCTCACCCACAGCTCTGTGTAGGGAAGGAGGGAGCATACCTGAGCCCAACCTGAATGCTGTGCTGAGATTTGGAGGAAAGGAAGGGGACCCAGGGCTATGTAAGTTGGCTACCCTAACCCTTCTTTCCCAGGACCCTATGGGCACCTGAGGCCAGAGCTGGGACTGGAACATTTTGGTGAGTGAGCATCTCTACAAGTCTGGGGTGAAGGAGCTGGGTAGGCAGAAGTCCCCTGGTGTCCCACAAGCCCCTGTCTTGTATTCTGTGTTGTAGGGGGTCCTGAAGTGAAGGCTGATACCAAGAGCCAGCTAGGAAACCGTTACAGAGGTAAGAGGAGTCATGGTGGCCCACATGGTCCATTTAGGGGCCACTACTGTCATCTCTCCACAGGTGTCCCCAGTCCTTGGCAGGGGTAGTAGACTCCATGGCCCTTAGACTGCTGAGTGATGACCTCAGAGACACCCCCAGTGCCTGAGATGCTGCTCTACCTCTCCCCAGGACACTGCCCTTCTGGGAAATGCTGAGTGTGGAGTTTGTCCCCTGCCCGTCCCCAGGGTCTCTGCATTAGAGCATGGCTGGGGGAGCACAGCTGGGGTATCTCAAGACTTGCCCAGGACACTGCCCTGCCTGTGCTATCCTCTGGGCTGAAGTAGCAATAAAGCTGTAGGATTCTTTGTTGCCTCTGTGTCATGAAGAAGTGCTGATTTTGATGAGAGTGGCCCATCCTGACTCACAGCTCATCAGGTGACAATGTGACTCTGCCAGACGCTCTACTCAAAACGGAAGACATGACAACAAACCAGACTCCGAACCTGTCTCCAGTCTAGGCGAAACAAGTCCAGTTTAGGGGTCTTTTGGCTGGGTATGTTCCTCAGTGGCATGTCCCGGTCATGTTCAAGACCCTGAGTTTGGCCTCCAGCACTGGGGAAGAAAGACTGCCCCTGAATAGGGTCCCGAGGGTCTAGGATTTAGGGAGTGTTTGCCATGCAAAAGAACACTTTAGAACTTGTTTTAATTTGTAATCATTCACCTAAATTGTTAAAGAAGCTGGATGTGGTGGCTATACTCTAACCTTGAAAGGTAGAAGCAGGGTGGGGAAACTGAGCAGGAGAATTCAGAGTTCAAGGCCAAGCACAGGCTACAGGTAGTGACCCTGTCTCAAAAAATTAAGGTGGGGTCTGGAGAGATGATTCAGCTAAGAGCACTTGGCTGCCCTTCTAGAGGACCAGATTTCAATTCTTAGCGCTCACAAATCGGCTCATTGCCGTCTGGAATACCAGCAATTTGACTCCCTCTTCTGGCCTCCAACAGTACTGCATGCACATAGTATACAGACACATGCAAGCAAAACATCCAACGCACATAAAATAATAAAAATAAAAATATTATGTTTTCTTTTTAAATTTTTTATTTATTTTTATTTATTTATTATGTATACAATATTCTGTCTGTGTGTATGCCTGCAGGCCAAAAGAGGGCATCAGATCTCATTACAGATGGTTTTGGGCCACCATGTGGTTGCTGGGACTTGAACTCAGGACCTTTGGAAGAGCAGGCAATGTTCTTAACCACTGAGCCATCTCACCAGCCCCAAATATGTTTTCTAGTTTAATTTAATTTACTATTATTTTTGCATGTGTATGATAGTGTGTGATGGTCAGTGTGTGTGTGTGCCATACATTGGAGGCTGGACGACAACTTTGGGAGGTAGTTCTCCCCTTCTTCTGTGAGTTTGAGTCCTTAAAGCCTGGTTACATGTCAGGCTTATATGGCAAGTTTTTTTGCCTGCCAAGCCATTTCACCAGGCTTTTGGAGACAGGATCTTATGTAACCCAGTTACATAAATTAGAAGCTGGCCTCTAACTTGCTATATAGCTGAGGCTGGTTTTGAACTTCTGATCTTCCTGCTTCCATTTCTCAAGTGGTGGGATTACAGGCAGGAGACACCACCCCAGGCTCAAAAATATTTTCTACTGGAATCACAGCAGCCCAAATGAAGTTCAATCCCCTTGTGACCTCTGACCGAAGCAAGAACAACAAACGGCATTTCAATGCACCTTCTCGCATTCAGGAGAAGATCGTGTCTTCCCATCTTTCCAAAGAGCTGAGAGAGAAGCACAGTGTTTGATCTGTGTCCATTGGAAAGGATGATGAAGCTCAGGTTGTCCGAGAACACAACAAAGACCAGCAGATTGGCAAAGTAGTCCAAGTGTACAGGAAGAGATACATCACCTACACTGAACAGGTGCAGTGAGAAAAGGCTAATGTTACAACTGTCCATGTGGGCATCCACCCAGCATGGTGGGTATCACCAGGATAAAGCCGGACGACAAAGACCACAGGACGATCCTGAAGCCAGGTGGTGATGGCGCACACCTTTAATCCCAGCACTCGGAGGCAGAGGCAAGGAAAGCCAGGTCCTGACAAGTAGGAAAGGGGAAGGGTAAATACACGGAAGAAACGACTGGGAAGATACAGAAGTGGGGGCATTTCATACATAGTTTTCATTAAAAATTGCTTATGTTTAAAAAAAAAAGTATTTTTCCGTGTCGTGACCCAGCCTCAGAGGAAGCAAGATGTGACTGCCTCACGGAAAAAGGTACCAAGCCACATGGCTAACATAGACAAGAATTATGGGTTAATATAAGTTATAAGAGTAATAAGAAACCTGAGCTAATAGGCCAATCAGTTTATAATTAAAACAGTATTTTTCCTTAAAGATGTCACTGAATTAATAATTTAGTTATAGAATTTACTTCCACATTCTTTGACTAATGCTCATTAAAGTACAGATATTTAAAATGGCTTACAAACTTGATGAACTAAATTAGCTATCTCAAACAATTATAGACACCAGGGACCAGGGATATAGCTCAGTCTCAGAGTTCAATTGTGTGGATTCAGGCTCCAGAACAACAACAAAAAAAACTAAATAAAAAATCACCTCAATTAAAAATACTGTCTACTTGAGTCTGTTGATCTCTAAATAGTATAAGGGCACAGGTCCCACAATGCCTTCCCAAACAGCCAAGGCTTCTTGAAATCCTTACTCTAGCAGATTAGAGAACACTTCCAAATATTTCTTAAAGCCAGTCACTCGTCCTTAACCCATGTTAGCTCATGCTGCTGGGTGTCTTCATTTCCTCCTCTTGGAGCTGCAAATGTGGACACACAGGCCTCCAAGGAAAGGTTCAGAATGGAGGTTAAGAAGTTGAGCCCAGACCTCAAAGGGTTTTCTCCCAGGTTCTCCTCCTCGTCTCACTATATGTTCTACTTCACAAGGCTTTCCTCCTTGCTGAAGAGCAGGATTGTGAGCCTACCCCACCTGCTCCCAGTGGCAGCTCTCAGGGAGGTCCATAGACGATACCGATACCCCATATCCCATGCTGGAGACGGAGTCCAGGGTCTTGAACACGCTAGGGACGCACACTATTGCAGCCACTCTCTCTGGGCCACTCGGGCCATTAACCCTTGAACCTTCTGGTGTCACTAATTATCCTAATAAAAGCTCTAATATTCCAATTCCAAATTATTATTTTTTTTTAAATTTTGTTTGCTTTCAAGACAGGGTCTCTCTGTGCAGCCTTGGCTAACCTAGAATTCCCTCTGTAGACCAGGCCGGCCTCAAATCTTTTTGTTTTGTTTTGCTTTTTGAAGATAGTGTTTCTCTGTGTAGCCCTGACTGTCCTAGACCTTGCTCTGTAGACCAGACTCTGTAGATCTGCCTGCCTCTGCTTCCCGAGTGCTGGGATTAAAGGTGTGCATCACCATCATCTGGCATCCAAATATTTCTTAATTTTTAAAATCTTATTTTATATGTGTTGACTGTTTTGCCCAAATGTATGTATGCTGGAAGAGGGCACTTGATCCCTTAAAACTGAAGTTACAGATGACTATGAGACACCTTGTAGATGCTGGGAATCAAACCCCGGTCTTCTGCAAGAGAAACAAATGCGCTGGATGGTGGTGGCGCACACCTTTAAATTCCAGGACAGGCTCCAAAGCTACAGAGAAAACCGAGAGCGAGAGCGAGAGAGAGAGCGAGAGAGAGAGGGAGAGAGCGAGAGAACGAGAGAGAGAGAGAGAGAGAGCGAGAGAGAGAGGGAGAGAGCGAGAGAACGAGAGAGAGAGAGAGCGAGAGAGAGAGCGAGAGAACGAGAGAGCGAGCGAGAGAGAGAGGGAGAGAGCGAGAGAACGAGAGAGAGAGAGAGAGCGAGAGAGAGGGAGAGAGCGAGAGAGCGAGCGAGAGAGAGAGCGAGAGAGAGAGGGAGAGAGCGAGAGAACGAGAGAGCGAGCGAGAGAGCGAGAGAGAGGGAGAGTGAGAGCGAGAGAGAGAGCGAGAGCAAAGTGCTCGTAACTACAGAACCATCTATCCAGCGTCCTCCAATACCAATTTTGAAGAGATTAACCCTTTTGTCTTTTTTTCCTTTTTCCTCTTTTTTTCCTCTTTGCTTCATTTCATGTATGGGGCAGAATGCCAAGTAGTCCAAGGCAGCCTTAAACTTGCTATGTCTGAGTCTGGCCTTCATCTCCTGGTTCTCCTGCCACCACCTCCCAGATGCTAGAATTACAGGCTTGAACCACTATTTATTTTTTCTTTACCAGAATCTCACCTGCTTGTCACTTACAATTATTGGCAACTTTAACGTATATAATGCATATCGCCCCCCCATCTCATCTACCCTAGACTAGCCTTGAACTTGGCTAGTGGTGGAGGGTGACCTTGAGCGTGATCCCCCTGCCTCCATCTCCCCTGAGTTAGAGACGTTACACCTGATTTATGTAAGGTTGAGGACTGGACTCAGGACCTCATGCATGCTACGGAAAGCACTTTGCGTACTCAACCCAAAACATTGCGCTAGAGTACTTTATTTACTGTGTGTGTGGTTGTGTCACGGGTTTGGAGGGGGGGTTCAGAGACAGCTAATAGGAATTACTTCTCTCTTCCCACTTTGGGGGTCTCCGGAACTCTAGTCGTCAGGTTTGGAGACAACTAGTAGGCGTAGTCGTCATCTAGTAGGCCCAAGACTTTGTTTTTTGAATTATGATATTCCTTCTATAAACTAGTCATGGTCTGTAATCTCAGATTTAAGAGGTGCAAGTAGGAGGATCATGAATGGGATGCCATACTTTGCTACGTATTGATACCAGCCTGGGACGTTTTGTCTCAAAAAAGAAAATGTGATGAAAGTATCCTTCAATCCAGAGTCACCATTGATAAATCGCAATAATTACTGTGGCACATTCTATACTGGTGGGGCATGGTCTCTGAGCACCATCGGGCCAGGAGGGGGCGCCCAGGGCGCGTATGCACCTCGAAGGATAGCGGAAGGCGAAGGAGGCACCGCGGGATACGGTGATTGGTTGGGGTGCCCAGGCAGTAAGCGCACCAGCTTGTGTTTGGCTGGAACGTGTTGCAGGCAACTCCAATTGGCTGGGCGGACCTCAGCGGGCTCCTGGATCTCGTTCCCAGGCTGCGGGCATCGTTCACTGGGCCCTGGGGTGGCAGCGGCGTCCAAGCTGGCGGCGCGGTGGCCCCGCTCCCGCTCCCGCTCGCACCCGCGGCGCGGCCGCGTGCACTCTCGGCTGAGCCGTGCCCGCGCGTCCCTGCCGCCCACCCCACCGCCCGCATCGTCCCTGCCGCACCCTCCGCTGCCCGGGTTGCCTCCCGGCTTGAGCTCAGGACCGCCGCCGCCCTCGGCTCTCGCTCTGGCCGAACTACCGCCTCTGCCCGCACTCCCTTTGCGCCCGGAGCTGCTGGCGCCCTGGGGCCCCGGGGTCCACCTGGCGCTGCCGGAGCTGCCGCCCGAGGTCTGCGCGCCCGCGCCGCCCCCAGCCTCGCTCGCCCTGCAGGACCTGCCGCGCCTGCCCGCGCCCGCGCCGCCGCCTGCGCACCTGCCGCTGCCGCCGCTTCCCGAGGCAGCTATCGCTGCCATCCCGGGGCCCGTGGGCGCCCGCGGCCGGCCCCCGCTGATCGCCGAATCTCCCCCGCAGCCGCTGCCCCCGCTGCCCACGCGGCCCTCACCCTTCACCCTGCTGGCGCCGCCGCTGCCCCGTGAGCCCTGGCCGCTCCCCGCCTTTCCCCTGCCGCTGCCGCCCCCGCCCCCGCCCCCGCCTCCCTACTTCTACCTATCGCCACCCTGCTGATCGCCTGGCTCCGCTGGGCTACAAGTGGGTGAGTCCGTGCCTGGACACTGGTAGGCAGGTTCGGAAGGCAGGGCCAGACCTCGGTTGGGGACGAGAGAAGAGTGCCAGGACTGCAGCCAAGGCGGGGGGTGGGGGGGGTGGGGGGGAGAAGAAATAAAACTGACCTTCAGTTTAAGATGAGGGACGTCAGATGGGGCTGGTGACACACTCCTGTAACCCCAACATTAGGGATGCTTAAGCAGGGGGATCACGAGTTAAAGGTCAGCCTTTGTTACTTAGTGAGACCCTGTCTCAAAACACTTTCTAAAAAAAAAAAAAAAAAGCCGTGCGGTGGTGACACCTTTAATCCCAGCACTCGGGAGGCAGAGGCACGTGGATCTCTGTGAGTTCGAGGCCATCATGGTCTACATAAAGCTACACAGAAAAACCCTGTCTCAAAAACAACAACACCAAAAAAAAAAAAAAGATTTAGGGACTTTGCCACCCCTTCTCTGGCCCTCCAGTCTTGCAGCGTCTCCCTAGGATATTTGAGAACGAAACTCATCTAAGTGCTGATAAAAGTAGCTGTTGCCTAAGGAAGAAACCCTGGTCAAAAGGATGACACCAGCAGTTTGATTCTTTTTTGGTTTTTTGAGACAAGACCTCTTTGCTACGGTTGTGCTGGCTGGCTTTGAACTCAGCAATTCGATTAACCTGTCAGCCTTCTGAGTGTAGGTGTAATAGTCTGCAGCCACCAAGCTGGGCTTTGAAAACAAAACTTCAGATGCTGCAGCCAGTGTCCAGAATGCCATGCTGTCCCCTGTCCAGTCTGTGTGCAAGGCTAAGACCTTCCTAGCTTACCTTTGGAAACTCCTAAGCCATATGAGTCAAACTGAAATAGATCCAAGGGTCCCCCAACCCCCAACGGGTGATGATGGATAATTGATACTAGACAAGATGATCGCATAGAAGGCTGTGAAGTCACCCCCATGGGGAAAGAGAGCTCTAGGTAGATTCCTGAGTAGAAACTCCTCTCTCCTGCCACACAGGCCTCTCACCCCCACACCGGTTTCTGTGCAGCCAGTACAACTTAATATAATGTTCTCTTTGTTCCACAGGTCGCCTGGGCTCAGGTAACCAGGTGGATGGCAGACCTCTTCAGCCACTCAGGAGTGGTGTCAGGAAGCCAGCCTTGACCCTAGAGGACCTCTGAGAGCCCAGTCCCGTCAGCAAGAAGATCAATTTATTAGGTTCCTGTGACTGCAATAAGGAATTATGCAAACTAACGGCCTGGGACAATAGGAATTTGTTCTCTTAACAGTGCTGGTGGCCAGAGGCCTAAAAAGACTGACAGTGTCAATAGCAGCAGAGACAGCTCTGGCTTTGCCTTGCTCCGGCAGGACCTTGCTCGTCCTCCCGTGCTAGGAAAGGACTTCTATCACTGCCTTTCTTGAATCCAAGTTGACTTCATACTGAGATCCTTCAGTGAATCATGTTTGCAGAGATAATTTATCAGCTAGATGTGGTGGCGCACACCTTTAATCCCAGCACTTGGAAGGCAGAGGCAAGAGGATTTCTGAGTTGATAGTCAGCCCGGTCAGGCTGGTCTCCAGAGTGAGTTCTGGGCTAGCCAGAACTACGTGGTGAGACCTTTAAAACAAACAAACAAACAAACAAAAGACACTTTTATCACATGAAGTCACACTCCCAAGTTCCATTATCAAGTTCATACAGCCTAAGCCTTCTCCGTTGACCAGGCTACCTTTGAACTTGGAGTCTGTTTCTGCTACCCAAGTAGCTGGGTTGCAGGATTGTGTTACCAAGCCTGTCTTAGGCCATGCCGGTCCCGCCTTCCTTCTGTTCTTCCCAGAAGACTTTTCTAGATCCTGTCCTTCACTGACTTGGGGCCCTGAGTGGTCTGTGAGCCCGTGGACAGCAGCTGACACACTAACCTGCTACAGGAAGAAAGTATGCCTGTCTTCCCTAGTGACTGTCTCTCTGCTTCTTTGTGTTCCTTAGCTTGCTCTCTCTCATGTGCCCAGCTCTTTTCTCTGCCCGGAAGCAGAAAGTATCAGGAGAGACAGTGAACGTATCTTTTAAAGACAACTCTTGTGGGAGTGCACCAAACTGGAGAGCCGTATGCTGGAGGATGAAAGCTGATCAAAACTGATAATAAAGTTAATTGTTACCCAGTCCGTGGTTGTGACCTCTCCAGGTGTGCAGGTGAAACTACATTGCTCTTGACAGAATACCTTTGTCTGAGACCGCATGGGGGTGGGAGCCTGGGCTTCTGAAGGTTTTCCACAGTAGGGACCCCAGCACTAAGAAAGCTGCTTCACACAAAGTGTGTACACACACGCACGTTCACACATACTAGGAGAGAGGTTCTGTCCAAAGAAAGGACAGGTTGTAGGGACCTCCCCAGGGGGTGTAAGGTTGGCAGGGAAAGGAACCACCTTACAATCCACCACCCCTGCTGATGAATGGACGCCCAGAGGCCTGCTTTCCTGACCTGTTGAGGGAGCGGCAGACTTAGAAATCAGGTGTTTTCTGTTGCCTGTGTGTATACACAGCCCAGCCTTTTTAGGGCTCTGGGCTTGTTTCCTATCTATAGTAAGTGACTAGTGAGCTGCTGAGGATTACGGGCTTTCCAGTCTTCCTTTAGCAGTCGTTGAAGGTTCCGGAGCTAAGGAACCGGCTCCTCTAACTATAAAGCCAGGTGAGCCCTCAGGCTTCTCGAAAGGCAATGGGGGTTGTAGCCTGAGGTCCCCGGTGAGGACAGCAAATTAACCCACCTAGGCCACATTCAGGTAAACTGAATCCTGGCTCGTGATGAACTCAGCCAAGACAAAGAATGTTGTTTAGTTACTTAAGATGGGGTGGGGGGTGGGGCACACCTCCGTTTCCTCAAGCGATTAGAGCATTGGGGAAAATTCCTCATACCCTTCCTAGTCTGCGGAGATGGGGGCTGGGATTCTGGAGGACCTGTTAAAGTCTCAATGAGATGGTAACTGCTTAAAGGGGCCCTACCTCTCCACATCAGTGTTACTGTGTTCCAGTCCAGAGGTCCAAACTTTAACCCTTTAGTTCCCAGGACTCAACTGACTCTCCTGGTCTCAGATAGACCAGGAGATAACATAATGGAACTCTAGGGCTACCCAGGTAGACTCCAGGAAAGCCAAGGGCTTCCTCGTAAGCAGACTTTTGCAGCCTGGCCTAGAGTCCCCCCAAGAAGCAGCACCCAGTCCTTCAGGCTTCTGGAATGTGGGGGTTCTTCCCCACATTTACTGCCCCCCAGACCTGAATGGAGCTTGTGTTAGAAAGAAACAGTGGAAGACTTGCTGCCTGAGCCACTTGAGGACCAGTCCAACCACAAGGGGAGGTGCATCCCTGTCTGCAACACACACTTCACTGTGCTTGATGAGTCCATGGCAGTGTGGGTGCTCCGTGCTATGTTTCTAGATAGAAGATAGGGAGCACCCCACACTTTGGGGCCACCGAGAAATTGGGGACTTTTTGGCCTCTGCTCCCTGAGAATGCTTACTGTTTTCTTTCTTTCTTTCATTTTTTGTTTGTTTATTTGTTTTGTTTTTGAGATGAATTTCTCTGCCGAACAGCACTGGCTGTCCCAGAACTCACTCTGTAGACCAGGCTGGCCTTGAACTCACAGATATCTGTCTGACTCTGCCTCTGGGGTTACAGCTTGCAATGCCACCACCCAGCTGAGAAAGCTAACCCTTAATGGGTTGTGTACTACCACACACGACTCTGTCAGGGGTTCTAGAGCTATCTATAGCAATGGTGGGCTACCTGGCAAAGCCTTCCATAGGTTAACCAACTCTCCCAATCTTGGATGCAGAACTTAGTCCTCAAACTCAAAATATCCAGGGCCAACAAACCACGGTGAGTTGGCCTCCAACACCCAAAGGCAGTAGACTTTGTCTACTGCTGGGGAAGATACTCCAGGCTTGGGGCTGCAGAGGGTAGAGTTGGTGGCCCCTAGACCCAAGCTTGCAACAGTCTCAGACACCTAACCAAACCTGTGTGACCAGATTCCTGGAGGCCCCTGGAAGAGGGAGTCTCTAGGCAGGCTGGGCTCTATTAGCCTTGCTTTGCAGCCACTCCCTCATAACATACTGTGAAATCCCTGCCCCAGGAGGCAGATGAGCTGGGCAGGTCTGACCCCATCTGCAGAGTACTGGAAACTGGCCATTGATCTAAAGCGTCTCCTAGTTCTGACTTGGAGACTGCAGAAAAGCCATCTCCATTGGCCACCAAATGGCTCAGTGTGTAAAAATGTACTTGCCAAGAAGCCTGACCTTCTAACTCCTGGGACCATGAGAGGAAGAAGAGCAGCACCAACTGCTGCAAATTGCCCTCTGACCTCCTCACACATGCAGTGATACCTGGGTGCCCATATACACACAGCCTACACAGTAAGTAAAATTTAGCAAGACTGTATCAGCTTGGAGGCTGGAAAGAGTTCTGAGTGTTCTGAGCAGTTCTGTTCCCAGCACATATGCTGGTTGGCTCACAACCACCTGTAATTCTGCTTCCAGGGAGCTGATCCTCTGGCTTCTGCAGGCACAGCACTCATTAACACATATCCACACATACTCCTTCCCACAAAACTAGGATTATTATCTTATTTTATTTTAGACAGGGTTCTCTGTGCAGCCCTGGCTGTCCTGAAACTCGCTCTGTAGACCAAGCTAGACTCCAACTCAGGGATTCACCTGCCTCTGCCTCTGGAGTGCTGAAATTGAAGGTGTGCACCACCACACAGGGCAGAAAAGAACCTTCTAAAACTCTGGGCTCTGAGAAGGCGTCTCAGCAGAGAGAGGTTGATGGGTGGTTCCAGCCCACTTTCCAGACCAGGTGACTAGTATGGGCCTTAGTCTATTTATTTGGTGGGAGAGGTTCTCAAATTTGGGAGATCACAGAAGTGATGAGCACACCACACCCTGGGTTCCAATACCCAGGTTCATAGACAGCAAGCATTGAGATGCCTAAGCTGGTAAAAGGTTCTTGCTGCCAAACATCACTACCTGAGCTCCATCTCCATGCCCCAGATTATAGAAAGAGAACTGACTCCTGCAAGTTATCCTTACACATGCACACACACACACAAATACACATACACAGTGGTGTAGACATAGTAACTAAGAAAAACTTTAACCTGGCAGCCCACGCCTTTAATCCCAACACTTGGGAGGCAGAGGCCTGCGGAATTCTGTGAGTTCAAGGCCAGCCTGGTCTATAGAGCAAATTCCAGGACAGCTAGGGCTACACAGAGAAACCCTGTCTTAAAAGACCAAAAACCAAGAAACAAACAACTTTGTAAAGGCCTAAAAACATAGTAGGGGAACACCTAAATCCCTAAGTGTGTGTGTGTGTGTGTGTGTGTGCGCGCGCAGGTGTGCGTGAGTGCATGCCTTCCAGCCCTGGTCAGATCAGTGTTTACTCCCTAATAAGAGGAAGAGATTGTCCTCTTGGGTGTGGTAGCACACGCCTTTAATCCCAGCACTCCTGAGGCAGAGGGAGGCAACTGTGTGAGTTCAAGGCCAGCCTGGTCTACAAAGAGAGTTCCAGGACTGCCAGTGCTGTTACACAGAGAACCCTGTCTTGGAAAAGAAGAAAGAAAGAAAGAAAGAAAGAAAGAAAGAAAGAAAGAAAGAAAGAAAGAAAGAAAGAAAGGAAGGAAGGAAGGAAGAAAGGAAGAAAGGAAGGAAGGAAGAAAGAAAGAAAAAAAGAGGTTGAGGTTGTCCTAAACTATATCTTGAGAAGCCCCTTACTTTTCTGAAGAAAAAAAAAAAAGGAAGGGATTGTCTATACCCTGGTCTTTTCTCAGTGCTGGAAATGGAACCCAGAGCCTGGTGTGCATGCAGGACACGTTCCCTACCTGAGTCACACCTCACCTCCATCACCCCCCTTTTATTAGTGCATAGCCTTTACTCTCCAATATCACAGGTGTCTAGATGACATTTTCATAATACATTATCATGTAACCTTGCTAGTACAGCTAGTGCAGCTGAGTATATACAGGATCCAATATTAAAGGTATATGTCACCACACCAGGCCTCTTTTTTTTTCCTTTTGTTTGTTTACTTGTTTTTCTGAGACTGGGTTTCTCTGTGTAGACTTGGCTGTCCTGGAACTAGCTCTCTAGTGCAGGCTGGCCTCAAACTCAGAACTCCACCTGTCTATGCCTCCCAAGTGCTGGGATTAAAGGCATGCACCACAATGCCCGGCTTTTCTTATCTTTCTTTTAAAAGACAGAGTTTGACTGTGTAACCCAGATTGGCTTTGAACTCTTGGTGATCCTCTACTGTGTCAGAGTCTGGAGTACTGAGATTGGCATAAGCTATTATGTCCTATCCCTTTGTGTGTGTGCATGCAAAGTTGTATTTGCCTGTGGATGCTTGCACACATGTGGAAGTCTGTTGACACTGGGTGTATTCATTATTCCTCTCTCTCTCTCTCTCTCTCTCTCTCTCTCTCTCACACACACACACACACACACACACACACACACACACACACACACACACACACAATGTAATCCTGGCTTGGAACCCTGGAACCAAAGCTGTAACTCATGTAGACCAGCTTAGCCTTGAACTCACAGAGGTTCACCCATCTCTGCCTCCTGAGTAGTAGGATTAAAGGCAGGCATATGCCACCATGCCTGCAAGGTTTTTTTTTTTCTTTTTTTTTTTCTGTAGACCAGGCTGGCCTTTAACTCACAGATGTGTGCCTGCCTCTGCCTCAGGAGTGCTGGGATTAAAGGCGTGTTCCACTACTGCTTGGTTTGAAACACCTCTGGACTGTGGCAAGAGATTGTTCAGTGGTTAAGAGCACTGACCACTCTTTCCAGGTTTGATTCCCAGTACCCACCTGGTGGCTCACAACCACCTGTAATGCTAGTTACAGGGAATCTGATGTTCTCTTCTGGCCTCAGGCACCAGGAACACATGTTGTGCAGATATACATGCAGGCAAAACACCTGGGGTTCAGAGTGCTGGCCTGGCCTCTGATGGAGTCTCTTTTCTTTTCTTTTCTTTTCTTTTCTTTTCTTTTCTTTTCTTTTCTTTTCTTTCCTTCCTTCCTTTCTCTCTCTCTCTCTCTCTCTCTCTCTCTCTCTCTTTCTTTCTTTCTTTCTTTCTTTCTTTCTTTCTTTCTTTCTTTCTTTCTTTCTTTCTTTCTTTCTTCCTTTCAAAATCCTAATAGTCCTCAGAAGCTGAGCATGGTGGTACACACCTTACTTAATCTTAGGGCTCAGGAGGCAGAGGCAGGCAGATCTCAGCGAGGTCCCAGCCAGTCAAAATGTCCAAAATGAAAAAAGAAAAAGAAAAAGGCCTCAGAAGTTCTTAGCCTCCAGAAGGGCATTGCTCATGACTCCCATGACCTCTCTGAAATATGCACATATTGGCAGGATTGCGTTCCCTTGTGGAAGGAATGCAGAATCTAAGTTTTCTTAACTCAGTCTCAGGCCCAAAGAGGTTAAGACACTTAGTCCTCCCTAGTCACCCCGGTAGGATCAGAATTTGAGCTGAAATCAGGCAGCATTCTGTGAATGGAGAAGCTAAGGGACCGGAAGTCAGGGCTCAGGGACCTGACCCCTTTGCCCACCTCCGTAGTATCTGGGCTTGGCTGGCTATTCATGTAACTATCAGAAAGAGCACCCTATACCAGAGTCCCCCCCCCCCGTTGTCCCTTCTTGCCCCAGGGCCCCTTTCTGCCCCTCCCCCTCCCCACAATGAGCTCTTTATCACCAGGCCACTAGGGACTTCCAGCCGTTCAGCTCAGCCCCCTAGTTTCGGCAATGGGGGTGGAGTGGGAACACCTGAGCTGAGGTAGAGTCGTATGCGTGTGTGTATTGGTGGGGGGGAGTAGTTTTCTAGGCCGTTGCCTTGGTAATGCCACCTGAGCTGGGCGCCAGGCACCTGTTGTCTGGGAAACTGTAGGCGGGGCCTCTCCCCTAGGAGCTGCCGGGGTTATTGAACTGAGACTGGAGACAGATCAGATTCCAGAGAGTCCTGAAAGGGTGGGGGTGGAGAGGGGTACGATGATGGATAATGGGGGCATATATTCCCCACAGAGTGAATTAGGTGGCAAAGAGGGAGCAGGCTCAGGCTGAGAACTCATCGGCCCATTTCTCTGTTCCAAGCCAATATATTGGTTCCTCTCGTCCCTTTTCTCTGTGTCCTGTCTTCCCGGAATTCCTTTGTTCCCGGGTTTCCATTTGGTCTTGGCACCCTACCTAAACCTGAGGGCCCCCATCCCACCCCCTTTTCACCATTGCTCTGGTTCTGTTACCCAATGGTAGCCTCTAGGTCCCTTGCCCGGCTCCTCCCCTACCTAGGCCTTAAAACCCCGCCTGCAACCAGCGCCCTCAGACGCCCCAGGTGACACCTCACAGTTCTGTTTTGAGACAAGCTGTGTACCAGCCGAGAGGACTTCAATCGAGAAAGGACGGGAGCAGCCAGCAAAGAGGACCGCGGCTGTTTTAAGTCCAAGGCAGGTTTGGAGGGTCTCTGATGGGCTGGCTACAAGCGATCCTGCTGAGCAAGACCTAAGGACGTCTTTGTATTCAGTGAGTATCACATGTGCGAGGCCCGACCGCCGATGTGAGGTCTGTCCTGGCCTGAGAGCAACAGATTCATCTCCTGAGCAGTGAGGCCCACCCCGAACACGAACTCCAAGCCCCCAACCCTGTCGAGTGCGTGATTCAGGCTGAGAGCTGAGAAGACCTGAGGAGCAGATGGCTTCGACTGGTCTTGAACTCCTTGGCATGACCCTGGCAGTGCTAGGCTGGCTGGGGACCCTGGTGTCCTGTGCCCTGCCACTGTGGAAGGTGACTGCTTTCATCGGCAACAGCATCGTTGTGGCCCAGGTGGTGTGGGAGGGGCTGTGGATGTCCTGTGTGGTCCAGAGCACTGGCCAGATGCAGTGCAAGGTGTACGACTCACTGCTGGCGCTACCCCAGGATCTGCAGGCTGCCAGAGCCCTCTGTGTTGTTGCCCTCCTGCTGGCTTTGCTGGGCCTGCTGGTGGCTATCACGGGTGCCCAGTGCACCACATGCGTGGAGGACGAAGGTGCCAAGGCCCGAATTGTGCTCACTGCAGGGGTCCTCCTTCTCCTCTCGGGCATCCTGGTGCTCATCCCTGTCTGCTGGACAGCCCATGCCATCATCCAGGATTTCTATAACCCACTGGTGGCTGAAGCCCTCAAGAGAGAGTTGGGGGCCTCCCTCTACCTGGGCTGGGCAGCGGCTGCACTGCTCATGCTGGGGGGAGGGCTCCTCTGCTGTACGTGTCCCCCATCCCATTTCGAGCGGCCCCGTGGACCCAGGCTGGGCTACTCCATCCCCTCCCGTTCGGGTGCTTCAGGACTGGATAAGAGGGACTATGTGTGAGGCTCCCCCAGAAGCTGGAACGGGCAGCCTTATGCCCAGGCTCTGGGCTGTGCCCTTGCATCTCTCATTAACCTCATGAGCCGCTCACTTCTTTGTTTGGTTAAGACTTGGCTCTAGGAGAATCTCAGCTGGTCCATCTTGAGCCAGCCCTTTGCAGTGGTTGCAATCTTGTGAATGCGCCAAAGCTACTGGGTACCCTGACCCTTCCCTGACTCCCAGGGTATTGCTGGGGTTTCCTCCGACTTAGTCTCTTCTCTGTTGAGTTCTGCCTTATCCCAAGAACCTGGACCTCAGCCTCCTTGCCTTCAAAACAAGATGCGCACTGTGACCTAACAGCCCAACCACCTCCTGAGTTCAAGCTGCTCAGTGCCCTACCCACTCCCCAACCTGAGCTGGGAATAAAAGCACATTGTAACTGCGCTTCCTCTGATCTGTGGAAAGGCATGGGGGTGTGGGGTGCTCCAGGTTCCAGCCAGCAAGCTTACTTGCTTAGAATATGGGGTCTGAGCCAGAAAAGCTTGGAATTGATTATGGAACTGCCACCTCCCTCTAGTTACGCTTGTAGCAAATACCAAGTGACATCAAAGGCACATTATAAAAACCATGTTTTATTTAGTAAAATGTGTGGGCAGGGAAATGTGCAAGGTTAGAGAAACGGGGGTGGAGGGTCTACCGCACAGCTGGGGCCTGATCTGGGGGAGAATGCATGGTAACTTTGGTAACGGGATGTAGGGCCAAAGGTTGGAAGACTTGGAGTAGAAAATTCTTTGGTAACTTATCACCTGTCCTTCCAGGACTGGGAACTCTTGGAACAGGCCATCTTGGGGGGGTTCACAAAGGGCAGATTCACAAGTGGTCTCAAAACAGGTTCCACAGAAGATGCCCAGAATGAATAAAGACACAGACTAAAAGTGTCACCCCTCCCGATGGACGTCCGAAATGCCAACAGCAGAGGTAGGCAGAGTCTGGACTTAGGTTGAGGCAGGAAAACTAGAGCCTGTCTCAAAAACAGATGGAGCCAACCCTAGGGGCAGGGTATCATACAGCTCATTGGTAGAGTGCTTGGTCCCCAAACGTGTGGGGCCCCAGGTTCAATATCGGGTACCGCAAAAGAAAAACAAGAAAAACAACCCAAAACTCCTAGGCATCATTTCTTGATGGCTCAGCTCAGGGTCCTAAGGTTCCCTGGCCAGCAGAGCCTCACTCCCCAGTAAGCATCAGACATAATTCTTGGTGGGGTATTCAGAGGGTCCCCGAATGGCCGAATGTGGGGCAGACGTAGAATAACGGGCCATGTAATGGCCAGGTCCCCGGGGCCCCCCAGAGGAGCAAGAACAGCACAACAGCCCTCCACCCAGCAGCAAAAGGCCCGAGGCTGCCCAGCCCAGATAGAGGGAGGCCCCCAGCTCCCGCTTTTGAGCATCAGCTACCAAGGGGTTATAGAAGTCCTGGATGATGGAGTGGGCAGTCCAGGAGACAGGAATAAGGGTGAGGACACCGGAGATGACAAAGGTGATCCCGGAGATGAGCACCAGTCGAGACTTGGAATTCTTGTCTTCCACACAGGTAGTGCATTTGGCTCCCGCGAGGTAGACCAGCAGGCCAAGCAGGACAACGAGGAGGGTGACGACACAGAGGGCTCTAGCAGCCTGCAGGTCCTGGGGTAGCGCCAGCAGTGAGTCGTACACCTTGCACTGCATCTGACCAGTGCTCTGGACCACACAGGACATCCACAGCCCCTCCCACACCATCTGGGCCACAACGATGCTGTTGCCGATGAAGGCTGTCACCTTCCACATGGGTAGAGCACAAGACACCAGGGCGTTGACCCAGCCAAGCAGGGTCAGGACAATCCCCAAGATTTGCAGACCGGCAGAGGCCATGATGAGGTTGAGGGGCTGTGTAACATGGGAAGATGGAAACAGGAGTGTTAAAATGTGGCAGGCCCAGATGTTCTGTATCTTGCCAGCGGCGATACCAACACCAAGTACCCTGGCAGTTGGCTACTCTGTCCTGCATTATGGGTTAGATACACTTCCTGGGCCAATCAAAAGTAAAACAAGAATTTAATTTTTCCCTAGTCTGTGATAGGCAAAGCACAAAATCCTGTTGTTTTTTGTGCAGGTGACAGGAAATAGGACAAAGCTAAAAGCACGGGCCAGTCCAGTGACAGCTGCTTTCTCGGACATTTATTCTACTTGAGACTGGGTCTTAGGTAGCACAGGCAAGCTGAGGATGACCTTGAACTTCTGACCCTCCTGCTTTCAACCCCAGAGTGCTGGGATAACAGGTGTTTACCTGTAAGGCCTCACCCAGATAACGCAGTGCTGGTGACTGAACTCAGGGCCAGGCAAGCCCTCTACAAACTGAGAGGCATCCTCAGGTACAGTTTATCAGGTGAGCAGAGTGTCACAAAGAGGGTGAAATGTCAGGGGTGTAATTTTGGGACGGTCGGGCTCTAACTACAAGTTTTAGGTCCAACCTTATCACTTCAGCCCTCAGGTGATATCTCAAGCTTCCTCCCACCACTCAAGCTCAAAAGGAAACCCCAGCTCCGCTCCATGCTCCATTTCAGGTAGATCTAATTCCTTGAAATCCCAGGCCTAGCCCTCCCCCCCACACTCCAGGTACTTCTTCCCAATCCCTGGGAGTGGTTGGAGGCCCTTCCAGGCCAGGCTCAGCATGCCCTGGAGGGCAAGAGAGAGGAGGAAAAACAAACCCTTTCACCCAAAAGCAGATTTTTCTAGGCTACCAGCCGATCCTCAGTCCAGCCTCCACCTCTAAGGGTCAAGGTGCATGCTCTAAGGATGGGGGCATTCTTTTGAATTTTACACAAAAGGCCGTGCTACCTTCCTCTCTGGACACAGCTTCCCAAGGAGCTAAAATTCAAGACCCCAGTGCTTTCTGTGACAAGCTGCACCTGTGTCCTTCACATCGCACTTCACATTGTTGGCGCTGAGGGAATCAGTTCTGCCCGGCGCCAGGCTGTGGCTCCCCATTACCCTGGGTTCTAAGTGTGCACCTTGCACCTAAGAATGGCATAGGCCCCTTTCCACTCCTCTCCCTTGCAGTCTCACGCTGGAGACCCGAGTCAAGATCTGGAGAGACATTCGCCCCTTCTCATCTCTGTCCCCCTCCACTTACCGAGTACTCCCTCAGCTTTGTCCGAGGGCGTCTGTAAGGCTCGGCCTCCCGGGGCTGGTTGGTTATCAGTCAAGCCTAGGAGTGCGCGAACAGGAGGGGCTTAATGGCGGTGCCCGAAGATGGGTCCGCGCCTGCAGGTGAGGGGGAGGTGAGTCCCGCCCCAGAGAAGCCAAGCAGGTGGAGGAGGGGCGTCCCGGGTTTCGGTGCCTTTGTCCCAGGGAGGGGGAGGGGCGTTTAACTTTTCCGGGGCCGCGGGGACTCGATCGCCTCGCGGGGCTCGATGCACCACTTTCTACATAGGGACTTGAGGACCCAAGTGGCTGCCGCTAGGATCGAAGTTTCAGCTTTCTGCACACGCCCGCACGCACCCTGCCACATCCCCCTGCTTCCATATCGCCACACTTGCCCCAGGCTCACCTGCAAGAGACCGCAAAGATTCCCAAGTCGAAAGTAGGGACGAGGGCGGAGGCAAGGGGTCTTAAAGTCGCAATTACGTCACTGAACCACCTCCCTCTGGGAGGGGCAGACCCCCCCTCCCACGACCGCAGCCAGTGTGCGTTTCTTGGCCGGGTGCCTTAGTTACTGGCGACTCCAAAGTCAACACCTGCTACCCGCTGAGTTCAGCGACTCACTCGAGTTGTGACTTGAGAATTCACCCAACTTTTCATAGCCCGTCTCTCACTTTGCAAATGGAGACAAGTCTGCATGTAAGTCCTAAGGTACAAATTAAAGGGCACATGGGGAGGGGGCGGTGTGTGGCTGTCATACTGCGTACCTGTGATCAGAAGAGGGCTAGCAATGGTTCTCGTCTTCTACTCTGCCGGCCCCGGGGATCGAACTCCAGATTGACATGCTTGGCAACAGCCATCCTTAACCGCTGAGCCATCTCGTTGTTTTTGTTATACCCTCGAGGTCCTTAAGAAAGCAGCGTGTGGGTCTGGAAAGATGACTCACCAGTTATGAGCCTTTCTGCTCTTCCAGTGACCGGGTTTTTTTTTTTGCACCCAGCTTATAAGCACCTGTAATTCCATCTTTAGGAGATCCGTTGCCCTCTCTGGACGCCAGGGACATTCATACACATGTGGCACACACAGGTACACAAAAATAAAATAAATCTTTTTTTAAAAAATAAGGTAGAGTGCATAAACTCGCACATACTACAAACGTAGTGCTGTTTACTGATACAGGAGAATTCGGAGATAGAGACCAGCCTGGGCTACAAAGCAAGATTCTGCCTAACAAAATTAAAGAAACCAAAGAAGTCTGGATATGGTGGCACCTGCCTGCAATCTTAGCACTTGGGAGGCGGAGACAGAATTGTTTCGAGTTTGAGGCTAGTCTGGGATACAGTATGAGACCCTGTCTCAAAAAAAACAAAAAAAAAAAAAACAAAAAAAAAAAAAAAAAAAACCATAAAGGCTGTGTGCGCAGAGCTCAGTTGCTTGCCTGGTGGTTCCATCCCAGAATTGAAAAATGATAAATAATTTCTTTTTACTTAAATTTTTTTTGTAATTGTCTTATAGCTGATTTTCCCCGCTCCACACCCTTGGGACTAAGGCTCGCAGAGGGTGGTGGATCAGGGTAAACGTCTTCGCGAAGTCCTAGACACTCGAAGGGACTGTGTTGAATGAATGGCTCATTAGCGGACTGCTTGCTCTCGGCAAGCAGAGCTCAGAGTGGGCAAGGCAAAGGCAAGGGCTCCGCCCCGGAAGGCGGGGGCGGGGCGGGGCCCAAGCCCTGAGTCTTGGCCCGCGGATAGTGGGAACAGACTGCTGTAGCAGCGGGACCGGCAATCATGGCTCCGGGTTGGCCGCGGCCTCTGCCGCAGATCCTCGTGTTGGGACTCTGGTTGGTTCTGATACGCGCCGCGGCCGGGGAACAAGCACCAGGTATGCTTGGCTCAGAGGACGGTGAACCTCGGACTTTGGGGTGGTCAGGAATGGAATTTGGGTGCCTGGAGATCTGAGTGGAACCGAGTAGACATGAGGTTCTGGGATCCATGGTCCTTTAGGCAGTGTGTTTCAAGTGGGGAAGATCTCAATCTACTCCAATCTTTATCCACAATCCGAGTCTCAGTTTCGCTACCTGTCCAATCAGGTGCGGGGTCTTCTGTCTCAAAAGTTCGAGCCAGAGTAGAGAGAGAGAGAGAGAGTAAACTTCGAGAGAAGGACGTTTGTTTTGTTAAGTGGGCATGCCCTCACCCTGGTCTGTGATGGAATCTGACCAGTCCCGATAGCTAAGAATCACGAAGGGGTACTGGGGTCTTTGCCCTCTATACCATGTGGGGGTGCCCCTTCCATCCGGTGACTTCAATGCCCAGTTATGCGGGAGGAGGGACTGGGGTCGGGCCCAGTGCCCAGGAGTGAGTCACACTGGCGGTGGGGGGGGGGAGGATATCACCCCCCCCCAGTCGCGCGCTACCGGACCCCCTCCCGCACAGCCGTGTCTCGGTCAGGCGGTGCGGTCACCTGTGAGGAATGCGGGGGTGTGGGGGGGCGATGGTGACTCACGTTATTTGAGCCGACTGACCCTGACCTCAGCCCCCAGAATAGCCGCGCCCAGCCGCCAGCTTCTGACTTGCAGCCCCCTCCCCAGGCACCGCCCCATGTTCTAGCGGCAGCTCCTGGAGCGCGGATCTCGACAAGTGTATGGACTGCGCTTCATGTCCATCGCGACCGCACAGCGACTTCTGCTTGGGATGTGAGTGGGGGCGGGGCCGGTGGCAAGCGGATCCTAGAAGTGGGTAGAGGGTTGCTGGGGCGTCGAAAAGGATCTAGGAAGTCAGGGAAGACTGACGGGGAAGGGGCTTCTATCAGGTTGGGGAACACAGGTGGGGCAAAGCTTGAGACTCCATTGAGGGCAGACTGGCTTCCCAAGGGCAAGATCTGATTTGAGCCCTGGCCACTAGGCGCAGCGGCACCTCCCGCTCCCTTCAGGCTGCTCTGGCCCATTCTGGGAGGCGCTCTTAGTCTGGCCTTGGTTTTGGCGCTGCTTTCTGGTTTCCTGGTCTGGAGACGGTGCCGACGGAGAGAAAAGTTTACTAGTAAGTGACCTCCCCACCCTCACTCCTCCCACCTCCCCCATCACTTCCCTAAATGTCCCCTAATCATGACAACCCCACTTCTTATCTTCCAGCCCCCATAGAGGAGACTGGTGGAGAGGGCTGTCCAGGTGTGGCACTGATCCAGTGAGGAGCACTCGCGCTGGGTCCCACTCATCGTCCATTCATTCATTCTGGAGCCAGCCTGGCCTTCCAGACACAACCCGAGCCAGACTCTTCCAACCACAAGGGGGTGGGGTGAGGTGGTGATTCACCTCCAAAGACTGGGCTTAGGGCTCAGGGGAGTCTTCCAAGGTGTCTAGATTGCCCTGTCTCTGGTTCCAGGGCAGAAAGCCTTGAGCTGGGTCACAAAGCGACACAATACTAAGGAACTGCAGCATTTGCACAAGGGGGTCTTTTGCTCTCCCCAAGTCCTGGAGGCCTGACTGACTTGAGGGACAGACACACTAGGTCCCACCCACTCAGATGGGCTAAAATTCAACTAACACTGAGTTTCAGCCCTGGAAGTGGGTCAGATTTAAGGACCTGTTCTTAACACTAAGGAGGCTGGCCCTCTGGGAGGGCTGGCCCTAACACAAACACACACAACCCATCCCCTAAAAGGGGGGGATATTTATTTTGGGGATAAAGTTTGGAGGGGAGGGAGAATTTATTAATAAAAGAATCTTTAACTTTAAATGGTTTGGAGTATGGCCTAATCCCTAGCTTGACTCCCCAGAACTGGAGGAAGGGAGGGAGTCAGTCGGCCACTGCGGGGGCGGGGGGGTGAGGCTCTGACTCACACATTCTCAATGCCTGGAGCCCGGCCTGCCAGGACCTGGCTTGCCCTCACCGTTTTCCAGGGAAGATTTTGAGGAGGAAACCCCAGCATCCAGCACTCCACCCTCCTCAAAGGCTGTTGAGAAACCTTCAACTGCTCAGAAATCTTTATTCACTAATAGGGTAACACATTCCCCTTCCCAAGCTGCTGCCCCTCCCATTCAGGGTTTCTCTGAGTTCAGTTCAGTATCATCTATCCTGTTACAGGGGGAAGGACCTCTTCCTTCTGGGAGGGTGTGGGGGGATTGCTGGTCTTTGTTGTCTGGGAACAAGGTGGGGAGGGACACTGGCCGTCAGCACTTAGAGCTCCATGATGTCCCCAGCTGGGGATGCAGGGTAGAAGGGACTGGGAGTATCCCCCAGCCTCAGTAGCCTGAGGGCCTCAGGGATCAGGCTCCCAGGATAGCGCCAGAGAAGCAGCTCTGGGCAAGAGCTCCTGAAAGAAGAAAAAAGACAGTGAAACTATGGGGCAGAGGCTGGTCTGGCAGAGCCACCTCCTACCAGGGCCAGGTCCCCTGGAGCCAAAGATGGAAAACAGCACAGAAGTTGGCTAGAAGCTAAAAATAGCGGAATGAGGCAGGGTATGAGGAGGCCCTGACGACTGCACGGGATCCTCTAGAAGGCCCCGCAAGGGGAGGTGCCTACCTGAGTGGTGGCAGGACCTGGGGGAAAGTCACAGGGGGACTGCAGTAGGGGTGGTCATTATGTAGGCTGAGTCGAGAGAAGTGGGTGGCCATGTTCTCCTCGGAAAGAAACTGCTTGTGCAAGGGCTCCCTGGGGGAAAGACCAGAGAGGAACAGAAGCAGGGATGTTGAGGGTGGAGGCAAACTGATGAGGAGGGCCAAAGGTGACATCTCAGGGGACCCATCTGCCCCCAAACTTAATGCTCCTTCTCCAGGGGTCTCCGTGCTCTTGGGCACAGCAACAAGGAGAGGGGAGCTGGGAAACCGAGCCAGGTGTAGCCCACTCTCTTGGTCCCTTCCCGAAGATCTGCCCTCCTGAGCCTGTAAAGTAAGCCAGGATTCCAGAATCAGTCTGGTCTGTGTGGCCTAAGCCACCTTCCTCTCCCAGGCCGTCATCCACCAGGCTACCTTGGAAATTCTGACCGTGGCTTCCCAGCTCCAACACAACCTCGAGCACCACGGTTTCCTGCACCACCTCGCCTCACTTCCCAGGATCACCCTGACCGGCCCTGGGTCCCCAGCCAAAGCTCTTGCCCTCCGTTAGTCCGGCCCACCCAGGGACTGCTTACGCACCTGGCGTCCAGGCCGCGAGCCACCCCAGTGGTGGCCCGTGGGTCCCGACTTGGGGGGCCTCGCTCCAGGGGCTGTTGTAGGATCATTACGTTTCAGGGTCCTGCAGATAGAGGGGTGGGATCCAGGCGGCAGAGGCGGAGCCTGTGAGGGCGTGGTACAACGCGAGGGGCGGGGCCACCGGCGTGCGCACCGGAGACGTTCGACGCAGGCGCGGAAGGCGAGCAGCGCGAGGTTAGAAGGCGGGACGGGTCGGCGTGGTGGGGGAGGGGATTCGGAGTAGCTGGACAGTACCGGACGCTATTTAGCATAAGGGTGCTTCGCGGAGCTCTCCTAGGTTTCGGTGGTTCGAGACCATACAGGCCTGCCGCCTTAGTTGTTGAACGGCAGGCAGTGCCAGGTCCTGGGGCGCAACGAGAAGAGCCACTCTCAGGCACGTAGGGATTCGAAAGGTTCTGTCGAGCGTCGAGAGGTTGTGTCGCGCGTAGAGCCCTCTGGGAGTTGTAGTTCCGAAGATGGAGCACGCTGCACCGTCCCCAGTGCCTCTGGGTCAGGTGAGTCGAGTGTGCGCACAGTGCCTTCTGGGGTTTGTAGTCTTGCCCTCACCGGGTGTCTAAGGAATACTCCAGGATGCCCGGTGTAGGTAGGTGGTTTGTGGAACTCGGACTCTGACCCCAAAAACAGTGATCCCTGATCTTTGGGATCTAGTAGGGAGAGTCATAGGGACTAGGTATCAGTACATTTTACTATGAGGGATAATAAAGCCCACTTTAAAAAAATTTAGCACCATTGGATGTGGTGCCACACACGTTTAATCCCAGCACTGGGGAGGCAGAGGCAGGCATATCTGTGAGTTAGAAATTAACCTGCTGCATAGCGAGTTCCTGGTTATCCAGGGCTACATAGTGAGACCCTGCCTTTAAAAAAAAGAAAAGAAAGAAAAAGAGCCTTTTTTTTTTTAAACCCAGGGCCTTGGGCACGGTAAGGACATGCTCTATTGTTTAGTTAGTTACACTCCAGCCCAAGACCTGCTTATTGCTATGTATCCCCAGCTTACTTTGAACTTTGCTATATAATGGAGAATGATCTTAACCTTCTGTTCCTCTCGCTGCTTTTATCTCCCGAGTGTTATGGGCTATTGGGTGTGCCATAATGCCCAATATATACAGTGCTGGTGCTCAAAACACGGGGCTTTGGGTAAGAATGGCTTTAGCGGTTGGAGAGATAGGAGAGGACTCAACTTTGGTTCCCAGCACTCAAATTCCAAAGCTTGTGATTGCTTATAACTCCAGCTCCAGGGGAGTTGAGTCCTCTGGCCTCTGTGGACACCTGTACTCTCTTGCACACACTCCCTTTGCACACGTATACACATAATTAAAATAAATCTTTAAAAAGAGCGCTTACTGGGGGTGGCAGTGTATCCCTTTAATCCCAGCACTTGGGAGGCAGAGAGAGGCAGATGGATTTCTTGAGTTCAAGGCCAGCCTGGCTAGTCTACAGAGTGAGTTTTAGGACAGCCAGGGGCTACACAGAGAAGCCCTGTTCCCCCCCCCCCCACAACACTCCCAAAACAAAAACAAAAAGAGAGAGAGCGTGGTCTACCAATTGAGTAGTTATCTTCAGCCTCAAGAACCACTTTATCTTTTTCTTTTGGAAAACAAAGTTTCACGAAGTACATCGGGCTGGCCTGGAACTCAGAGATCGGTCTTCCTCTTCCTCTCAAGTGCTGGGATTAAAGGCATGCACCACCACACTAGGCCCACTTATTTTCTTGTAAGATTTATTCATTGTTTTATGTCTATAAGTGTTTTGCCTACTTGTTGTATGTGTGCTATGTGTGTTTATGGTATTCTTGGAGGCCAGAAGAGGCATCACAGGGGGCCGGAGAGATAGCCCAGTGGTTAAAAGCACTTGCTGCTCTTCTAGAGGTACCAAGTTCAGTTCCCAGCACCCATATAGGAGTGGATATACAAATGCCTGTAAGCCAGTAGGCCAGCTTGATCTACATAGTGAGTTCTGGGAAAAAGAGGATGCATGGGATAATAGGTAATTTAGTGTGAACTTATTCACAATAATAATAGTAATAGAGTAAATACTTGTGAGCTATTATGGACAATTTACACTAGTATAATTTCTTGTATATTGATACAAGTTCAAATTATATTTGTTATTTCTGTTTACAATATTTGTACACTTATGCAAAGTTATTTTGTCATATTGTATGCATGCATGTTTCTACCTCTAAGACATTTTGTATATTGATACAATTTTAGGGTAATTCATATCGCATTATATATTTCTACCTCTGATCAAGATATTTATACATTGTTTACATTTTGATGTCATTGTCCTGTTTTACTGCAGTTGTTTAAAGATTGTTTAATAGTCTGACATGAAGTCTTTTTTTTTTTTTTTTTTTTTTTTTTTTTTTGGTTTTTTTGAGACAGGGTTTCTCTGTGGCTTTGGAGTCTGTCCTGGAACTAGCTCTTGTAGACCAGGCTGGTCTCGAACTCACAGAGATCCGCCTGCCTCTGCCTCCCGAGTGCTGGGATTAAAGGCGTGCGCCACCACCGCCCGGCTGAAGTCTTAATCTTTAAGTTATATAGGTATTAAGTATTATAGGTCAGTAGTCATACATATTTGTTAGACTAATTAGGCTCTTTAGATACAAAGATATTGTATACTGCATAGAAAGGTAATCCTCAGTCACTTCAAAGATCTGTAGAACATGGCATTTTAACAACTTAGGATTGCTTTCACAGCAAGAGGGCTTCCTATGAGAACCTTTCTGGGGGTTGGAGAGATGGCTTAGCAGTTAAGAGCACTGGCTGCTCTTCCAGAGGACCCAGGTTCAAGTCCCAGCACCCGCATGGAAACTCACAACTGTCTGCAGCTCCAGTTCCAGAGGATTGAATACCCTTATACAGACATACATGCAGGCAAAACACCAACGTACATAAAATAAAAGTAAATAATTAAAAAAAAAGGACCGTGGTGGTGCACGCCTTTAATCCCAGCACTTGGGAGCCAGAGGCAGGTGGTTCTCTATGAGTTTGAGGCCAGCCTGGTCTATAAGAGAACCTTTCTGGGGGAGGGGTGACATCAGATCTCCTGGAACTAGAGTTCCAGATGGTTGTGATCTGCTGTGTGGGTGCTGGGGGCGGTCCTCTGCAGGAGTAGTGCACACTTATCTGCTGAGCCATCTCCCACACAGTTTTTTAAAGATTTATTATTTTTATTCACTTAGTTTTTTGAGACAGGGCCGACATATTTCAGGCTAGCCTGGAGTTTGTCATGGAGTGGAGGAAGTCCTCCTGCCTGCACCTCCTGAGTGCTGGGAGCACAGGCCACAGGTGTGTGCTTGCTTTATGCAGTGTGCAGGGCTGGGGAGTGAGCCTAAGGCTTGGTGCATGCGTATCAAGTGCTCTCACAACTCAATTACACCCTCAGAGGTGTGTGTGTATGGGAGACTATCTCATGTAGCCCAGGTTACCCTTGAATTCACTATATAGCTGAGGATAATCTTGAATTACCACTGACCCTCCTACCTGCACCTGGCAAGTGCTGGGATCACCGTTGTGCACTACCCCATTTGGTACAAAGCTCTTATATTCCCTAGTTTACCTCGTTATAACAGACTTTCCTGTTAGGTCAGCTGACAGGAGAGGCTTGGTGCTTGCTCTAAGTCCTGAGCACTGTGCCTCAGTTCTCCCTTTCGCACTGTCCTGGACCCACTCTTGTATGGGGAGCTACCTGTGGTTGTGATTGAGAAGGGCTGGAGTCTGTAGGATGAGGCCCCAACATCCCAGACTCTCCTCATCTGCCTTCTCCCCACAGGCTGAGGTCTTTCAGGCCCTGCAGCGGCTGCACATGACCGTCTACTCCCAGAGTGTCTCACCCTGTGGGAAGTTCCTGGCAGCTGGCAACAATTATGGGCAGATTGCCATTTTCAGGTACCCTCTCCCCAGATTCCCACCACACATGAGCCGAGCACTGGTGCCTTCTGGGATTAATGCTCCCTGCTTGACTTTGGCTCCTCCCCAACTTTCTTTCAGTTTGTCTGCTGCCTTGAGTTCAGAGGCCAAAGAAGAAAGCAAAAAACCCATGGTGACCTTCCATGGTGGGTATAGCTGTTAAGTGTGGTTCAGGAGACCTCAGGATAGAGATGGGGACACAGAGGGCTCACTAACATTTTCTTGTCTCTTTAGCCCACGATGGGCCTGTCTATAGCATGGTCTCCACGGATCGGCATCTACTTAGTGCTGGGGATGGGGAAGTGAAGGGCTGGCTTTGGGCAGAAATCCTCAAGAAGGTAAGGAGTCTGGAGCCCGGAACAGGCTGGGCTTCTCCGCCTGGGGAGATTTTGGGCTCAGTGTTTCCTCCTATATTTCTCTGAAGGGCTGTAAGGAACTGTGGCGTCGTCAGCCGCCGTACAGGTGAGCGGGAACCATATTGGCAGAGGGCATGTGAGGTCACAGACACTCACTCCCTCTGTGATTCTGACGCTTCTCCTCCTCCACTAGGACCAGCCTGGAAGTACCTGAAATCAATGCCTTGCTGCTTGTCCCCAAGGTCTGAGTTCTTTGTGACCATTCTAGGCCAAGCATTGCTCCTCGACACTCCCTGCCCTGATGGACACTGACCTTCTGCTCTCTCCTGCTTCCCCACAGGAGAATTCACTGATTCTAGCCGGGGGAGATTGCCAGCTGCACACTATGGACCTGGAAACCGGGACCTTCACAGTGAGTGGGGGTCTGCAGCCAGGGCAGGTCGGGGCCAAAGGTGGATGCTTCCTGGGTCTCCGGTCTCCCTCTGAGCCTTCCCTTTTCCCTGCAGCGGGCCCTTCGAGGCCACACAGACTACATCCACTGCCTGGCACTGAGGGACCGCAGCCCTGAGGTGCTGTCTGGTGGTGAGGATGGAGCTGTGCGGCTTTGGGGTAAGGAAACGTCCAATTAGTAAGAAAGTAAGCAGGGTCTGGTGGCACACACCTTTAACCCCAGCACTTGGGAGGCAGAGGCAGGAGCACCTCTGAGTTAAGAGGCCAGCCTGGTGTACAGAGTGAGTTCCAAGTCAGCCAGGGCTATGTAGAGACTCTGCCTCCAAAAAAAAAAAAATAAATAAATAAATAGATACAAATAAAAAAGGATAAGTGGGGGTGGGGCTTTGTGGCTCATCAAGAGTCCTGGTGGTTTTATTTCCACACAGATCTCCGTATAGCCAAAGAGGTTCAGACCATTGAAGTCTATAAGCATGAGGTGAGGAGGGACCTATGCCCTTGTCTCCCTAATTCTCCATCCTCCAGTGTCCTTACCTCCTCTCTCCTTCCCAGGAGTGCTCAAGGCCCCACAATGGGCGCTGGATTGGATGTTTGGCTACTGACTCAGACTGGATGGTGAGCTGGGCAGTGTGGGATCGAGTGGCCACTAAAGTCCATGACTCAGAATGACTGGGGCCTGCTACCTTTCTGCCTAGGTCTGTGGAGGTGGCCCAGCCCTCACCCTCTGGCACCTCAGGTCTTCCACGCCCACCACCGTCTTTCCCATCCGGGCACCACAGAAGCATGCCACCTTCTACCAGGACCTGGTGAGACCTCTGTCTTGATTCTGTCACCTGTGCAGTGCCCCTGCTTAGACCTGACCCCTGAACTCCTCTCTGTCCTCCACAGATCCTGTCTGCTGGCCAGGGCTCTTGTGTCAACCACTGGCAGCTGAGTGGGGAGCTTAAGGCCCAGGTGCCTGCTTCTTCCCCAGGGCTGCTCAGCCTAAGCCTCAACCAGCAGCCAGCAGCCCCAGAGTGCAAGGTGTGTCTTGGAACGGATATAGGATCTCAAGGGGCCTATGGGATAGGTGGGTCAGCCATGTCTTCCTGGCTTTTAGGTTCTGACTGCTTCAGGCAACAGCTGTCGAGTGGATGTCTTCACCAACCTGGGCTACCGTGCCTTCTCCATGTCCTTCTGACATCAGGATCCTCCGTCTCAGCAGCTGGAATTCACTGTTTGTGTTTTGGGATGGGGTTGCCTTACATGTTAGCCCAGGCTGGCCTGGAACTCACTTTGTGGCTCCGTTTGGTCTCAGACCTTGAGCAGTCCTATCCATTGTGGAAGTGCTGAGATTTAGGCCGTGAGCCACGGCGCTCAGCTTTTTTTTTTTTTTTTTTTTTCTGTCAAAATAAAGTTTTAGGCTTTTCTTGTTTGCATTTTCTACCCAAGAGTGGAGACCAAGTAAATATAGTGATGTATATATTACTCTGACTTATCCTTACACATCAATGCCCATCCCCAACCCTGTCACACAGATAGGGTAGGAGCTGAAGCTTAGAAAAGATAGGCCTATATAGATTTCGAAAAATAAACAGCTCTGCCCTGCCACCCCCCTGGGCCTCCTGCCCCAAAGCTGGCCCCTGCTCCAGAAGTGCCTCTGTTCACCTCTTGGGGGAAGGAAGACAATGGCCTTACTTGGAAGTTATTCAGGCCCAGTGGTTCCATTGGCTGTTAAGAGGAAAGTGAACCCGAGGGCGAGAAAAGGTAGCCCTGCTGCCCAGCCCTCAGGTCCTTCGGAAGAGGTTGCTTAGAAAGCCTCCATTCTGCCCTGATCCCAGGCGCAATGAAAAGCCCGTCTTCGTGCGTCTTCGAGCTGCGGCAGCCTCACTGAGCTCCTTCTGGCGCTGGGTGCGCACCTGCTGTCCAATCACCACCTGCATGTCGTCCTGCAGGAGGCGGAGCAGGGTGGGTATGGTTTAGAGTAGGGGTGGGGTCAGGTCAGGATGCTGGTCCACCAGTCCTACTCAGCCCCCGCCCTCTCACCTGCCAAGCCTCAAGCTCCTGCGTCAGCGCCACCTTCTGGCGAATGGCTCGCAGCAGTTCCCGGGACAAAGAGTCCCGCTCTAGCGAGACACGATTGAGCTCCAGGGACAGCTTTAGGGCCCTAGGAGTGGAAGGGGTAGAGAATGTGGTCCGAGGGCACTGGGTATTCTTGGACCTGGTGAAAGTCGCGCGCACGCGGGGTGGGGGGGTACTAACACCAAAATTAAGGAAGGCTGAAGCTTCTGAGTTAAAATGGAAGTTCTACTCTTGTCAGGGCGGTGGAAATCCGGCCCAGAAAAGACCAGAGAACAAGCCCGGCTGAGACAGTGGGTGAGAATGCCAGGCTCACTTGTTCACTGCTTCGTCCCGGTCAGCGAGCGCACAGCTCAGGGCTTCCTCGGGATTGTCCTGCGCCCTCAGCTCCTTCTGGCGCTGCAGCTCATCACGTAGGGTCTGTAGCTCTGTGCGGTGCAGGACGATCTGCAGGCCAGGAAAGAAGGTAGACTGGTACATGAGCCTTGTAGGACAACGGTGCCCTCCCAACCTGTGCTTGCTCCGTAAACACTGCAGGCAGCTTAAATCTGCCTCGGACTGGTACGGGGTGGAGGGGGGGGGTAGGGTAAGCTTTCAACAGGAGGGATGAAGGGAGACGTTTAGGGAGTGGAGCCCAGAAGGGTGGAGGTACTGGCCAGCTCAGGAAGCAACTACAGGTTAACTGAGGAGTGGGCTGGACAGTGGAGATGAGAAGGAACAGGACATTGTGGGCCTTTGCATCCAGTACCATGCCCTCTCCAACCTCATCCTGCAGCCTGGCCACTTCTGCCTCCTTCTGCTCCAGAATCTCCACTGGACTCAGGGATGCTCTTTTCTTGGGGGGTTCCAAGCTCTCTTCCTGGATTGAAGGCTGGGGACTGGATGCCTCTTGTATCTCCGGGGACAAGATAGTCTATAGGCCAAAGGAATTGATCAGTACTGCATGGAACTTCCGGGGAAAAGGGGGCAGAGTCTGCACCCCTCATTGGTTATTCTAACTAATACGGGGCTGGTAAGCTGAAACTCACTTGGGCTCCTTCACACTCATTGACATGCTGGTCTTGGTCTTGGTCGCTGTCAAGACTGTGGGCAAGCTCGGTCTGCAGGGAGGCACCCGACACTTCGGCTTCCTGGAGTCGCGACTCCTCCTCCAGCTCTGAGACCCGCCGCTGCAACCTCCGCAGTGTGCTCAGCGCCTCGCCAGCCTCGAAGCGAGCGCGTTCCAGCTGCAGATCACACAGATCCTTCCGTCAGCATAAAACCTGCGCTCTGCGGTGGGCCCGCAGGGGGCGCCCGAGGGCCGAGCAATGCCAGGGTCAGCACCTCGGTGAACTAGACCTGCCCCATCTCCTGAATCACAGAGCAACCTGGAATACACCTCCCCTCTGCAGGCACCAATTTCCTTACCTATAAAGCAGGGAGTGCCTGGCATCATCCTCTGCCCCAGGCCTGGCCCCATCAGGTCATCAGGTCCCCTCCCCTGCGCAGCCTTTATTCTAATTCACTAATTGCTTTGATCTAGCGTTTATTGATCTCTCCCAAGTCTCACCCTACCAGTCCTTTGAGGTTTATAACACCACCCCATCCCACAAGTGGGGGAACTGATTAGGGTGGGGCTGAGAAGCCAAACTATCTGAACTCACGCTGTCCTCCCTTTTTACTCTCTCTAGTCCACAGCTCCAGACCAGGTATTTCTGTCCTGAACTCTGACCTCAGTCCTCTTACCGGCCTTCCATCCGCCAGGCTCTGATGCACTTTAAGAGGGCATTTCCCTTGCTCAATACTCTTTCTTGGTTCTCATTTGCCCTTGAGGTCTGGCTTGCTTCTGCTCTTGGTCATTTAACTGATCACATCTCCCAGAAAGTCCTGCTGCATCGTCAAGGGCCTAGCTGGCCGCCCCCACCCCCACCCCTCTGATCACCTCTAGTTTGTGCTCTTTCCTCTCTCGTCGAAGCAGCAGCAGCTCCTCGTGGGTGGTCTGTAGTCTGCTTTGGCCTTTGTCCACTTCTTCACGAAGGCCTCGGATCTGGGTCTCCAGGTCCTGCCTGCGATCCTGCAGCATCTGGTTCTGGGGACAGGTGTCAGAGGTGAGGCAGAGGTGGGGGGCTGTGGGGCCAGTCTCAGAGAGCTGCAGCTGCTACTACCTCCGCCTGCAGACTCTCCAGCCGAGTTCTCAGCTCTGCCCCTGCCAGGGCTTGAGTCTGACACTGTCCGCGAAGGGTGTCCAGCTCCCGCTGCAGTTCCTGCTCCGTCCTGGAGGCCTGGGGAGGGGGAACTGACAATGGAGTCATCCGATGGTCTGGGTTCAAGACCAACCCAGCCTGCCCACTGACTTGTCCCCCATTGAGGACATCAGGACACCCAAGACATCAGGTCCCACCTCTCCAGGGGTCAGGGTCATTCTACCTGGGCCAGCTGCTGGCTGAGTCTGAGGTTTTGCTCGCTGAGTTCACTGAGGGCCCTTGCCCGTTCTCGGCCACTGTCCTGCTGCTCTGACCGCTGTTCCCCAAGCTGGGCCCGCAGGGCTTCCACGTCTCCCTCCAGCTCCACAGCTCTGGCCTCCCACTCGGCACCGCGGGCTGCCAGTCCACGGCGGAGCTCATGATTCTCCTGCTGCAGCCTCTGTGGGGGAGGGGAAGGACAGGAAGCCACCTGAATTGGCACAAACTCAGAGTCCAGGATGGAGGGAGGATCACCCAGATCGAAAGAGGCCAGTCTGTATAGGACAGACAAGAAAGCAAAAAAGGGGAGTCAATAAGAGTAAATGACACCCAGAGAGAGCTAGAAAGAAGGTTACAGGCCAGACAGGGGTGGGAGTCACGACTCTGATGCCCACTCACCTCCTGCTGCCGCCTGGGCTTCTGGACCCGAAGTCGTAAGCGGCGTTTTTGGCGCCTGAGCCTGGTAGAATTTAAGCCCCGGCCCATGGCCTCCCACTTCGCGGTCTCCAAGAACTTCTGTAGGCCAGCTTGGCCCAGCCCCTCTGCCTGGCTCCCTCTAATTAATACTGGGCTGTCCCACCCAGAGCCCCACCCCTCAATCTGCCCTCCTCCAAACCTGTTGGACCAGCGCACTGAGTGGGGGTGGCACTGTCTCCCAACCTTCAAAGCAGGAAGGCACGGGATGGGCCAGGTGACTCTGCTACAATTGTTACAATTATTAGCAGGTGTTCCAGCCAGGTGTTTAGCTGGTTCTCTGTCTGTATTACTTAATTTCACCCACTAGAGGGAGCATCAACATCCTCAGACGAGGAAACAGAGTCAGAAGCTAGTTGTGCAGGCAACCTAGGTAGTCAAACTCTTAACTCAATTATTGCTAGAGCAACAAAGCCCTGGGCAGCTTTGGGATCCAGTTTTCCTGCCCCGTGCTTAGCTCTGCTACTGTTATGTGGTTTTAACAAGTCTTTTTAAAAAACTTTTTAAAAAAATTGTTTCATGCCGGGCGGTGGTGGCGCACGCCTTTAATCCCAGCACTCGGGAGGCAGAGGCAGGCGGATCTCTGAGTTCGAGGCCAGCCTGGTCTACAAAAGCTAGTTCCAGGACAGGCTCTAGAAACTACAGGGAAACCCTGTCTCGAAAAACCAAAAAAAAAAAAAAATTGTTTCATGCATTTTATGTATGTGAATGCTCTATTTGCAATGCTTACATGACAGAAGAGGGCACCAGATCTCATTACAGATGGTTGTGAGCCAGCATGTGGTTGCTGGGAATTGAACTCAGGACCTTTAGAAGAGCAGGCAGTGCTCTTAACCACTGAGTCATCTCTCCAGCCCCTCAACAAGTCTTTTTAATATCTGCAAGTCCCTTTAACATCTTCAAATCCTTTATCCACCAATCCCTACTGTCATACATCAGCCCTATTCAATATTTCCCGTGCTCCTCTTAGTCTAGGGTCTGGCTATTAAGAATTGAGGGAGACCAGCAAGTTCACATTCACTGCCAGAGGGTCACAGGTAAATGGGCACATGCCTGAATCAGGCAATTTCAGAGAGGAAGGGCTATGGAGGAACTCAGGGAAATGAGGTCACTTAAGAAGGGACTGACATTTACATTGGCCCCTGTAAGACAAGTTTCCAATCAGAAAGAGGGCTGCAGTGGAACAGCAAGTGCAAGCCATGAGCAATGGCACACATCTGTGCACACATCTGTAATCTCAGCATTTGGGAGACTGAGGTGGGAGGAGGGTGAGTTCAAAGCCAGCCCTGAGCTGCGCGTAGCAGACCTGACTCCAAAGTGAGTCACTTAAGGAACTGAAAAAGACCCTGTCAGAAGAAAGAAGATGTCACTGACATCAGAGGACAGCAGTTCTAGGACTCTTAGGCCACAGGGAGGAATTTCAGTTTCATTTTGACTGAGATGGGAAAGCTGATACAGAAATAAAGTAACGGGGTTTTTTTAAAAAAAATTTTTTTTGAGACAGAGTTTCTCTGTGTAACAACCCTAGCTGTCCTGTAATTTGGCCAGGCTGGCCTCTAACTCAGAGATCCCTCTTTCCCTGCTATCTGAGCACTGGGATTAAAGGTGTGTGCCACCACACCCGGTCTGCTTGTACTTTTTCTGTTCACTGTTATCCAAGTCACCGATTCTGGGACTCCTGGGGCCAATGTGGGGCCAATGTGGGGCCAATGTGGGGATGTTGTAGAGCTTGAGACAGAGACGTGGGAGCTACCACCTGCTGGAGCCAGAGAGAGAATGAAAGATGGGCCGGGGGAATTAGGAACCTGGCTTACAGGTGCGCTCGGAGTCCTGAGCACCATTTCTATGCAAATGCTAGTCGGTGGCCTGGTGGGAAGGGTGCAGGGCAGTTGTCTACCAAGGTCAGCTTGATGCAGGAATCAGGTTTACAACAGGGGTACATGAAGGTGCTTACAGCTACAGATGTGAGCCCCAGCGTGAGAGTGGCTGACAGAGTGACACCCCACCCTACAACCCAGGAATGGACAAGAATGAAAAGAATATTCGTGGGGGTATTTAGCAGGGTGAAGGCTGGGAGCGGCTCCCAGAGTCTGAGTTTACGGTGGATGGTTGATGAGCTAGCCTTTAGATTTAGAGGGCCAACAGCTTGGCCAGGGTCACACAACCAGACAGGGATCTTGTCTGTTCTTAAATTATTCATGTTATTGAGACAGAGTCTTACTATATAGTCCTGTATAGCCTGGGACTTACAGAGACTAGCTTGGCTTCACTGATATCTGCCTGTCCCTGCTTCCTGGGTGCTGGGATTAAAGGTGTGTGCCATTACATCAAGCCTGAGATTACTTATTTGTTATTTATTGTTGTACTGGGTACCAAACCCAAGGCCTTGTACGTGTTAAAAAAATCTTTCACTACAGAATTATACCTCCAGTCTAGTTTCTTTTTTAGGGTCTCATGTAGCCCAGGTTGGATTCTAACACACTTTGCAGCCAAGGATGGCCTTGAACCCTTCTGAACTTCCTGCTTCCACTTCCCAAGGGCTAGTTTACAGGCCCCACCACGCCTGAACTTATGTGTTGCTGGGGACCAAACTCAGGGCTTTGTGTTTACTTGGCAAGAATTCTACCAACCCACCTCAACCCCAGTCTACTTTTTTTTTCTTTCTAGTTTTGAGACAGGATTCCTGTGTGTAATAGCTCTGGCTGTCCTGGAACTCCCTTTGTAGATCAGACTGGTCTTGAACTCACAGAGATCTGCTTGCCTCTGCCTCCCTAGTGCTGGGATTAAAGGCGTGCACCAACACTGTCCAGATCCACTCTTCTCTTTTAAATGAATGTGTGCATGTGTGTGCTTGCTTGCTTTTTTTTTCTGTTTTTCCTTTCCTTTTTTTTTTTTTTTTTTTTTTTTGACAGGGTCTCACTATGCAGAATAGAACAGGCTGCCACAGAGATCTGCCTGTCTCTGCCCCCTAGTGCTGGGATTAAAAGCATGTGTCACCACACCTGGTTCTTTTTCTCATTGGACAGGGCCTTCCTCAGCCTCTGGAGTGCTGGGACTACAGGCTGGCACTATCCTGGTTTCCCTGCTCAGATCTGTTTGAGAGGCATTGCCCTGCCCTTTTATCCTCCCCAGGCTCTGGCTCTTCTCCCTGCCCACTGCAGCCCTGCCCACCCTCCATCTGCTGCAGAGGCCGGCTTACTTCTTCACGCTCCAAGTGCTGAGTGTTCATCGTTTCTAGCTGCCTCCGAAGCTCCTCATTGCGTTCCAGAAGCATCTTGCCGAGTTCGGCGGCCAACAGCAGGTCCTTCTCTTTCTGTTGCAGCTGTAGGGCCAGGTCCTCTGGTTCCTCTGGCCCTGGGCCCCCTCCCAGGAAGGAGTCTCGGCGCTCCAGCACGAAGGGGAAGAATCCTTCATCACCACTAGGAGACGCACCCCCTGAGAGCAGCCCAGAAGAGAAGCTTGGCCCACTGGGGGAGTCCATGGTACCTGAGCATCTGTGGAGACAGTTTGTTGTCGATCCTGCCACCCTGTAGCAGCCCCAGGACTGGGCCCCTGGTGGCAAACACCTACGCCTCCCAATCTTGCAGCCAGGGCCTCCCTGAACCAACAAAGGTTAATGGCCAATGATGGCTGCTTAACTCCGTTAATGACCTCAGGGTAGATTGAGGCAGGAAGCAGCATGAAATCAACCATCTTGCCTTCAGACTCCTACCTTCTGCCTTTGCCACATGGCCTTTGCCTTCAGGAAGCTTTTGTCCCTGCACCCTGGTGCTACAAGTTACTCTCTGACATTTCCTGCTCCTCTTCCCAGTCCCTCACCTCCTGGGCACTAATCCTAGAATTCAGGTTCACACAGACTCAGCTATAGGAAAAAAACAGCTCCTTATCCTAAGAGCACAAGGCTCTCTCACCATTAGGAACCCAGGTGTGTCTTGACGCTTTAGCCACAGGGATCCAACTCCTGACCCTTCCAGAAACTCAGATCTCTAGCCCTTTGCCTTCCCATATCCTGGTTCTACTTTCTCAGACCCAGGTGTTTTAGCCTTGATCAGCTTTGTCAGTCTTGATGGCCATCGTGTACCCTCTCTCCTGAATTCCCAGTGGAGTCTCTTAGGTCTTTATTTTAAGCAAGACCCAGGATTTCCAGCCTCTACCCCTCCTGATTTAGGAGCCCTCATCCCCAGACCCCCAATTTCCCTGGGCCTTGGCGCTGACCCAGCGTAGGGCGAGGTAACTGGTTGTGCCAGCCAGCACACCACCGCCGCCACTTCGGGTTTCTGTTTACTTCCCGGCCCGCCCCTGGGGATGGTATCCCTGTGCTCTACGAGGACCGCCCAGGGACAGGGGCTCAGGGGCTCAGGAGGAAAGGCCTGATACCCTGGCTTCTTCATGCCAACCTCTGGGAGGATCCCCGCTCCCTATTTACCCCAGAGCGCGTGCACACCTGTCTCCCTCCTCTCGACAGGTGTCAAGTACAGCTGGGCCCGAAAGTCCCAAGTGTTACAGAAATCTCTACAGTCTAGCTGTGCCAGACCCAGACCCAGTGGTCCCACGCAGTGGGGACTGCTGTTTTGGGTATCCAATACCTGCCCACCACTCTCTTTGCTGCTGGTGTTCTGGCTTCCCGGAGCTTTTTCCAGAGTCCCTAGAGGCCGTTCCTGAGCTCCCTCCCTCATCCTGCCCTGACGACCGGTCTTCCCCAACCAAGCCAAAAGTCTGGTTGTCCCGCCCTCTGCGCCCCCTAGGCTCTCACCTGTCGTCACTAGGCTCCCTCCGAAGTTCCCCTGATCCCCGAAGTCCTCTTCCGGAGGCGGCGCCAGGTGCAGGTTTGCACAGGTGAGGGGGAGGTGCCGCGGGAGGGGCGGGGACGCCCCCTGGTGGTGGGAATGGTCAAGACCTTGTCAAAGGAAAGCCATCTCCATCCTCTTAAAGGTCCTTCATGCTTCTACTGGGAACAGTAATTGAACATTTACTACATGCAGATCATAGGCTGATGATAGAAGTCAGCTTCTTACTCTTCATGCTTGCCTTTGAGATAGAGAATTATTAATAAGAATAACCCGGAAAGCCCTCCACTAAGAAAGCTCTTTTATAGGAATTGTTTACCTTTGTGACATCCTAAGGAAGCAACAGCTACTGACAGTCTATTTTTTTAAATTTTTTTAAGTTTTTTTTTTTTGTTTTTCAAGACAGGGTTTCCCTGTAGTTTCTAGAGCCTGTCCTGGAACTAGCTCTTGTAGACCAGGCTGGCCTCGAACTCAGAGATCCGCCTGCCTCTGCCTCCCGAGTGCTGGGATTAAAGGCATGCACCACCACCACCCCGCTTGACAGTCTATTTTATAGAGGTGCAAGCTGAGGTTCGGGGAAACCACCGGCTTTGTTTGGAGCACAAGTTGGTTCTTGTCTTAGTTACTTCTCTGTTGTTGTGATAAAGCATCATGACCAAGGCAACTTATAGAAGAAAGCATTTAATTTGGGGGCTCCTGGCTCCAGAGGTTGAGAATCCATGATCATCATGGCAAAAAACATGACAGCAGGCAGACAGGCATGGTGGTGGGGCAGTAGCTGAGTTTACCTCTGATATAAGGGCAAGGAGAGAGAGAGAGAGAGAGAGAGAGAGAGAGAGAGAGAGAGAGAGAGAGAGAGAGAGAGAGAGAGGAGAGACTGTATCTGGCTGGTATGGGCTTTGAAATTTCAAGCCCAGCCCCAATGGCACCAACAAGATTACCCCTCCTAACCCTTCCCAAACAGTTCCACCAACTGGGGACAAAGCATTCAAATGTATGAGTCTATGGGAGCTATTTTAATTCACATCACCATAATTATGAACAGTGAAAGTGTGACATTAGCATTTTTTTGGATGGCAATGGCGGAGTCTTATGTATCACAGGATGGCCTCAAACTCACTAAAGAATAGAGAATGACTTGAGCTGCAGGTGTTTCTGGCTCCGCCTTCTGGGTGCTAGGTTGGCAGCCATGAGGCATGCACCACCACACACTCACTGTATGCTGTGCTGGGGTTTGAACCCAGGGCCTGGCGTGTGCTAGATAATTACTCTACCAACTGACTATAACCCCAGCCCTAACAACTTATTCTTTCATAAGTTCCATGCTTCATACAAGACACTGATGACCGGGCACCTAGGGTGGTTTGCCTCTGAGCACACCTGAGTCCATATGGCTCCAAATGTGGGGGGTCTCAGTTCTTTCATTCTGCAGTGTTGGGCCCCATGTTCCGGCAAGGCCAGCAGCCATGTATGGAGGGATAGGATCCAAGGCAGGTGATGTAGGACCAGCCCACAAAGTGGGACCCCAGCCTTGACTCCGTGGTTTCTCACAATTCTCTTCAGACACCATGGCCTTCTGAGGAGACACACAAGATAGAAACTCCAGACCACATAAAGAGGACAAACAGAACTGAGCAGTGGTGGTGCACGCCTTTAATCCCAGCACTCAGGAGGCAGAGGCAGAGGCAGGCAGATCTCTGTGAGTTCAAGGCCAACCTGGTCTCCAGAGTGAGCTCTAGGACAGCCAAGGCTACAATATAGAGGAACCCTGTCTCTGGGAAAGTGGTCTGCTGGCAACTGTTTAACAACAGTCTCTGGGGAGAACAAAAGCCGCAGCTTGTTACACTTACCAGTTTCTGTGGGATGATTTGAAACTACTACCAGGATTTCATCTGAGAGAGAGTGCCCTGGAGGCAGGAGGGAGAGATAGGCTGGAGTAGAACCCACAGCCTCCACTTTCTTTTACCCAAGAACTCTACCTCCTAATCAGCTTTTCTGGCTAGCCATTTTATTATCTGCTCTGTGTGTCTCTGGCTAGCATTTAGGACACCTGAGTCTTGGAAAGTTAGAGGACTTGGATCTAAAGATTAGGAGATAGACTAGGCAGTGGTGGTGCATGCCTTTAATCCCAGCACTCAGGGCATAGGCATGTGGATCTCTCTCTCTCTCTCTCTCTCTCTCTCTCTCTCTCTCTCTCTCCCTTCCTCTCTCCCTCCCTCCCTCCCTCTCTCCCTCTCCCACTGTGTGTGTGTGTGTGTGTTGAAACTCTAGCTTATGGGGAAAGGGACAAGGGACACAAAGACTACTTGAAGAGGTAGTTCAGGGGCTGGCACTCCTGGGTGCAGGGGATGAGACAAGGTTTACTGCCAGCAGAGAGTATGTGGTACACAAGTCTTTGGAAAGGAGCAAGAGATTGAAATCTGCCTGACCTTTCAAGAATGTCATTTGCCGCCCCCTCCCCAGCACCTGTAAGAGCAAACTGATGGGCTTTGGAGAACTGAAGACAATGCACCCTCTCCTTGGTCGGGCCACCTGACCCCTTTGAAAATCAAGCAAAGTGTCCAGGCAGTGGTGGCTCAGGCCTTTAGTCCCAGCTCTCAGGAGGCAGAGGCTGGAGGATCTCTGTGAATTCAAGGCCAGCCTGGTCTACAGAACAAGTTCCAGAACAACCAGGACTTCATAGAGAAAAAACCAAAACCAAAACCAAATAAACAAAAACACAAAATGTACCAAAAAACAAAAACAAAAAAAAAAAAAGAAAGAAAAAGAAAAAGAAAAAGAAAGAAAGAAAGAAAGAAAGGAAGAAAGAAAAGAAAAGGAAAATAAAAAGAAAACCAATGGCCAGCCACTTGGTCCCGAGCCAGCACACCACACTTAGCCCACAGTGGCAGGGCCCTCCAGTCAGGCAGGTGCTAAGTTCATCTGGACGTGATGAAACTCTGGGAGGTTCACAGCACACCCAAGACGTGGGAGGGGTGTAGACCTATCAACTGGAAACAAACCAATAAAACAACAGAGCAAAGGAGCTCGGTTCCTGGGTGCTGGCATCACGTGGCTTCAGTTCTTGTTCCAGTTTGGTTATTGGCCAGAGGTGTGTGTGCCTGTGCCGTACAGCTGACCTCAGTTTCCTTATCTGTAAGGAGGGGCAGCGTCAGCTCCTGGCTTGCCGGAGTGTAAAGATTCAATGAGAGCGACAACTACACTCCGTGACTCACCCCTGTGTTCCATTGTTTCCGCCCCCAGGACAAGCCTATGAGGTCATCCCAGTCCTAGGTGAGGAACCCAGATGTGAAAGGTAAAGCCGATTGTGGGTACGTACAGACCCTCGCCCCAGAATGTCTAGCACCAGCTAGAATGGAGTCTTTCTATGTCAACAACACTGGCTGTGAACACCCAATCATCCTGCTTTCGTCTCCAGAACAGCAGAGGTTTGGGAATGTGTATCTAGTTCCCAGCTCTGCACCTCGCTGTAGGCCACCCTACACCTGGAGACGTCAGTCCCATCTCCTTTTCACTACTCATGTGGAGGAAGAGGGGCAGTAGGGACAAAGTGTCTCCAGGGAGGCCCTGGAGAAGCTGGATATGAGGAACCATTCAATAGCCCTCCCAAGCCACCCAGGCATTCGGAGGCCCATGCCCAGCTTCCCCACCTATTCCCCTCTCCTCTCCATCTAACTAGCCCCTAGTGAGCCATGGCAAGAAGTGGAGGGAGGGAGTCTCCTTCTTAGGGAAGCCTTCCCAGATGTCACAGTACCTTAGCCTAGTTCTGCTGGGTATCTAGAGGCCAGGGGAACAACCCTAGAGTCCTCCCTTCTCCCACACAGGTAACAGGGCAGGAAGGGCTTGGTTCCAAACCACAGTGCCTCCAGGCTTTTATGCCATGTATGAAGTCTATGAACAACAGGCATATGTGGGGAGGACTTAAAAGCTTTGTATGAAATATTTCATACTGAGCACACTGTTTATTTTTTTAAATTATGTAGAAGCTTTCAGAATGTCAAGAAAATAGCTGCAATGCTTTTAACAACTACAGAGTAGTGTTCAGTACTATAGTGATGTCATATAGGCTATAGCAAAACTAGATGAAAGACATGCTTTTCCTATATATAGCTAGTTTATTCTGTGGGTCAACAAGAGCTGCTTCAGAGCCTGCATGTGGGAGGCCAAGGCTGGAGAAGGGTGATCTTGAGTCCAGCCTGAGCTACAAGGCAGGACGCTGGCTCAAACCCAAAACAAATAAGCTTCTTAAGCCTTGCATCTCATTTTCTTCCTTAGAAAAAAATGAATTATGCTGTGTGGTGGTGGCGCACGCCTTTAATCCCAGCACTCGGGAGGCAGAGACAGAAGGATCTCTGTGAGTTTGAGGTCAGCCTGGTCTACTAGAGCTAAAAGAAAGGGGGGGGGGGTGGCTGGAGAGATGGCTCAGAGGTTAAGAGCACTGCTTGCTCTTCCAAAGGTCCTGAGTTCAATTCCAGAAACCACATGCTGGCTCACAAACCATCTGTAATGAGGTCTGGTGCCCTCTTCTGGCCTGCAGGCATACACACAGACAGAGTATTGTATACATAATAAATAAATAAATAAATATTCTAAAAAAGAAAAAGAAAAAGAAAAAAGAAAGGGGGGATGGAGGAAGAAAGGGAGAGAGAGAAAGAGGGGAAGAAAGAGATAGAGAAAGAGAGATGAAGAAAGAAAGAGAAGGAAGGAAGGAAAGAAGGAGAAGAGTGGATTATATTTCCAGGCGTGGGGTCCATGCCTATAATTTGAGTACTCAGGCACCTGAACTCAGGCCAGCTCGGCCTATGTACAAACTTTCAGACCATCCTGGACTACAAGCAGGAGACTCAATCTCAAAACACTGGGCAGGGGAAAATAGTGTGCTGTGTTTGGGATGGGAGAGATGCTCTGTAGACAAGGAGACAATTCTCCTGGGACCAAGGCGTCCTTCGTCTTCTCCATCGTTCTCTTGCTCTTTGATCCTTTGCCCCTCCCCCTTTTAATTTTCTATTCCAGGTTGTTTAACTCAGTGCACAGTAATATTCCTTTCCAGTGCTCTCTTCAGTTAGCGGGGTTTTGTTTTGGTTTACTTGTTTTTTCAGTACCAGAGATTGGATCCAGGGTCTCACAAATAGTGGGCAAGTGCCCTTGACTTAAAAAAAAAAAAGACTTGGGGCTGGAGAGAAGGCTCAGAGGTTAAGAGCACCGACTGCTCTTCCAGAGGACCCGAGTTCAATTCCCAGCACCCACATGGCAGCTTACAACTGTCTGTAATTCCTGTTCCAGGGTATCCAACACTTCACACAGACATACATGCAGACAAAACACCAATGTACATAAAATACAAATAAATTATTAAAAAAAGCATTTTGAGCTGGGCGGTGGTGGCACATGCCTTTAATCCCAGCACTTGGGATGCAGAGATAGGTGGATCTCTGTGAGTTTGAGGCCAGCCTGGTCTAAAGAGTGAGTTCCAGGTCAGGCTCTAAAGCTACAGAGAAACTTTGTCTCAAACAACAACTGGTGTGGGACAATGGTCTGTATTCTGTCAATTATATTTTAAATAAACGCTGATTGGCCAGTAGCCAGGCGGGACAACCAGATAGGAGGTAGAGGCAAGTCAGTGAGAACAGGAGAATTCTGGGAAGAAGGAAGCCCTAGTCTACAGTCCTGTCCCAGCCACAGAAGAAGCAAGATGTGACTGCCCGGCTGAATAAGGTACTGAGCCACATGGCTAACACAGATAAGAATAATGGGCTAATATAAGTTGTAAGAGTTAATAAGAAGCCTGAGATACTGGACCAATCAGTTTACAACTAATGTAGACTTCTGTGTGATTTCTTTGGGATTTAACAACTGCGGGAACCAGGTGGGACAGGAACCCCCCCAACAACAAACAATAACAACAACAAAGTTTTTCGATCCTGGGCTTGGTAGCAGAAACCTGCAGAGGCAGGCAGATCTCTGAGTTTGAGATCGGCCTGGACCACAAATTGAGTTCCAGGACAGACAGAGCTGTTATACAGAATTCTGTCTTGGGTTGGGTCGGAGTATTTTGAGGAATTCCAGCATTTGGCAGGCAGATCTCCAGGACTATGAGACCAGCCTGGTCTACATAGTGAGTTTCAGTACAGCCAGAATTATGAAGTGGGCCCCTGTCTCAAAACAAAAACAAAAGGTCATGGAAGAAGCAGAAACTTTGCTTTTGGCCTGCTTGTCCCCACTCTCCACGGCAGGCTCATCTATCCTGTTGCTGAGGCATTCCTTCACCAATATGAGAACTGACTTCTGGATTCCAGTGTAGACTGCAGACCAGAGCTCTCCAGGAATATTCCAGGTTTTCAGTGCCAGACCGGGACTGCTGAGACATTCAGTACCTCCCAGGCCTGTCCAGTGTGAGTCAGCCATTGCTGGACTACACAGACCACACCCTACTTACTTCTGCCTTGGATACCCAACACAGCTGCTAAGCCAGCCCATCTTCAGCTCCTTTCTTTCCTTTTTTTTTTTTTTGGTTTTTCGAGACAGGGTTTCTCTGCAGCTTTTTTAGAGCCTGTCCTGGACCTAGCTCTTGTAGACCAGGCTGGCCTCTAACTCACAGAGATCCGCCTGCCTCTGCCTCCCGAGTGCTGGGATTAAAGGCGTGCGCCACCACCGCCTGGCTTCTTCAGCTCCTTTTGACTTGGGATAATTTCATCCAAAATGGGTCTAAGTTCAAAGTACCAGGTGGGTAGGTGCTTGGGATGCAATTAGCTCCTAGTTTTTCCATCATTCTCTGTGTGCCTCCGTGGGCATAGGACCACCTACTCAGGAAGAGTATGAAGACATTAGCTCTGGAGTCCCTTGGATGTCATGTATCTACTGTCACCTGCTGCGAGAGGGATGTCATGGGGCAGCACTGCCAGCTCTGGGTGAGGGAGGCCTGGAATTCTGAAGGCCATGCTTCAGAGCCTAGAATAGGGACCTGTACCCAAGGTTAGGTCCTCGGTCACTCCCTTGGTATTCAAAGCTGAGCCACCACTATGAGGACATCTAGAACTTGGGTAAGGAGCTGCTTGCTGAATCCTGTGGTTTCCTGACTTGGGCCTTTTGGGGACACAAACCCAGAGAGCTTCCTGAAGCAGGGGGAAGAGCCCCTGGCTCGGTTCCTACACCTGCAATGCAGAAGTAGGTACAGGCATCTCCAGAAAGCGGAACCCTCCAGCATACCTACCCAGAGCCCACCCTCAAGTTCTTTCAGCCCTCTCTGCTCCAGGGAGCGAGTACTGGAGTCTGAGAAACCCAGCGTTGGTGATTTAGAATGATGTCCCTTGCCTGCTCCAGCCAGCCACCACCTAGGGTAGCCAGAATCTTGTTGACAGCTAACCCCACTCCAGTAACAGTGAATCCCCAGCTTCCTCCTCCCACTTTCTTTGGTGACCAGGATCCAAGAGTTTTCTAGGTGCTTCATTGGATGGTCCTTTGAAAGCAGGTGGCCTTACCTAAGCCCTATGTTTCTTCACATGTCATGGAAGGCCCCTGCCTTTTGACATGCTACACATCTTTATCTAACTAAAATATCCCCAAACCAGGAAAAAAAATATTTGGAGACAGGTATTCACTATGTAGCCCAGGTTGGCTCCAAATCCTGATCCTCCTGCCTCAACCTCCCAAGTACTAGGATTACAGGCTCACAACCATCAGACTTAGCTTCTCCTCTGGATTTTGGGTGATATTCAAAGCAGAAAGAAGGCCAGGCAGCGGTGGCGCACGTCTTTAATCCCAGCACTCGGGAGGCAGAGGCAGGCGGATCTCTGAGTTCGAGGCCAGCCTGGTCTACAAGAGCTAGTTCCAGGACAGGCTCTAGAAACTACAGGGAAACCCTGTCTCGAAAAACTAAAAAACTAAAAAAATAAAAAATAAAAAACAAAGCAGAAAGAAGCCAAGGGAGGCCAGGTGTGATGGCTTTTGTTGTAATTCCAACACTCTGAGGCAAGGGGATTGATGGGAGTCTGACACCAGCCTGGGCTATACAGTGAATTCCAAGCCAACCTGTACTACGTTATGAAATCTTGTCTTATAACTGAAAAACAAAGCAAAACAAAAAACAACTGGGGATATAGCTCAGTGCTTAAAGCGTTCGCCTAACATCCGAGGCTCTAAATACAATTCCTAATACCCCATAAACCAGGCATGGTGCAGCCTGTGATCTCAGCACTGGGAGAAGTAGGAGGAGGATCAGCCGTTCAGAGTCGTGCCTGGGCTACATGAGGGCCCAGATGAAAAGAGAAAAGAAGAAAGCCACTTGTGGGCCATTCAGATTCTTTTTCATTTCCCGTTTAGGTGGAATACAGGTTTTCATTTCTTTTTCATAAGGGCCTTTTCCGTTCTGTTAGGTCATCAAAAGTTTTCTTTCTCTTTTGCAGATATATAATATTCTTATTCTGAGAAAGCCCTGTGTGTAGTACCACATCCTGAAGTCCTAACACATGGGAGGTAGCGTCAGGAGCATCGGGGGTTCGAGGGCAGCTTCAGCAATATGAGTTCAAGGGGTGGGGGAGACACAGAGTGGGGAAAAAGAGCACTGTGATCTCTGGTTACTTCTTTCCTTCCCCGGGAAAACGCGTATCAGCCCTGCCTGTGAGGGCCACCGTTTCTGCTCTTCCCAGTTTTCCTTGCCTGTGTCTTCCTCAGCGGCACCACCTAAGGCCTGCTTACCTTCCATGGCCCTCAGCACTCACCGTAGAGCTAAAGAGACTGCCCAATACTTGATTTTTTAATGTGAGCGTGTGTGCCTTAGTGCATGGATGTGCACCACAGTGTGCAGGAGCCCACAGAGGTCAGAAGAGAAACCCAGCTCTGCTCAACTTGCTGCTTAAAAAAAAAAAAACAAAAAACATTGTTTTCAAGGTCTTGTGAGATGGCTCCACACCCGCCATTAAGTCTGACTACCTGAGTTCAAGCCCTATGACCTACATGGTGGACGGAGAGGACCGACTTCCATACCTCCACACACATGTACTGTGGCGCCCTAGCACCTTACCAGACACATTCAAAATGCATAAATAAGAATGTTTCCAAGATCCACCCGCAGTTAAAACAAGCCAGCTAAGTGTGAGGGTGGAGGCCTGCGATCCCAGCACTCCTGAAGCTGAAGCCGGGATGATTTCCATTAGTTGGAATAGCCTGAGCTACATAGTAAGTTCCAGGCCAGCCTGGACTATATATCAAGATTTTGCCTTAGCTGAGCATCGAAGTAAATGCCTATAATCCCAGCATTCAAGAGATGTGCAGACAGGAAGATTGGGTGTTTGGGATCATCTTAGGCTCCTTAGCTTGTCCAAGGCCAGCCTGTGCTACATGAGAGTCTGTCTCAGAAACAATAGCAACCACAAACCCTATTCTAAGGGTCAAGAAAACAATCAAAAGTCAACCTGTCGAGGTTGGGATTTTAGTTTCTCAGGACTGATAAGGCAAATTGTCCCGGACTATGATTTAAGAAGAGCAACGTGCTTTTCCACAGTTCCGGAGGATGGAAGTCCGACCATCAGTGCCCCCTCCTCTGGGGTTTCCAGAGCAAGTGCCCCTGTTTTCTCCCAGCCTCCAGGGTTTGAGAAATGCTCCACACTTCTTGCCTTTCACCTTTCCTTGCCCTCTGTGTTTCTATGACTCAAACCACCATTGACTCTCCTTGACCAGGATGTCAGTCATTGGATGTACAGCCTGTCTAATCCAGCATAGTCTTGTGGGAAGATCCTTAGAGTACATCGCAAAAATCCTAGTTCCAAATAAAGTCACAGGCTTAGGTCTTTGGACACTGGGCTTCTTCATATATTCCAGGGGATTCAAGAATTAATATATAAGTTTAAATGCTTGTTTGGTTTTTCGAGACCATTTTTTTTTTTGTATAGCCCTGGCTGTCCTGGAACTGGCTCTGTAGATCAGGCTGGCTTCAAACTCAAGAGATCCACCTGCCTCTGCCTCCTGAATACCGAGACTAAAGGTGTGCATCACCATGCATGGCCAAATTTAAAATCTGAAAATTTTTTTTTTAACCTTTGGTTTTCCACGAAGACACTGAACTAAGGCCTCCAGAATGCTGGAATGTTCTTTTTTTTTTTTTTTTTTTGGTTTTTCGAGACAGGGTTTCTCTGTGGCTTTGGAGCCTGTCCTGGAACTAGCTCTTGTAGACCAGGCTGGTCTCGAACTCACAGAGATCCGCCTGCCTCTGCCTCCCGAGTGCTGGGATTAAAGGCGTGCGCCACCACCGCCCGGCCAGAATGCTGGAATGTTCTAACGTGGAACCACATCACAGCCCTTAAGTGTTTTTGGTTTTGTTTTTAGCTGATGTTGGCTTTGAACTTCTGACACCTGCTCATATCTGAGCACTGGGATTACAGGTTTGTACCTGTACCACTGCACTCATTTTACGTGATGCTGGGGATGAACCCAGGGCTCCATGCATGCTAAGTAAGTACGCTACTCACTGAATTGCATCCCTGTCTGTGTGTGCCTTAAATATGATGAGTTTGGACACAACACAGCATAATCACCATGACCATGAAAACCGATCCTCTAGGGAGCTCCCCCAAGACCAGCCAAGGTCAAACCCCTGGCGACTGAACCACTGTTTTCATGGCTTTTCCACATTGCCCCCTAAAGAAAGATTTGGGGGCTGGAGAGATGTCTCAGAGGTTGAAGAGTACTTGCTGCTGGTACCTGGCTTTTTCTTTTGGGCCACCAACCAGCTCCCAAACCATGACACGGGGATGACTTAGTTATGAGTGCTTGGCCGACTTAGGCTCCGTTCTGGCTGGCTCTTGTGTAACTTAACCTGTTTCTCTTTATCTGCATTTTGCCTCAGGGTTTTTTACTTTCCTTCGGTTTGTCTTGGTTTCACTGCTCCTTGTGTCTGGCTGGTGGCTTCCTGGCTTCTGGGCCCGGGCGTGTCCCTCTCTTTCTCCCTTGTTCTCTCCTCTTTCTTCTCTCCTTTGCCTAGATTTCTCCTCCTACTTATTCTCTCTGCCCGCCAGCCATACCCATCTCTCTTCTCCCTAGCTATTGCCTGTTCAGCTTTTTATTAAACCAAACAGGTGCCTTAGGCAGGCAAGGTGAAACAAGTGCAACACTTCTTTACACAATTAAACGGATGTAAGCCGACTTTGCCTAGTTAAAGTCATGGTCCACCATAGCTGCTCCTGCAGAGGGTTCAATCCTCAGTACCACGTGGTGGCCCGCAACTACCTGTAGCTTCAGTTCTAGGCGATCTGGTGGCCTCTTCTGGTGGTCTTGGGAACCAGATACACATGGTGCACATGAATGAATTGAATGCAGGCAAACCACTCATACTCATAGATAAATAATTTTTTAAAAGGAAGTCATAGATAGGATGTGGGCCTTTGGGTTTGACACTCTGTGTGTGTGTGTGAATTGTGTAAGCATATGTTTTTGTGATATATATATATAATATATATATATATTATATATATATATATATACATACATATGTGTGAACATACATACAGAGGCCAGAGGTCAGTGTTGCATGGCTTTCTTCAATCCTTCTTTATTTTTAAAACATTTTATTATTTGACTTATGTGCATGAGTGCATATATGTGTGTGCACATGCATGAAGGTGGTACCTACAGAAGCCAGCCCTTCATCTTTTCTTTCATTTGCATTTTGCTGGTTTTTTTTAATATTTATTATGTATACAATATTCTGTCTGCGTGTATGCCCACTGGCCAGAAGAGGGCACCAGATCCCATTACAGATGGTTGTGAGTCACCATGTGGTTGTTGGGAATTGAACTCAGGACCTTTGGAAGAGCAGGCAATGCTCTTAACCTCTGAGCCATCTCTCCAGCCCCGTTTGTTTTGTTTTTGAGAGAGGTGTCTCACTGTGTACCTCTGGCTGGCCTGGAACTCGCTCTGTAGACCAGGCTGGCTTCGAACTCACAGAGATCCACCTGCATCTGCCTCCCAAGGGCTAGGATTAAAGTCCTGCGCCACCACCCCAGGCTTCATCTTTGTTTTTTGTAACAAGATCTCTTGCTGAGCCTGGAGTTAACAGGTACAGCTAGGCTGGCAGGCCAGTGCGCCTCGGGGATGTGCTTATCTCTGCCCACCCTCCAGCAATGAGGTTACAGATATGGAATTCTACAAGCACTTTACTAAATGAGCTGCCTCTTCGCTAGCTCAGTCTGGCTTCTTAAGATCCTAGGATGCTCTGACATTCACTGTCACTAGGTTTGAAAACCCTTCAGTTAAGGAAGGGTTGTGGAAGAATCAAACAGATGCTCACCACTTCCTCTCCGACTGCGAACACTGCATAGACAAATGCACACTTTCCATTCTGGCTAGACTATTGTCTACTTTAGCTCATATCTCCTGAGGACAAGGCTTTCTTCTTTCTCATTTTTATTTTTTTATTCTTTTGGTTTTTTGAGACAGGGTTTCTCTGTGTAGACCTGACTGTCCTGAAACTAGCTCTACAGACCAGGCTGGTCTCGAACTTAGAGATCCGCCTGCCACTGCCTCCCGAGGACTGGGTTCAGAAGTGTGCACCACCACCACCCGGTTGTAGTTCGCTCTCAGTTTCTTTTCTTTTCTTTCTTTTTTGGGACAGGATCTCACTAGCCTCGAACTCACTATGCAGATCAGACTTGCTTCAAACTCACTGGGATCTGCCTCCTGCTGCCTCCTGAGTGCAGGGTTCTTCATATTTTTAATAACATAAACACATCTAGGTCTAGGAATGTGGCATTTTAACTAAAATGCACTAGGTCCTGCCTAAAGAACTGCATAAAACCAGATGTGGTAGCCCGTCAGAAGCCATCCTCAGTATGTAGTGAATTTGAGCCCAGCCTGGTCTGCCTGAGCATCTCTATGGACACGCGGGAGGGAGTTCCACTCTGCCTTATACACAAGGATGGAGTTACTGGGTGGAGGGCTCCAGGGACTCTTGCTGGGTAATAATCACTAATTACCTTACAACCTAGATGCTTAACAGCTTTTTTTTTCTTTTCTTTTTTTTTTTTGAGGGAATGGACAAAGGCCTTTCACATACTAGGCAAGTGCTCCACAGGGTCACACCACTAGATCAACTGTTCTTAACTCTCTCACACGGGTGTGAAGTTGGCAGAGTCCTGCCCCTGGAGGGGGGTGAATTCAGTGGAAAGTTTCTTCACACCCACACCTGGTGTCTGGGCTGCCTGGCTGGATCAGCCCAGGATGGGGAGATTAGATGGCATCTCTTAAGTGACAAGGGGTTTGCAGCCATCTTTCATCTTCATGGTGGCTAGACTCGTCAGCTCTGTCTAATATCAACTGCAAACTAGCTCCTCAGCGGTTTCTGCTCTCACCGGTAGCAAGGATTCGGACTCCATTGGATTTTATTGTTTGTTTGTTGCTTTTTTTGTTGTTTTGTTTTGTTTCGTATTTCGAGACAGGTTTTCTCTGTGTAGCCCTAGCTGTCCTGGGATTCACTCTGTAGACCAGGCTGACCTTGAACTCAAAGAGATCTGTCTGCCTCTGCCTCCCAAGTGCTGGGATTAAAGGCATGCACCACTATCACCCTGCTGTTGCTTGTTTTTGAGGTTGTGTCTCATGTAGACCAGGCTGGCCTCTTGCTCACTATATAGCTGAGGATGGCCTTGAACTTTGATTCTCCTGTCCCTCTCTACCTACTGAGTTGATGATGGGGGAGTGTTACCATGTCCATTGTAGTCTCTGCTGGGAAGGAATCCCCAGGTTCCTGAACACCAAGCAAGTGCTCTGCCATCTGGACCTCAGCACCTTCCTGTCTCCTTTTCTTTTTGTTGTGTTTTGTTTTAAGACTAAGTCTCAGTCGTGCAGTCCTGGATGGCCTGGAACTTGCTACATAGATCAAGTTAGCCTAAAAAACCACAGGGATGCCTCTCCTGGTTGCTGTGTCTAGCTATATATATTTTTTACTCCATGGCTCAAGACAAAGGTGTCTCCCAGAAAATTCTTCTTCCCTGCATTTATTCACAGACTCTTTTTTTTAAAAAAAGATTTATCTATTATATATATATAACATTCTGCCTTCATGTATGCCCACATGGAGGAGGGCCCCAGATCTCATTACAGATGGTTGTGAGCCACCATGTGGTTGCTGGGAATTGAACTCAGGACCTCTGGAAGAGCAGTCAGTGCTCTTAACCTCTGAGCCATCTCTCCAGCCCTTGTTTGTTTGTTTGTTTTTTTTTTTTTTTGGTTTTTCGAGACAGGGTTTCTCTGTAGCTTTGGAGCCTGTCCTGGAACCTTGTTTGTTTTTTGAAACAGCGTTTTATTTTTTGTTTTTTGAGACAGGGTTTTGCTGTATAGTTCTGGTTGTCTTGAAACTTGCTCTGTAGACCAGGCTGGCCTGGAACTCCAGAGATCCACCTGCCTCTACCTCCTGGAGTGCTGGGGTTAAAGGTGTGCACCACCATTGCCTGACTTGAAACACGGTCTTACTATATAGCCCTGGCTAGCTTGGAACTCACTATGTAGAACAAGGCTGCCCTTGAACTCAGTGCTGGGGATGGAATCAAAAGCATAGACCGCACTGAGCCTCTTTGTTTTTCTGTTTTGTTATTGAACACGACTTGATGTTTCCCATGCTGGTCTCATTCTTTGATGTTGTGAAGATGACCCTGACCTCTTACATTTCTTTTCAATTGTTTCTATGTGTGTGTTACTAGGTGCTTTGCCCGCATTTCATCTGTGCACCATGTGGGTGTGTTGTCCAAGGAGGCCAGAAGGTGTTGGATTCTCTTGGACTGGAGTTATAGTCAGTTGTGAGCCACAGTGTGGTGCTGAGACTTGAACCCTGCCCTCTGGAAGAGCAGCCAGTGCCCTTAACTGCTGAGTCAGCTCTCCAGCTCAGACTTTGATAAGCATTGGGAGCACAGGGGTGCAGCCCAATGCCGACCTGCCTCTAACCCCTTTGCAGGCTGGAGAAATGGCTCAACTGTTAAAGGCTAAATCACAGCCATAAAAAGTGTTTATTTGCCAATGGCTTTAAATGTGCCTTCCATACATCTAAGCAAGCTGCGACCTTATGTTCCCTCACTCTGGAGAGATTTAAACCAGGAAAGCCCTGGGCAGTTTCAAAGAACTCTTGCCACAGCCTCTCTAGTGGTTGAGGCAAGGGGATTACCATGAGCTCAGTGAGCTAGGGTCTAGCACAGAGTCCCGAGCTGCAGAGTGAGGTTCTGTTTTTGTTTTTTCTTTCTTTTTTGTTTGTTTGTTTGTTTGTTTTTAGAGACAAAGTTTCTCTTTGTAGCCCTGGCTGTGCTGGAACTCGCTCTGTAGTACAGGCTGACCTCACACCTAGAAATCCTCCTGATTCTGCCTCCCAAATGCTGGGATGAAAGGCCTGGGCCACCACCACCTGGTTTATTGTAATTTATTAGGGGGATATCCTTCAGAGGCCTGTTCTTTTTTTGTTTTTGTTTTGTTTTGTTTGTTTAAGAGAACAGAAGGAGGGGTGGATCCAGGGGGAGAGGGGAGGGGAGAGGTAGGAAGAGTGGAGGGATGTAATGTATGAGAGAAAAAAGTGCAAAAAAAACCCTAAAAAACAAAGAAAGAAAAAAAGTTGGTTATGGTAAACCCAGCGACTGGTGTACCCACAAGGGGAAGACAGAGCAAGGGTGCCATACAAGCAGTGACCTCTGAAGAGACAACAACCCTCTCTATGCCCAGAGGCCTCAGGGGAAACCCACTGTGTGGTCTCTTTGACCTTCTAGGACTGTGAGAAATGAATTTCTGTGTAAGTCACCCAGTCTGATATTTGTCCACGGCTCTGCAGAATACAGGATACCAGTTTTTTTTATGTATACAATATTCTGTCTGTATGCTTGCAGGCCAGAATAGGGCACCAGACCCCATTACAAATGGTTGTGAGCCACCATGTGGTTGCTGGGAATTGAACTCAGGACCTTTGGAAGGCTCTTAACCTCTGAGCCATCTCTCCAGCCCAGGATACCAGTGTTTTAGCTTACATCTGCAGCTCGCTCATCCTGCCCAGTTATTTGTTTTGTCTGAAATGCAAATGGACCTCCGCCTGCTGCTCCTGATGCCTAGCGTCAACATGCTGTCCAAACCGCTTTCCTTCCATCTGCCCCGCGGCCTGCAGCCGGTTTCCTCTCAGCTGTCCTCCACGCGTCTAGTCTCTTCGCTAGGGTCCTCTGGCTGGAGGTGCGCTGCGGGGGGGGGCCTCTGCTGGTCCCCAGGTCGTGCCCTTTCCCCAAGAATTGCCTCTTCCATCTTTTGCTGTCTCCTCTTTGTGCAGGTTTGGGGTTTAAATGCCGAGTACCTGGGGAGAAAACCACGAGGCGGAACAGCCGAGTTTGGGGTCTAGACTAGGTGCCAGCGCCCGGTGCTCCGATCAGAGCCTTTTAGGCGGGTTGGGACAATGAATGGACCAGGCAATCACGCTGAGCACGTCTGGCCCGGGCTTGGATCCTGCGGTGAAGGAAGCATCTTTAGAGCTGTCTGCTGGGAGCCGGGGGTCCCCAGGCAGGGCAACAGGATGTGTGGGGGAGGGGAGCTCCGGCCACCCCTCCCCCGGCTCACGATCCTAAGGAAGCAGAAGCAAGGCCTGCTCCTGGAGTCCTGAAACAGCACTTTCTGGGAACAGAAACTTCTGACGGAGGCTGTGGATGAGACGACACATCAGACCACTTGCTCCACCTCTAGTCCTTGAGCTCGCCGGAGAGTCCCTGCATCCCATTGAGGACCAGCGCGGGGGGGGGGCGGGTTTGAACCCCTGGTTCTCCCCTTCGTGCTAGACACTGAAGATTGGACTACTTCCCCGCCGCGTCCTTAGTACTTATTGCGGTGAGCCCCGCCCCATCCAGGCTTTCACTTGCAGGTGGGGCAGTTGGCGCAGCACCCAGGCCGGGACAGCACCTGGAGGCCGGGGAACAGGAGAGGTCCCCATAGTGGACCTGTTTATCGGACCTCTGTCCCGTCCTGTGCCTTCTCCACGCTCCCAGGACCCCCAGCCCCACCTCGACTTTCGGCTATCTCCTGTCAGCCCCTGCTGTGTCTCCTAGGATCCCGGATCTCTCCTGCTCATCTCTACTATCCTGTGTCGGCTCCCTTGATCTTCGCCGGGTACCTCCAGACCCCCAGGGCGGACGGAGTCGGGGCCCCTTCGAGAGTGGACCCTCGGACCAAGCTGAACGCGCCATGAGGCTGCAGGCGCTCGATCTCCGGTTACTGGTGCTGCTGCTGGTTCTTCTGCTTCAGCCTGTGTATGGGACTCCCAGGGCGCAGGACATGAGCCTGGGCGTGGTGAGCTCGGGTCCGCTGGTTCCTGGGATCATAGAGAGCCTGTAAAAGGAAAGGGATAGGGCGGACTCCTGGGTCTGAAGGAAAGAGGGGGCTGGATTCAAATGTCCTGAAGAGTGTCTGGGGATGGGCTCTTGGGCTCCTGGATTGCTGGCTTGCTCTGGAGGTTTGGTGACTGGGATTCGGAACTGTGGAAAGGAGCTAAATTGGGAAACTGGGGCCTCACCTGCTGCATCTATCAGGACTGACAAACCCAAAGCTGGGGGTTGGGGACCCTGGCTGTATGTATAAGGGGGGTGGGTTCTGTAGTTCAGGTCTAGGAGCTCTGGTTCTGGATTCCCTAGAGGGTTGGACTTTTCAAATAACGGTGAGAAGGGAAAGCCCCATTGTCTTAGGGCTTCATCGTTCCTCTCCTATGCCCTAGGACTGGCTGACTCGCTATGGCTACCTGCCTCCGGCTGATCCTTCCCAAGCCCAGCTGCAGAGCCTTGAGAAGCTGCAGGATGCGATCAAAGTCATGCAGAGATTTGCCGGCCTGCCTGAGACAGGTCAAATGGGTAGGTAGGCCATCAAGGCACGGGGCAGTCCTGCCTCTGTCTTTAAACTGCAGGGAACGCTGAATCCCAAGAGACGTAAAGATGCTGGTCTTGGATCCCAGCCCCTGTCCTGTTCTGGCTTTGTCAGGCTCTGATGTGGCAGCAGGGATGGAAGAGGTCTGGTCCACACTCTCTGGAGTTGACATTATTAGGGAGAAAAAAACAGACCAAGAACATCAATATGCAAAATGATTTCAAATGGTGCCAGGTTGGCCTCAAACTTGAGATTCTCCTGCCTCAGCCTGAGCCTGCACCTAGCTGGGCAGGCCACTCTGAAAGGTGTCATGTGAGCTTACAAGCTGAGATCACAAATAGGAGGACATAGCCACAGGAACATGTGGGAGGAAATGGCGGGGTAACTGCAGGAGAACTGCGGCAGGCACAGATTATCTGCCTGCAGTGAAGAGCAGAGGGGCTTAGGCAAGGGTGTGATTAGGTTACCTTGAAAGAGGTTTTGTTCCAAGTATTACAAGAAACCAGGGGAGCAGGGCTGGAAGGAGGGAATTAACTTCATCTGACTTTCAGGTTTTTGATTTTTGTTTTTGTGGGGGCAAGTGTTCTCTGTGTTGCTTAGGCCGCTCTTGAACACGCAGTCTTCCTGTTTTAGCTTCACTGAATGGGTCGTTGGGAGACAGTGGCCATGCCACATTGCTCGGTACTGGTTTGATCTTAAGCTTCCTTTGTCTGTTGATGAGGAGTGGAGGGTGGGTGGAGAACCAGAAGGAGCCTTTTGCAGGTGGTGCTGGGGAGTAGGGGTGGGGATGTGGCAGAGAGTATATTTTGAAGGGAGAGTCAAGGGCTTGCCTGTGGAGTTAAATAGAAAGACAGAGGGAACTTGGAGAATCTTCAAGGAAAAAACTCCTCCCTCCCTGTTCCTTCTCAGCCCAGAACAGAGTATGACGTCACTATGTTCTTGGTTACTGTTTGCTATTGCTGCCAGCGAGATGCAGTTTGACCTCACTTGAAGCTGAAATGACTCCTGGAAAAGGGGAGGTGTTAGAAAGGGGGTTTACAGATCGGCCGAATATAAGAAGGGATAGCGAGGTGCTGCAGACTAAAGACCCCTGCTGGTCTTCAGACTTTGATCAGCATCCCATGAGGACTTAAGCCAGGTGGGATGGTGGTGGTGCTCGCCTTTAACCCCAGCATTTTGGAGGCAGAGGCAGGCAGATCTCTTGAGTTCAAGTTTGAGGCCAGCCTGGTCTACAGAGCAAGTTCCAGGACAGTCGGAGTTACACAGAGGAACCCCCCTGTTTTTTTTTTTTTTGAAAAACCAGGAGAGAAAAAAAAAGAGTGATGGACAGCTTTAAGGGGAGAGCGCAGTCATTTGGATTCTGGTCTTAGAGGAAAGGGGAGAGGACTTAGTTGGTAAAGTATTCATTCACCTTGCAAGCTTGAAGGCTTGAGTTTGGGCTCTAGAACCCAGCTGAAAAGGGGCCTGGTGGAGTGGCCTTGTGATCTCAGCCCTGTGGAGGCTAAGATGCAGATCCTTGGAGCTCACTGGCCAGTCTAACCTAGTTGGGGAGTACTGGACCATGTGAAAGATCCTGTCTCAAAAAACCAAAGTCAATGAAGCAAGCAAACAAACCCAAGGTTGACAGCACAGGAAAGACACCCAAGGTTGCCCTATGGTCTCCACTCCCAGGTGTGCTGGCGTACTCTATAGACATACGTATACAACCTCTTCCACCTTTGGGGTACCTTCCTTCAGCATCCACCAGCTGGGGCCAGGGAAGGGGTACAAGAGACCCAGCTTAAGCCTGAAAGTGCCTCCTGCGGTGGCCAGTCCACCCACAGTCAAGTAGAGAGGGCGCCTGGCTTGAGCTAGCTTTCCCAGTGACTGTCTGGGTTCGGGCCATTTGTTTTCTTTTTTAAAAATTTAGTTATTTTTATTTTATGTGTTCAGATGTCTGGCCTGTGTGTTGTTTATGCATCATAGAGGTCAGAAGAAGGTGTCAGGTCCCCTGAAACTGGAGTTACAGACTATTGTAAGCCACCAGGTGGGTGCTGAGACTTGAACTCAGGTCCTTCTAGAAGAGCAGCCAGTGACTTCAAGTGTTGAGCTAACTTTTCTTTTTTAAAAAAATATTTATTTACTTATTATGTATACAGCATTCCTTCCATGTATGTCTGCAGGCCAGAAGAGGGCACCAGATCCCATTACAGATGGTTGTGAGCCACCATATGGTTGCTGGGAATTGAACTCAGAACCTTTGGAAGAGCAGGCAATGCTCTTAACCTCTGAGCCATCTCTCCAGCCCCCTTGAGCTAACTTTTCAACTCTATTGAGTCAATTTCTTAGTGGGTACCGTGACGACGGACTGTCCTATCACTCATCACGCCTGTCTCCCACAGACACAGAAACAATAGCTGCCATGCACAAGCCCCGCTGCTCCCTGCCTGATATCCTGGGGGCTGCTGAGCTGGTCAGGCGCCGCCGTCGCTATGCTCTGAGTGGCAGCGTATGGAAGAAGCGCACCCTGACATGGAGGTAGGTCTTGATTCCTGTGCTTCCCCTTGACCTGCTGACCGGGTGCCAGACTTGCCTGGCTGGCCGGTACCTCCACAGCCACGGGCTCTCCTCCTCTCTCCTCAGTATCCAGTCCTTCCCTCAGAGCTTCCAGTCGAGCCAGTCGATCGTGCGGGCCCTCATGAGTCACGCCCTGGCTGTCTGGGCTGTTGAGTCAGGCCTTACCTTCCAGGAGGTAGATTCTCAACATCAGGAGCCCGACATCCTTATCCATTTTTCCCGGGGCTATCACCAAGACAGTTACCCCTTTGATGGACCTGGTGGCACCCTGGCTCATGCCTTCTTCCCTGGAGAGCACCCCATCTCTGGAGACACTCACTTCGATGATGAGGAGACCTGGACTTATGGGTCACAAGGTAAAAGTTTCCATTTTTAGAATGGTTCTCTCTTTGTATCTTTGTGCTGAAGAACTAGGTTTAAGTTAATTGATGGATAAAAGCTGTGTCAGTCAGGGATTTCCCCAGAGAAGCTGGAGGTATGTACTACAGTGGTGTACTGCTTGTCTGGCACGTATGGGCTCAGAACACACACACACACACACACACGCACACACACACACACACACACACACCACACGGTCCAACATGGTAACACACAGCTTTAATCCCAGCACTCAGGTGACAGTAGCAGGTGGCTATCTATGAATTTGAGGTTAGCCTGCTCTACATGGTGAGTCTGGCCATGGCTACATAGTGGGAGCTTGCATCTCAGAAAATAAAAAAAAGTTTTTTTTATGTTGATTAATTTTAATTTTATGTATATGGGTGTTTTATCTGCGTGTATGTCTGTGTACCAGGTGCATTGCCTGGTGCCTCTGAAGCCAGAAGAGAATGAGGAACTGGCATTAAATATGGTGTGATCGATCATGTGGTTTCTGGGAATCGAGGCTGGATCCTGTGGAAGCTCAGCCAGTGCTCCTAATCGCTAAACTGCCTCTCCAGTCCCCAGCCCCTCCCAGACCCCTAAAAAGCACTTAAAAAGAAGTTTTTGCTTTTGTTTTTGAGATTTGACCTCATTATTGTAGCCCAGACTAGCTTTGAGCTCACTGTTTATCCCAGGCTGTCTTCGAACAGATTTGCTCTGAGGAGTTGGCTCATGGGGATTGTGGGAATTAGCATGGCCAGAATTTGTAAAGGACTAGGAAAACTCAAGGTAGATTTCTGTCTTGAGACAGAATTTCTTCCCTCCTAGAAACCCCAGTGTCTGTTCCTAGGGCTGGATGGATATGGTCCCTTCTGCACTGGGGTGGCTGGCTTCAGTGAAAGCAGATCCTAGTTAGATCTCTGGAACACCTTCACAACAACATCTGGGCTGCTGTTTGGCCAGTTCACTAGGCACAACCAAATCAATACAAAATCACTACTACAGAGGCCTTTCAAGTGCCCAGCTCAGGCAGTGGTGGCACTCACCTTTGATCCCAGCACTTGGGAGGCAGAAAAAGGCAGGTCTCTGTGAGTTCAAGGACAGCCTGGTCTACAGAGTGAGTTCCAGGACAACCAGGGCTTCACAGAGAAACCCTGTCTCAAAGAAAGAAAGAAAGAAAGAAAGAAAGAAAGAAAGAAAGAAAGAAAGAAAGAAAGAAAGAAAGAGAATTGCCTCGTCAAGTGCCCAGCTCAGAGATGCAATGATGTAAAAACTCAAACCCCATCAATTTAGGCAGAAGGGTGACTGTCACCACTGTGCACAGTGACGCGAGGGCCAGAAACCACAGCAAAGTCTCAGCTTGAGTTTCCCGAGGAGTTTCTTGGGCAGGGGAGGTTTCCTAGAAGTGATAACTCTTTCTGCTTTAATCGACACATGTGCGGATGTGGTGGCACTGAGGGTGACACATATCTGTAATTCAGCACTGGAGAAGCTGTGGCAGGAAGGTTATGAAATCGAGACCAGCTGAAGATAGATAGCAAGAATCCAGAACTGGGTGTGGTGGCACACACCTTTAATCCCTGCACTCTGGAGGCAGAGACAGGCAGATCTCTGGAAGTTTGAGGCCAGCCTGGTCTATAGAACAAGTTCCAGGACAGCCAGAGCTGGGCCTGTTCTGACTTCCCTCAGATCTGCCCCTCCATGAGCAGTTCCCATATTCTCTTACCGGGACTTTCTGGCCACTTACTGCCTCTTTCCCTCTCTCTGAGATTCTACCTCCCCATGCATCCAGGAATATGTCTAGGATGCAAAACTGTTTGATGTGATCCCATTGCTTCCCGAATCCTGTTGTTCAAATTCTACTTACTTTCCCAAACCCTTTGTAATCTAGAGCCCACTCTCACCTGTGACGTCATCCCTTTGTAATCTAGAGCCCACTCTCACCTGTGATGTCATCTCCACCCACAATTCTGTTTTCCAGCCATCAATGCTCCTTACCCTATCTCCCCTCAGCAGCTCCTCCCACCTCTGACTACCAGGCACTTAGCTTACTGGCTGGTGTGTTCTCCTTGAGTGTGTCCGGTACCTATGCACTTCAGACGAACAAGATTTGCCCATCTGGCCTGTGACACCTGGTGCTCAGCATTCTTTCTTTTGTTTTGTTTGAGACAGGGTCACTCTGTAGCCTAGGTTGGCCTTCATCTCACTATGTGGCTGCAGCTTGGCCTCAAAGTTGCTACAATCCTTTTGGCTTTTTGTTTTGTTTTTCGAGACAGGGTTTCTCTGTATAGACCTGGCTCTCCTGAAACTTTCTTTGTAGACCAGGCTAGGCTCGAACTCACAGAGATCCACCTGCCTCTGCCTCCCGAGTGCTGGGATTAAAGGTGTGCTCCACCACCATCCAGCCAGATAGAAGTTCTTAAGCAGTTTGTCAAGGCAGAGGGTTCTCAGGAGAAAGGATAGCAGGAGGGAATAGAACTGAACACGGATGTGAGGCCAGCTCTTTTCAGGTCTGTATCAGTCATTTACCGTGCTGGGGTGGGATGAGTGGGGAGGTGATAGTTGGGTCAGGTGCCCAGGTGTGGAGGACCACTGCAGTCAGTCACAGACTATGACAGCAGGCAGTATCCTGCAGCACACCCAGGCTAGAGATGCAGGCTGGGAGCCTGGCAGACCACAGAGCTGCAGTCTCCAATGCAAGCAGGTCAGCTTTGAAGATGAATCCGCTCGGGTTCCTCCACTCATTGCTCTCTGTGTCCTCAGCTGAGAAATGAGGGAAGAAGTGCCCGCTTGCTGAGTGGTCTGTGTTCTTTTCACTCCTTGGCACCCGTGCTGCTGACTTCGTTGCCAACTGCTCTCAGAGCTGAGCGTGGGGAGGGATTAAAGGGTGCCAGGAAGAAAGTATAGACTGCAAAAGTCAAAAGCAGAGCATTGGAGAGCCTTGAAGTTAAGAAGTAGATAGCTGCGAAGAGAGATGGGGAGCTGGGCGGGGTGGTACATAACTATAATCCCAACATTTGGAGTCAAAGGCAAGGTGGCTGATACAAGTAACCAGCCAGGGAATAATCTACGTAAAGAGATCTAGGCCTGCAAGCAAGAGATGCTGTCTTGGAAAAAAACCAAATAAACAAAAACAAAAAAACAACCCAAACCGGAGGTGGGGAGAAAAATGGGCTGAAAGACGATGAAGTGGTTAGATACAGAGGAAGTGGTTAGAAACAGCAAGCACAGCAGGGCAGGGAAAAGTCCAGCACGTTACATGGCCAGAATTTAGTTATGTGGGGACAAGTAACTTTTTTTTGTTTCAAGACGGTTTCTCTGTGTAGTCCTAGCTGTCCTGGAACTCGCTCTGTAGACCAGGCTGGCCTCGAACTCACAGAGATCTGCCTGCCTCTGTCTCTGAAGTACTGGGAATAAAGGCGTGTGCCACCCCCACCCCCCTCGGCTGACAAGTGACCTTTTTGTGCCCGCTTGCTCCGTGGTGTGAGAAGAATCTCAAACTGTCCTTAAGCGTGAGAAAAAAGAGGAAGCGTAGACTGTTTACGCCACTGCCTGGGGAGCTTGACTGGGAAGCAAGGGCAGAAACTGGTAAAGCCAGAATCCCGGTGACCAAAGAGTGTCTCAGGATGGAGTGTTCTAGGCTTTGGATCTAGGATGTGGATGCCTGGACAGACAGCACCCCTTTTCACCCCAGCACTTGACAGACAGGCAGGCGGATCTCTGTGAGCTTAGACTAGCCTGGTCTAGAGAGTCTATATACACTGTCTCAAAAATGGGGGGGCGGGCATGGATGCCTGATAGAAAGGAAGAAGTGGGCACGGGCAGGAGACAAGAGGCGAGTGTGGGACCATGAAGCTATCTGCCCTGTGTACATGTGTAGCAAAAGTGACATCACACACCACTGCCTGCCTTTTGTTTGGTTTGCTTTCGGTCTATTTTCAAGATTTATTTTTGTTGTTTTTAGCCATATATATATCCATCTATGTGGGGGTATGTGCACATGGGTGCAGGTGCCAGATGGGTATGGACTCCCTTAGACCTGGAGTTACAGGAGCCACTTGAGATGGATGCTAGAAACCAAACTGGGGTCCTCTGGAAGAGCCAAAAAACATCCTTAATAGCTGAAC